>NC_142657.1:22187500-22497500 GCF_026168435.1 Sesamum indicum
TAGAATGATAAAATGTCCAGAGTTATATACCAGCACTCAGATGAGAATCACATAATTGTAAATAAGATATATTCATTATAAATCGGAAAACCTACTTGGAGGAAATTGGATAAAATCAGGCATTTGTTGTGTATATGTGTCTTTTTCCTGTGAATTTTCAGAATTGCATTATGTAAAGAATTGTCAATCAAAGAGATACTATGTAGCTGCATTGCAACTCATATTTGAAAATTGTTTGGAAAAATCAATTTTCCTTTTTGAACAGTATGAAAAGTTTCTGTTTTACTTTATCAAAATTTACATGAATAGAAGGTATATGTGATATTTCTTTTTATGAAGATATACTTCTGTAAAACCTAGGACTTATGAGGCAGTTAATGTATTTGCTCATAAATCTTAATTGGTGTTGGCAAGGAGATTTTTACTAAGTGATAGCTCAGAATAGCCAGTTCAGGTTAATATGAAAAGGTGGATCAACTTCAGTTTTTCTAGGAGCACAATAAAAACTTTTTTTGACATGAATAATTTTGGGATCGGCAAATTCTTTATTTCTTTAATTTCTGAGCCAGCTATTAAGCTTTTAGCAAGCACCTTTCTGAAGCAGACATGTGCTGGGCATAGGCAGAAAAATAAGAAACACATTGCGATCAAAGAGGTAGATGAGATGATGCATCCACTGGCTATCATGGTACAATTAAGCTCCTAAGTTTCCTATTCATGGTTTTGCTTTAGTTCAGACAGCCTAGTTAACCAAATCTGCAACGGATGTCAAGAAAACCATGAACATAAGTAGGAATCAATCTAGTCCAAGGCCTGGATATCAATCTTACATTCGGAAAATATGTGGACCTAAGGTGTCCTATCAGTGGGATTTTGTGTCCGTGGTCTGTCGAACTAGCATAAATTAGAAGCTAAGGTGTTAGCATTTCCATATGGTATATAAGAAATTGGTCCATTTATGCTATGTTGGAGGCAGAAGGCAATGTGTTCCCTTAAAGCTAAATATCCATTATTCAAGCAGTCATACTTCATTTTGTCCTGTCACAACGAGGTTTTCAGAAAAATCTGGGAGGCAAAATACAGTTCAAATACATGTTTCCAAGAAACTGAGATCCATGGAAATAGCAGTTTATTGATTAGAATTTTGAGAATAAGTGTATTTGGTTTGAGACCTCTGGAGTACTTATCCAATTGGCACTCTGATTGGTGAAATGGAATCCTAAAATGCCTTGAACTAATCAAAATTGAGCGAATTTTGATTTGATTTTAAACCAGGTTCTCTCCTGCACTTTGCTTTGATTGTTGTCTGAAAAAGCAGATAATTCTGAAAATGTCAAGGAATCTCTCAGGTAGTGCTCTCAAATAGAAGACAGAATAGCTTTTAATACTCTGTGTTCGATGGTTATATGTTGTGCCCTTATGGTATGAACTGAAACCAGGTGGTCATTATTTGGCTAAATCTTTGCTGCCTTTTCCCTTAGTACACTTATGAAGTAAGTTAAGTTTAATTAACATTTTAACTTGGCTTGATCTTTTCATAGCTCAATGCTAAATAAGTACCTGCATCTAAAATTCTTGGCCGGTTATATGGCTTGTTTTTTCTGTCAGAATCCAATGAACATAACTTACAGTCAACTTAAGTGTTAGTTTGTAAATTTTCCATTTTATTGGATTCTTAGTAGCTAAGTGGTGTTGAACTGTGATCAGTTATACTAGGAGGCGGCACTTGGTAGATGTAACTGAGATATTCAACCAGCTTCCTTGGGAGAAGAAGGTAAAATTGTACAAGCTAGGATACCTGGTCATCCTTCTGGCTTTGACAATTTTCTGGTGAGTACTTCAAATGTTTTGTATGATTTATTTTTCAGTTCAGGATGTTCCTTGTTTTGCTGATTTATATCATGACACCCTTTTCAGGATGATTTGGACCATTGTGGATGAATGAGCTCTCTGGTTTTGCACCTATTTGTTATACATTCTGTGAGCTCTTGTTTTTGTACATGGAAGAATTTCAATTCGCCTGGGCCCATTTGATGCTAAAAGAGATCAATTCCATTCTTCTAGAAGTAGAAGAACAATGTATCTTGTCCAATTCTTTTACTAGGGATGTTCTATACACTGACTGAAAACTATAATGAAACCTCATTTGGAGCCTAGGGGCTGGTAAAACATGTTGTAGGAACCAGAAGATAAACTAGGAAAACGAAGTGAGTACTTATAGAGCCAATGGAAAATCCAGTGTTTCTTCTCATACAACAGGAAGTAGCAAAACTGTTATCGAATGCAGTTGATTCTGTAGTTTATCTTGGGTTCCAGTGAAAAAGGAAAGTTATTCACTTGTTGGTTTCATCTGTTGTGATGCTAAAACTACTACCTTCTAGATAATTCGGGGTATGTTGTGATGAAGCAAGTCACATAGAGATGAAATCAAACAGCAATGCTTATTTTGGTTGTGTGTTCCAGAAAGAAAAGGAGTGAAGAAACATGGCAATTTTTACAGGAAATTATCGCATTCCCAGCAAGTCAAATTTATGCTTCCGGGATTTGTAAGCATAATATCCAAATTTATGAAGTGTTTTGGGTTTGTATTTTGTATCAATAGAAGGGAACAAAGCAGCACTGACGCTCTGTCTCTGTTTGCTTGAAGTTGAGGAAGAGAAGGAATGAAGTTGTCTTAGTTGTAGATTACTTTTGCCTTCTAGTATGGTCTGGCAAGGGATATAAGAGCCAGAAAAGGAATGTTCCAGTCTTCTGATCTTAGCAAGATTGTTTACGGGCAAGTAACATTGGAGGCCTAGTGTTTCCTGGTTGAATGAAGTGGAATACAAAGTTACAGATCACATCATCGTATTTTTTATACCTGGAAAGACTTGGTGCAGCTTAGGTATATCTATCAATTTCAATAAGGTACTTGCCGTTGGAGCTGGGAATTTTTCCGTTTAGTCAGCGTACAGTTAGTCTTTGGTTGCATTTCTCAATTGCTGTATTGAACTACAGTTCAGGTATGGAAGTTGAGATCTATCATCTATAGCACAAGTCTTGAATTGCGGCTGCGTTAGTGATGAACTGGGGATAGTCTTCATGACTTCTCTAGAATATAGCCACCAGCCACCCTAAGGTACCAGAATTCTTGCTTGCGCAGTTAAATTTTGAATCATTCTTGCGGAAAACATCCATCCAACTTGTGAATGATTGGTTTGTTTCGAATTATTTTAGCAAAGGCAAAGTATTAGTAGAGACAAGAAATAACATCTGGGATATACTAGAAACATTTTGAATAATCTCTCAGAGGTAGGACCTCCTAATTTTAATGCCGAGCCTTAGTCAATGTTTTATGTATTGATAACTACATAAAAGTTGCACTTCTCATATACATTTGTATATTCTAAGTTTTAGCCGAGCACGATTGTCATGACTCGTGGGCTGTCCAAATTTGGTGGCGAAAATGCGATGTTGACTGCGTGATCACATGGGCTGCCCCATGCCTGATTCAAGATGTGGTTTAGTATTAGTTTGACATTTTCTTTTCTTTATATTCTTGTTTGTGGAGTTTAGATGTGTTTTTTTTTTTTTTTTTGTAATAAACTAGTTATCGTTGCACGCGGTCATCGGGAGCATATAAGAAAGAGCTGGCGCAAGAGACAAAGGGAAAAGAAGAAATTTGTGAAAAAAAAAAAAAAGAAAGTGAGAAAGAAACAAGTTCACGAGGAAAAAAATTGTGGAGTGATTTGAGAGAAAAATGAGGTAGTGGGTTAAGAGGAAAAAACTTGTACTCGTAAACTTATTAAAAATCATTGAAATTATTATTTTAAATTAAAGGGTAAGTTTAAGTATTCAAAAAATAGTAAGACAAAAAGAAATTATATTAGTATAAATATATGTTAGATTGAACTGATGCATCAGAGGGATTACTTAAGAGTAGCTTTGGGCATAATTTCAAGGTGACGTAGATAGAAAAAGAAAAAAATAACGTTTTGTTTGATTTGTTGAGTAGATCAACAGGGACAGAATCATGATTTTAATCTTGGAGAGGAAAATGAGAAGAGTTTGATAAATTGTATGGAGCAATTTAATAATAGACAGGAGCTAAAATAATAAATTCGAAACTTGTAGGGAAGAATGGATTTTTGAGAAACTTGTAGGGAAGAATGGATTTTTGAGAAACTTGTGGGGTTAGAACTGCAATTTATTAATAAATTGACCAATTCCACTATCATATATAGCATTATATATTGGATTTAACTCTGGGTTTGGAATTTAAATTAAACAAATTCCAATGGGCCCTTTATTTTTTTCCACGTTAGCAAACCCTGTGAATTGCCTATAATTATGACTGCTTGATCCTTGACTTGAAAATCGTTGTTCTTATCTCAGGAATGTCAGTAAATGTGACTAAATTTCAATAGTTTTCTGTTGTAATTTTGTCAAAAAATATTTTTTAAAAAAAACCACTTTAAATCATGACTTTAGGAGCTCATAAATTGTTGTTTGCTAATAATTCTATGACAACTGTTTCGCCAGTCATGTGATTTATTTTAAATGAACTCAATTTATGTCGAATTAGAATTTTCTTGTACATCAGTAAATAACCCAATATTAAAACCTCAATAAATAGCCATTATCAATTGAGCTTCCTCTTACATGAAATATAATTATAGTGATCGTAAAATTAATTTACTCAAAAATAAAGGAAAAATTTTTAATTATTTATTTATTATGGATACATACTTATCCACTCGTTTATTATAATCTATAATTAAAAAAAATATTTTTTTCACAAATTTCTTACTTTATATCATAATTTTAAATTAAGATTCTTTTTTATATGCTCGTAAAAATTACGTGAAATGATAACTAATTATTAGAAAAGCAATGAATGGGTAGGCCAGGGGGCTTATCTAGGAAGATGGTGAGAGGAAGGGGGGAGGAGATAGGATGAGGAGCCGGCGGAGGGAGGAGATCCACTCACTCTCACATGCACCGCCCCGTCCAACACGTCCTTGTACTAATTTCTCAACCTTCCTTCATCCACCGCCTATTGCCTTATTGCCTATTGTTATTTCATTCAATTCCTCCCACTTCCGTCCTTGTCGTCCTTCCTTTTCTATTTTTTTTTTTTCTTCATTTGCAACTAAGTCTTAAATCCACTATGGTTGAGGTTGAGATTTTGGAATGTCGTTTTTTCGTATATACAATATTTAATCTTTTTATTTATTTTAAAATATATTAGAAATAATATTATAAATAAAAATAAAATATATAAATCAATATATTATATAAAAAAATAAAAAAGAAGAAAGAAAGAAAAAGAAGAAGAAGCTAATTTATCAATTTATGTAAAATTTGAAAAGTTAAATAAGTTATTTATTTTATTGGTTGAAGAGTATTTTTGGCTTTATAAAAAATTAGTGAAGCAGTGTCGTTGTTTGTGATTGTAGAAGGCTTTTCTTTTTATATAGAATAGATATAGATAAACTAATAATAGTTATGGCATGTTGTCCGTGCGTGCATATAATAAATAATATGTTTACACTTTAAAATATATTACACATAAAAATAAAAAATATAAACAAACATATCATTTTTTAAAATAATAAATAAGTAAATAAAAAATTAATTTAGGAATGTTATTGACATAAAAGATTGAGTGTCGTGGTGTCACAAATTGTTGTGTGTGACTGAAAAAAAAAATCTTTCTTTTTCATATTGGTATTAATAAATAATATAGATGAGAAAAGGAATTTGAGTAAGAATTTTAAAAAATATATAAGAAATATTTTTTACAATTCAAAAAATTAATATCGCAGTATAAGTAATTTCTGTTTGTGGGAGTGCATTACCATTTGCCCTTATAAGTCAAACGGACAAAAATTCCCTTTCAAAATGAGGAAAATACACTAAAATCCAAGGATTCGCATTCCTTTTTTGGGTCGGGTCACACACCTGACTCGCAGGCTCCGACTCACATTAGTAACCCAAAATTTGGACTGTAAATCCTTTGACGACACCTCATGAGATATGGCGCCATGTGGACCAATCATGTATGGACACTTGGGCCTATAAATACTACTGTTTATATGCATTTATAGTATGTTACTCTCACGGTCTTTTCGACCTAATTTACTCCTCTAGATCGCTTGTGACCCTCTCATAACCTACAGTGACTTAAATATTGGAGGATTTTAGTTAGAGATCTACTAACTAACCTAACGATTTATTCTTTTCTTAGGAACTACATTACTGGGCGCGTGGAATGAGCTCGATCCGACCATAAGAGGGCTCACATCCATTTCAATCCAGATCAGCATATATATATATATATATATATAAATTGATTAATCCTATGATTCTATAAATGGATATTAAATTTTATCGAATTTGATCAAATTTAGATTAATTATTTAATAAATATATATTATATTTATTATATGAATATATTCTGAAGTCTTAACACCCTCTATCTCCTAATCTTGGCATGGACTCTTAACTCAGAGGTTTTTAATTTCATTTTTCATTTTCTTTTTTTCTTTTCACGAAATTTATAAATAGGAGTTCATCTATTTTCTTTTCTTTTTTTCTTTTTTAATTGGGGTTGCGTGGAGCCAACACATTGATTATCATGCTCACACATTGATTATACTTTTAAGAAACGATTAATTAAGTATTTTAATCCGCTGTCACTTTTTTAATAAATCTATCACATGCATAATACGTGTACCATCATAAATCTAGGTAATAAGCAGCTTCATTAATTTAATAATTAATCTTTAATGATTAATCTATAATCAAATAATAAGTATCATTATAAAAAAAAATATAGATAAAAGATCCAAATAGTACTATTTTTAATTTTTAAAATGAGTTCTTGAAGGTTCTCGACATTTTTATAATCAATATAATAAAAAAATTGTAGAAATTTTTAAAAGTTTCAAAAAATAAGTTAGACTTTTTTTTTTTTGCTTTTACTCTTTTATGAACTTATAAAATCCTCCAAGTTTTACTAAATATTTTATAAAATACTTTCAGAAGATTATTTCGTCTCTGAGAAAACTTTTATGAATTTATAGTAAAATGTAAATTTCATGAACAATTTGAAGGGAAAAAATTGATTATAAGAATGATTCAAAGCGCACTCAATATATGTATATAATTTAAATTTTTATTATATTTATTTAATTGATAAAGTTGAAATTAATTCCTGAGCGTAGAAAGTTGGGAAGTTTCGCAGAAATTTCCTAGGAAATAGAAAATAAGATGTAAGTTTAATCTGCAATTATTTATGATCTTGATGGTGATTTTTGCTACCATACATCATAATCGTCTAAAGTTTATGCGCAGTGTTGCTGGTGATGTTTCTTAATTTGCGTATCGTCTCATCAATAAATTTAAATTGATATATCGTAGCAAAATTCCAACTGAACATCTCTCATTTGAATTGACATCGACATTATCTTAAAAGGCGATAACAATTTTCATTCAAATCGAATATAATTTAACAAATTCATTTGCATAATACTTTCAATATATTTCTGAAAATTCGTAATTCTGATGGTAAGAAAGTGATGTGTTTGAGAGAAATGGGATAATTTTAATCCAAATTGAATTTGAATCGGAGTTGACAAGTATAATTATTAATTATGATACAATTATTATTAAAATGATTTAATTTCGAGAAAAATGAAGTGAAGGTGGAGGCAAAAGCAGGGATAGAGGATTTATCTGGTTGAGTTGTCGTTTCAAGGAAATGAGTCACATGCGTCGTTAAAAGGGGGCCTGGAATTTATTGCATCCTTCTTTGTCTTTTCTCACTTTCCGACAAGACTTGGGACTGGGGTCGGAAGACCCTCTCGCCGTCTCCTAAACTCCTGCATTTACATTTCTATAAATGTTATATCTTCAATAATTGTATAATTAGTCCCCCAGGGTCCTAAACACAAATTACGCTCCTTTCGTTCATCATAAAATTATCTACGAATAAATTTGAAGTTATGATTTTGAATTCTATTAAACGGGTAGATATTTATTTAATTTTATGTGAGTATCTTTACTAAACTTTGTGAGTTTATTGTTATTTATTTTATTATTTTAGTTATAATAATTTAATTAATAAAATATCAAATTTATTAAAATATTGATGTAATTATATAATTATTATTTTTTAATACAAAAGACTACTACTATATTAGTTCTCTCTATATATATACATACACGATTTTAATCTATTTTTTGTGTCCCTTTTATGCAATACATGCGACACCTCACATGAGATTAGTACAGACAATGTTGTGATGTTTTTGTGCAAAGTCTTGGTCGTCTCTTAATTATCAACATAGACTTATAAGTAATTTGAGGTGGTTGATTAGTGCTGGATGGACTCCACACTATTAATTTCGTCACGAATAAGTTTGTGTCATGAAAATAAATACACACCACAAATGTATCTTCGTTTGATCGTAATCATCTACATTAATCATAGTGACATATTCGATATACATATTTATTATTCTATAGTCATTCAATAATTTAGTCGGTCATCACCTCACATAATTTTTTTTTTTTTTAGAAAAAAAAACAGGCATAAAGCATGATGTACTATGTCGGAATCATACTAAATAATTTTTTTTTTTTAAAATTTTATGTTACTGAAATCGATAGTAGGAGTTTAGCATAAAAAGCGGATGTGCACATTTTCCATTTTATGAATGCGCTTTTGTCCTTAAACTATTGCCAACTTGTAGTGATGGAGTCCAAGTCCTCCTCGTATTCAGTGTTACTTTTTGCCTTTGATGAATGGGTGCAGTGGGCATATCATCAGACATCACATGCATGGAGCTCCAATCCTTATTAATTTGATTTGTCCCAGAAAGTAACTTTTGGCCAAAGTCATTAGTCACGCAAAAACTATGGTGTAATTGCACAATCATGTCACACTCTGTGGCCGCCACGATCCTGTCCTACTTCACTCACAGTTTCTAATTGTTAAAGAAACCATAAAATCTTCTAAGTGTTAATAAAATAATTCCTCACAGTTCGCACATAATTTTTGCGACCATTATTTCTTCTTAGAATAAAACAAAAATAATAAAATTAATTATACTTCAAATTTTTATTTAAAAATATTATATTATATTTTTTTAATTAAATTTTAAATTTATACTTACACCTTTCAAAAATTTACCGTTCACGTTGTTCTCATATAGTAATTTTGTATTTATAAAGAGAAGTATTGTAATGATGTTAATATCACTCTATGTATATATATATCACTTTTACTCATTTATAAATACAAAAATATACATGAGAATGCTAAATAAATGGTAAAATTAAATTTTTTTTTTTTTTACTAAACTCATGTTTTTTTGGTTCGATCCCTAATAAAATAGATCAAGTCTAAACAGAGAATTTACATGTGTAGGTATAATTTTAATTTCTTCGTAAAAAAAGGTAATTTTATATTTTTTAAAAAAAGTGAATTCCTTACTTATTGTATGAATTACTGATTACAAAATCTTGTTGAAGAAATTCACACGAATATTATTGCGTTATGGCTCACAAGTATAATGATGGGGCGGTGGTGGGTCGTTGACTTGGTAAAATAAATAAATATTTTTAAATATATACATATTGTTTGAATAATATATATATATATATATATTTATGTGCATCGTTTTTACATTATCAAAAGAAAAGAGTTGTCTTTTGATGACGTGGAAAGCGAAAAGCACTGTAAGATTATGGGCGTATGAGCCTTTGTCAAGTTGCATGTGTATTTCCGTCCATAGCAAACGGGCCCGACGATCTCCCACGTGTTCCCACACTTTCCTCGCTTTTATTATTTATCTGCGGCGGAATACTGAATAAATAAATACAATCAATAAATAAAAATCTTGGATGTTTAATTTTCATAAAGGATATATTACAGAAAAATTATTCTCAAATAAAACACTTATTTATTTATTTTTAAAGAGAACAAGGTTAATCGTTGAGTTTTGCTGTGGTCGGAGAGAGGAGAGGGGGATATAATTTCCATTTTTCTGAAATTAACATGAAATTTTAAGATATATACATATCTTAATGTTTGAAATCTGACTCAAACTAGATATGTATTTATTTTAAAATTTTAATATTCGACTCAAACGTAATATTTTAATTTTTAGAATATTTTTTTATCATTTTATTTGAAAGGGAATATTTAATAAATATAATGTACTCAATATTATAGTAGTGAATAATATAGAAAGGGCGACCAATTAGTTCATAATCCAAGGTTAAAAAGTTTCACACAAACAAATAAGCATCGTAATGAATCTGTAATCCCCGGACACCATGGCTCGTGAGGTCGGCACAAAGTCTACTACTCTGCCACTAAGCTACTTTGCAGCAATTTGTCAGGATGACACCAGCCTTGACGTAATCGGATTACCTCAGCTCCGCTTGCATTTTCTGCCCAGTTCTGGAAAACTGTGCCTTGGTGACATCATTGGATATATCCGCGTTGACGTCAATGGTGGGATCGAGTGGTGAGCATTTATTGACGAACAATGCACATGATAACATGAAAATGCGCTCTTCATGAGCAATCGGTAATACAGGGACAGGTAGTATTTTCTTTTTTCTAGAAAAAGATCCTACTGTTTCCCATCAACCTCGATGTTTATTTAAGTATGAACACAAAGTGTTTGTTTTATTGTAGCATTGAGTTAAGGATAAATGTTAGTTGCTGATTGGAAGTAGAAGAACAGTGGCCCAGGTGCCCTTTTTCAATCTTTTACTATTCTTTCTATTCCTGTACACGCAGAATCACGCTTTACTGTGTGGGTGCTGATTGCTAGTTGAATTTCTGTTTCTTCTTTGTTGGTTTTGCGTTTTGGTGGTGTGTGTATTTTTACTCTAACATGTTAATTTTGCATGTTTGAGTTGGAACTAGGCCACTGAGGTGATGATGATTAATAGATTCATGCATGGATTGAGATATATATGATGAAACTATGAGAGTAATCAGGGAAAGTGTTTGCAGTTGTTTAAGTTGATCGTTTAGGGAAAAAAGTTAATGCTTTTTGTCTTTTCTTAACTTTCTCAAGTCAAGAGTCCAAAGTGCTCTCTCATGATCTTTGTATTATTATGTTAGAGGGCGATAAAGTTTTATCTTGAGCCACACCCTGTAGATTCCTCTCTTGTGAAGTGAGTTTTTAGTTTTTCCTTTCGGTTGTGAAGTACACAAGTCGAGTTCATGGATTTGCTTTTTATAATTAAAGTGTAAAGCACCGTCCATCGAATGCATGCTGGTAGATTTTGCTGTTGAGCAAAAAGCTTGGGAGGAGATGCTGTTCCCATTTCTTCATTAATTTCAAGGCTAAGTTTATGTGAACTTACCGCGGTGCAATACACATATCTGGAGATTAAATTTTGAAGCCAAAACATTTGTCAAATATGATATAAATGAGAATCTCTTCAAAAAGGAAGTACGATAAGCAGTGCGTGAAGTGATTTGGTCCTTAATGAAACAGAAGGCATTTTAGCAAGTTTTATGCTTAAATCCCGATTAGTATATTTGAACTCACCTAGATCTCTAGAATTTCTTGGCAATTCAACACTTTTTGTTTTTTTATAGAAAATTCTTAAGCAAAAGGGCCATATAAATGACTTATGACTGGGCTGTTTTTTCATTTTTAACCAAAACACTGGTGGTAGTGGTCTTTATTATATATTTGAACGAAAGAGAACCTTCTTTCTGCATTTAATTTTGCATGTTACTTTGCGTTTGTTGTCGGTATTTTCTGTTATCATCAATGGTTTATGCTGTAATACCAGTGTCCTATTTGTCAAACCTTTTTATCTACCTGTTGTACCTTACTAATTGGAAGAACAAAAGATAATAAGAAAGTGTTAATTCTTAGCCTTGAATTGTTCAGGCACCCAGCAATGTGGGAATTCCAGAGGCCATCTATGAAAGATCCAGTGGCCGATTTAGCTTCGCATTTTCCCTGTTATTCTTTGTATTTTCGTTCGTAGATTTCAGAAAGCTTCCATAACCTCAAACGGAGGCCACCCTCTGGACAGGTTTTTCCAGTTTCTTTAATAATAGTGAGAGACTGGGTTCCATGGAACCAAAGGTCATTAGTGGAATCCAGTTCTCAAGCCTCCCCAGCAGTTACATCCGTCCAGAATCTCAGAGGCCGAAACTGTCTGAAGTTGTGGAATGCGATAATGTTCCAATTGTTGACTTGGGTTGTGGAGATCGAAGCCTAATAATTAAACAAATTGGAGATGCCTGTCGAGAATATGGATTCTTCCAGGTTACTTCATTACCTCCAGCTTATATGTTGTTACTAAAAGCCCAATCCATACATATACTTTACTGGATATATCTTTGCTCTTTTAAATGTGTGGTATCAGGTGATAAATCATGGAGTTTCAAAGGAGGTGGTGGATAAAATCCTGGGAGTGGCTCATGAATTCTTTAGATTACCTGTGGAAGAGAAGATGAAATTGTACTCTGATGACCCTTCCAAAACTATGCGACTTTCCACGAGTTTTAATGTGAAGAAGGAGACTGTTCATAATTGGAGGGACTATCTCAGGCTTCATTGTTATCCGTTGGACAAATATGTGCCCGAGTGGCCTACTAATCCCTCTTCTTTCAAGTGAGTTACATTATTCGATGTTTGGCCCATACCGATGAACCAGCATTATTACGAATCATAGTGTTTTTTGGAAAACCATTTCCTTAGTAGTGGAAGCAAAGCAATAATGTAAATATTTTTGCATTTGTAGGGATATTGTAAGTAGTTACTGCATGGAAGTTCGACAACTTGGGTTCAGATTGCAGGAAGCCATATCAGAGAGCCTAGGATTGGATAAAGACAGCCTCAAGAATGTCTTAGGAGAGCAAGGGCAACACATGGCTATGAACTATTATCCTGCATGCCCAGAACCAGAGCTGACGTATGGATTACCAGCACATACAGATCCCAATGCCCTCACCATTCTCCTTCAAGATTTGCAAGTAGCTGGGCTTCAAGTTCTCAAGGACGGAAAATGGATGGCAATAAAACCTCAGCCGGATGCTTTTGTCATTAACATCGGTGATCAACTCCAGGTAAGTAATATATGTGGTTCTGTAAATTCAATTAACTGATAACATGAGAAAGTCCGTTTGAAGAACTGGTCTATTAACTTATTATACGGAACTGAAAATGAATAACATGGTTGTTTTTCCTGAGCACTCGAGACATTTTCTACTGGCCTCTCGACACAAAACAAACTCAACCAGTTCTTTGACAAAGGAAAAAAATGAGAAATTCTTTTTTGTATCTCCTGTTTCAACATATCTTCTGATGTTAAGAAGGGGAATTTAGTTGACCTTCACGGTAAAGGGCATTTTTTACCAGAAATCAGATAAGACAGGCCAAATATTGCAGTTTAAAATAACTTGCTTACTTTATTGAATTGTTATCATAACTAATATCTTTAGGCACTGAGCAACGGGAAGTACAAAAGCGTTTGGCATCGCGCTGTAGTAAATGCAGATAACGCAAGACTCTCAGTGGCTTCCTTCCTCTGCCCATGCGACAGCGCAAACATTAGTGCTCCAAAGGGACTCACAAGTGGAGAAGATGGAGCCGTTTATAGAGATTTCACATATGCTGAGTATTACAATAAGTTCTGGAGCAGGAACTTGGACCAGGAGCACTGTTTGGAACTATTCAAGAACTAGTATTGTTCGTCACTTAGACCATTAGATTACGCAGAATCTCTTTATTGATCTTCACCGATGATAATCCTACCGTCATTCTTTTTGAATTTGTCAAGCTTTCCAACTGCATTCGCTGTCGGGGAGAAAGCTGCAGCAGATGTTTAGCATAAAGCAGACGAATGGCAGTTTTAGTATCTCTAGTGTCTCAAATTTTTAGCTGTACTCGGTAATAATCCTTGTGATGCTGTTATTCTGCTGGGAGGCAGATGTTAAATTATATATGAACAATAGTATTACTGTAATTGTAGGTTTATGTTGTCCTTAATTCTTTCTTTTTTCTTTTTTTTTTTAACTTCAGTGGAGAGGCACGTTATTATTACGAGGGATAACTTACAGCCACATCAACTGAGATTTGATTAATTATAAATAAATATTTGTTGTTTGAAAATAAAAAAAAAACCTTTAATTTTTTTGGTACATTTCTTCAATTTTTCTTTAAATTTCAACAAGTGTAAAATAGTAATATCTACTTTACCATCTAGGAGCTACATATTTATTTTTCATTTAAGAATAATATTTGTAATTTTTTAAATAACTAAAGATATTTATAATTATGACAAATTTTGAAAAAATTAACTATAATGTACCCTTATTATGAATTGTGTTATGATAAAGGATAAAATATACTTTGCCCCCCTCAACTATACGTCATATAACAATTACCCCCTAAACTAGCAAATGTAACACTTAATTACTCCCTACAATTAAGCTTTCGGATAATATTGCACTCATATTATATATATATTTAGTTCAAAGAATTTTCTTTTAGTAATTTTGCAATTTAAGTTTAATTAAATTTCTTTAATTGAAAAAAATATCTATATATTTAGTAAGTTAAATAGTTCGATTTTTTTTATAGACTCAAAGTTAACTAATAAATGAGTACAATAAGTACACAAAAAATTTTCATGAAAATATTTTCTTAAGTTAGTAATAAAATTAAGTTTTTAACTATTTATTCTTTTGCATAAAAATGAATAATTAAATATCCATTTCTTTCACAAATTTTATTTAAAAATTATGATATGTTTATTCATTTTTTTCTAAAAATGTCTAACATTTGGTTAAGCATACATATATATATATATATCAATTTCTTTTAAGAGGCATATATAGGTTGTTGGTTAGATTATATTGTGTATCTATTATATATATACTCCATTTTTAATTTAAATTCTTCATTTATTAAAAAATAATTTGGTGATGATTTAATGTGCAAAATACTAAAATATATTAAAAATAATATAATTATTCAAGATACGAGGGACATTTTTGTTCAATCAAGATAGTAAATATTATACTTATTAATTTAAAGGATAAATATTACATGATGATGAAGAATTTAGGGGGAAAGTGTACTTTACCCTATGATAAATGTAATTGGAGGTAATGAGATTTTATGTGATTTGGGTGCTGCTCTCCTACAACTATTTATTTCCCTTCTTCTGGGTTTGTTACTTCTTAACATATAAGAAAAATGCAATCATTATAATTTTATTTTATAAAGGAGAATCAAAGCTGATTTCCTAACTATTATTTCAGAATTTGAAATTGATGTATGATAAATTGTAATGTGAGAGTTCATAATGAAGCAGCATGCTCCTCCAATTTATGGCATGCCACTTACAATATTTGTGTCCATTTATTAGCAACAATTTGGTCTTAATTATTACAAAAAATACTTTGATTACTTGATTTATTTCGGTAGTTGAAAATAACCCACTTGCAAATAGTTTATTGTGGTTAATTATTCAATTCCAAAATTTTGTGTTAGGATTTGGGTATGTAGCTAATATTAAAAGTGGGTGTGTGCATGTTTTTCAACGTAACGCCCACAATTGAATAATATTTATTTATTTCCAATATGAATTCATATGTATGTAGTTACAATGATGCAATAATTGTATGTCACTCTACCCACATATATTTTAATCTCGATGTAATAAAAAAATATTAGGTTAAGTTGAACTAATTATTTATATGGCATAATTATAAATACATTCTCATATTGAAAAATTACCAATACCCTTTGATTTTAATATTCGTCTAACAATTAGCCCAATTCATTAGTTTCAATTATATTTTCATCGATTGTATGTGGTGAACTAACTAAAATATCATTACGGGCTAAGAATTATAATTTATTTATTTTTAAAAATTTTGGACTAAATAGATAATTTTTTAAAATTTTCCATCCACCTCGTTCGATTTTTTATAATTTTTTTTAAAAGAAAAATACAGCAAAAGCAAAGTTGACAATTTTAAGTCTCCATCCAAAAATTACATTATTTCATTAATTAGTATAAAGATATTTATAATTATTCAAGCAATAAAAAGATATTATAATTATATCAAACTTTAGGAGAGCTCGTCGTGATTTATCCAAATTTTATTCCTATGAAGGTAATTTAATCCCCATAAGATATTTCTTTAATCAAGATTCTTTGGAATATTACTCAATCACTGTAGCGCAATCATCCATATGTGTATTATATGCGTTCATTGCTTTTAAACAAATCTTGTGTGGAGTCTCAATATTGTTGGAGCGTGGAGTTTCGTCCAAATGCAGCGATACCATACCCTACTAAAAACAGTCTTGATAGCAACCAATTTTGAGCAAACCGGAGATGTAATAAAATTTTCCAAATCTTATAACATCATGACAGTATAGGAACATTACATGAGATAAGGTGAGTATCAATACACAAATACAAATGAAATCAACCTCACATGTACATCATCACAATTAGCAAATGTTCAATAATTGAAAGAGTACCACTTCCAGAACAGCACATAATCTCCGAGGTCTCTTGCACATTTGTTTCCCAGATATACATAGTAACATTAGAAAATAATGATTTCCACGTAGGAGACTAGCCCTGTAAAGATATATTGATGTCTGCTTTAGACTTCCTCGACCTCTCTGCAGTTTGCATTGCTGCCCAACTAGTCGGGTTGTCAGAAATCGAGTAGCCCGGCCCTTGTACATTGTCGGAGCTCCTCTTCTCTGCATTGGAAGCTGCGGCACCATTTGGACCCAATGCATCGACTGTGAAGTGCTTCTTAGGTTTTAGCTCGTGAGGACTGCCCAATAGAAAACTCGCAACAACAACCTAGTGTAATTAGACAGACAGGTAAGGTAGGAGGAATAATAACCAGAAATTATGTGATGTATGACACAGTGGCCAACACTTACTCAAATAACGTCAAAAGGAGACTCAAGATTGGATGAGCACCGCAATATTTGTGATGACAAACATGGTTTCATGGGGGTCACTATGATTTTTCAAAATCAAAAGTTTCCATACTACGTACAAACCTTAGACTCCGTTTTAGAAATTGCAGAGGATGTCATCAGTCCTCTGGTGATTGTGTAGTAGTGGTGAAAGATAAAGATAATTGAAAAATGTACCTTCACAGGACTGGCAGCTAATGTCAATCCAGCAATTAAACCGCCCACAACACGACCATCGGCACCCGACAAAGTTATGGTCATCCTGCCCGATGTGCCAGATCTGGGGTCTGGCATCTCCATTGGTGTGAAGGATCCAGAAAAAGAAAGAATTTCAAAAAGACCCTAGAAGCAAATTATTCGAGGAAATCCTTCAGCCAACCAAAGATCAAAATGTTGGACAAGAATAGCAAATCTGATAAAAGAATGTGGGAAATTAAATGGTTTGCGATAACAGCCAGGTCATAAGGCAACCGGAGTTGTATTTAATTCAAAAAATCTAGCTGAAAGAAAATAACAGCGTATAGAGCATAATTTTGCCACCCCAGGTATAGTGGTGTGTCTTTTGTGCATTTTTAGATTGTGACCTTATCTGGATGTCTTCGCAAACTCAGAACAAAAATGTAGTTTGGATGAAAACAACTCATTCATTAACCATGCTTCACTGGCTATGGACATTCTTTCCTAACGAGATCACATCATCAATTACATATCAAGGTGTTCTAGGACTATCACATATTCTTGTAATCTATGTGCTTGTCTACAGACATGTAAAATGCATGTAATGGCAAAAAAATCTTGAAGTTAGTTCGCGCAGAAGAATCAGATTTATCACCTTAGGATCCATAAGAGGAGTCATTGGACTAAAATATTACCAAGTAATTTCAATATTTTGATTTTCTTTTGTAATGTATAAGAGCAATGAGGACATTGTTTTAATATACAGTCTTATCGTATACACTGTCTCCTTTGCTTGCAAAGAATAATGTAACTGTACTAGAAACTCAAAGATCAACAGCAGACCTCATAAGTCGTAATGCCCGCGGAGGAACTGGGATGTCGAATTGTTAGAGTTGACACCGTTCCACTACCAGATATTATGCAGACAGCTCGAGGCCCTTCTCGAGAGAACTCCATTATCTTTGTGGATATATCCTGAAAAACAAAGAAATTGGTTGGAATAGTTAATACTAAGGTAATTACATTGACACCCCTTAAGATTAGGTCCAAATACACAAACACCCTGTCCCTGTGCAAAACTGCACATCCACCCCCTAAGGGGGTGCTAGTGTAATGTATCTCAGCGATGCTTTTGCCTCTGAATTGGGGGTGTGATTGTAATTACAACTACAATCTTGTAATTTTGCAAATGGCAAGGGGTGTTTGTATATTTAGACCTAACCTCAGGTGATGTAACGTAATTTATGCTTAATAATGTTCACAACAAAGAATGCATTTTAACTACCAAAGCTTCATCTCAATCTTATCAGTGTACCTCGCCAGTATTGACGGTGATCACATGTGGCAAAAAACTTGAACCTGTAGAGCAATCAACCCAATCATCTGTAGAACAACATGAAGAAGGTATAAGATCTTTAATCATAGTATTGAATAGTTTTACTTATTCTTCTCCACCTTCTTGGTAAGAATCCAACCCAAGTGGAAACTTGAGATAATTTGAGGGCAGAAGTGCAAAGAAGAGAAGTTTATGCAGAAAACAAGTTAAATAAACATGAATAGTTGATAGAGTAAAATTGAGTACAGGAATCGAAAAACAAAGAGTTACGTTTATATCGAATTGTGTCTTCAGTAATTAGAGTTAATTATAGTTAAAAAAAAGATCACGAAGTCACGATACACAAGAATGGCGTACTTAGCTCTAAAATGAACATCTCAAATAAGTTATTGGCAATACACTTAAAACCTCCACAAGTTGAAACAAATTATGGGAATGATTTAATATTGCAGATGAAATATGATGGATAAAAACCTCTACGACAAACAAGGCCCTGGAAATCAAGTGCAAATCAAGTGCATTAAAGAAAGTAACTTTACTTTCAAAAGCTTGTGAAAACAAAACATTCCTGTCTTCTAACTGGTAACCAAGTTCCTCTCATGTCTACTCAAACTCAAATTGGTAATGGAAAGGGTGAATTGGAGTTCACTTTGATCTATGATCTCAATTATCAAAACTTATGCAAAGAGTCAAAACTACAACTTAGTGGATGTTCAGCAATAGTAAGTACTGATACTATCAAATAATCTTGACTATAATTTCAGACAAAATAGTCCATGTTGATTTGTAGAGTTTGCCATGAACATGTGTTGCAGCTGAAGAACCCCCTTTACCTGCAACGTGGAAAATAACCTTCAACTCTCATGCCATTCTCCAGAAAATTTGCTTATCCTCAAATTTTCAGATTAACAAATTTCCAATTAATATCAATCAATTGCATTATGCGCATTCAAGCCCAAACACAGTAGTGTTTCGAGAATCTACCAGAAAGTAGCAATCAATGACAATATAAAACAGAGCAAAAGTCAGTAAATAAATCTCCACTTACTAAATGTACTTCCCAATTCACAGAGGGCAGTCTTGAATTAAAATTTAGAAACAAGATATAATTCGATTACCTAATTTTTCCGTTCCAATTTTGCTCTTATGTTTTTTCTCAGAATTCATAGGCCGTGCAACATTCAGCTTATCCTCCTCCGTGTAGGCCTTGCCTGAGGCCGGTGGAGCTGAAGATGAAACTTGCACTGAAGAGAACGTCCTGCTTGATGATTCATCAGGTTTATACTTCCTAGGTCTGCCTCTCTTCTTCCTCTCAGAGCCTGGAGTCATCAACGGTGAACTCATTTGCGATGTTCCAAGTTCAGAATTCTCGATTCTTGGAGCCATATGATAGGTGGATGGAGCTCCAGGGGCGATTACTGTGACCCCAGAGGCCATTGCCTTTCCCGTATCCATGGCTCGTAGTTGTAGATTCTTAATGAACTAATGCCCAAAAACCTGATGTTCCTACAAAAATTCAATCCTATAAACTTAATTTGAACATAACATTACTCCATTAAGGTAAAAAAATGTATAAAATACAACAAATGTAGATATCTGTAATGAAACAATCAACAGCAGGTCAAAGATTTTTTCCCATTATTAGCTGAAATGAAAGCTAAAAAGATGGCACTGTCTCAACTCTTAGAAGTTAGAACCCAAATGTTCTAACATACCAACCATTCCAAAGAAAGAAAAGGATGATGGAATTATCAGAAAATGTGCTAAAATCTAATTCGCAAACTTCCATGAACAATCAGCATTGTCTTCAATGTACAAACTTCAGAGCTCAGACCTTCTCTACACTCGAGCCAGAGAAAAATTCAATCTTTTTCATGATCACAAGAAAAATATAACTGATGGTAAAAATTTCTTTAACTTGTACCCATTTCAGCCCATGCAAAACCCAGAAACACAAAAACAAAAATACAACAATAAACCGACAGTATCAACAGAATCAAATTCTTCTCATCTTGTAAACTTAGTATTTGTACCAAAAACTTAAGGTCAAGTAAACAGGAAGAAGACGTACACAGAGTCACACTGTACACTGCTGCCCACCTCCAATCACACTGTACTGCTACTGATAAATTCAAAGCAGTCAAGAAAAAATGAATACGAATTTGTCTAATCTTGCTTTCCTTAGAACACTGTAAAAAAAATAAAAAAAGTGTGGAATGGTGAACAAGAGAGAAAACAAAAGCCCAAGAACAGAAAATGAAATGTGATTAAGAAAAATTTTCAAGTCCGGTTCAGATATTCATCAAGATCTTGAAGAGCTTAATTGGAGGAGTAAAAATTAATTATTATTATTAATGGAAAAAGGTGAAAGCTTCTTTTGAATTTACAATTGACATATTGCAATTTTAAAAGGGAAAAAAAGAAAAGTTAATGTAGGGGAGGGGACCAGAAACTTAGAGTAGAATTCTTTTGTCAAACTTTTTCCCTTTTTCTGCTGACCTGCTCTCTGTCCTTTTGTTCAGATGTTGATTATAGGTGAGATGGAACAGAAACACCATCAAAGGTGGTGTTAATTACTAATCATGCCACTGATGTTGAAAATTTGTGGTATTTGGGTAATTAAGGTAATTAACTGTGATTAGGACAGCAAATGTAAGTGATTAGTTAGTTGTGTTTCCTTTTTTGGGAAGTGAAAGGTTATTACAAAATAGTGTTGACGGAAAATCTGACATGATGGATTAAACCCTCTCCTTAAAACTGTTATTAGTGGAAAACAAGACAATGTAATTCAACAGTTAAGTTAAAAGAGAAAGGGGCCCTACTCTGTTTTGATTGCAAGGTTTTATATGTATTGGGAAATTTTGTCTGGTTAAGAAATTGAAATTGCTATGGATTCTTGATATTACTCCATATTCTATATAAAATAACTGTTATAGCTATTTACTTATATATCTAATTACTCTTTTTTTATTTTATGTTACTGACCTTTGAAGGTAGCTGATTGATACCGTTTTTTTTTTATTTAAATCTAATTTAATCGATTCTAAAATTATTAGATAACAAGTATATAAATATAAGTACATTATTTGTTGTATAATAGATTTTCAACTAAATTTAATTTAAATAAAAAAAAAATCATTGGTACAAAGTCCTTGTATGTATTTCGGGTCTGGATTCCATATATAATCAAATAATAAAAGTTTACTTTCTTGAGGATGATGCATAATTAATATTTTAATCCAACCAATTCTGGCATTTAGATGAAAAACCCACTTTGGTCGAGTAGGTGAGAAATAGGCCCATTTAGGATAGGGCGATTATACGCCAGCCCACCACACTAAATCAAGATATATTAATTTCAAACGTTCACGTTTTATAAAAGAAAGGAGCAAAGAAGCCAGAGTGACAGTGGTGTTGTCCGGAAAATCTTTGCTGACATTCAGACATATAAAGGAAAGAAGCCAATCAATACAGCTTCAGTTCAAAGTCACCTAAAATGGAGTAGTAGTTAGTTTAAGATTGTCTCCTGAAGTTGAAGTGATACGAAGAAGTAATGGCGAAAATGAAGATCAAACAAACATTTTCAAATCAAACATGTATGATTATTCACATGATCCAACATCCAGCAGATTACCAAGCGATGATGCCATTGCCGGGATGAGGATGCAATAAGATATGCCTTTGGAATAGTCACCATGGATCTCGACCCTAAGCTAAGCTGCTCTCCCTTCAACAACTTTTAGGGGAAAATTCCATCATATGTTATACTTTCTTTCCAGTATATAGAAAACTTGTACACGGCAGAGCATACTTGTGAAGGCAATATGAAGATATTCTTTTGTCCTTAGGGTTCTCTTTTTTCTGTCTTGTGTTGTGTGAGTGTTTGTGGTGGTGCTGTTGGCTAGAACACAGCCCGAAATTGGCAACATCCAGTCATGTTCCTGCCAATGGTCCTTCAACACTGAAGTGAAAGGAAAGAACTAAGGACGAGAGTTCCGTCCAAGCAACTAAGCGGAACAGGTTTGATTCAGCCGCTGCAAAAAATTCGCAACATCTGCATTGGTCCAAGCAGCAACAAAAAAACAAAAAGTAAAATGTTACGCATAGTGTCAAAAAACGTAGTAGCAACAGCTTTATAAATGTTGCATTGGATTGGACACTGACCTGCAAACAACTTAGATCACTTGGTTGAGGAGTCCATATTGGTTAAGATCTAAATACTTACCAAAGACCCCAGAGCTGATTACCACCGTGAAGTTCCATTTAGCTCCACATGCAGACCTCAGAAATGTTTCTTGGTGTTCATAAATAAAGGTCGTAGCTTTCTCCCAAATAACTCGTGTCAAGCAGTCTTTAGGTTCTAAAGCTTTCAAGATACATCAAGCGACCTGTTCATCACCTGTAAGCAAAGTGCAGGGACTGCTTTACCCTGGTATTACCTTGAAACAACCATGAATTCATTATAGACAAATGTATCAAACCTCCATTTTCCCTGATTGTCACACAATGAATACAAGGATACGTCATATATCCAATGCACATTTGTGTATAAGGCATATGTGATCATGAATCTTCTAAATTATAAAAAGAAACATAAGGAAATTGG
Organism: Sesamum indicum; assembly: GCF_026168435.1. NCBI lineage: Eukaryota > Viridiplantae > Streptophyta > Magnoliopsida > Lamiales > Pedaliaceae > Sesamum > Sesamum indicum. Next base: position 22,210,611 of record NC_142657.1, read on the forward strand.
TTAAGGGGGTTTGTGTAAGTCTTAGTGCAGTTTGTAAGCTACCAATAATGATGTTAAGACCTGGTAAACCATGATTTCAGCAGAGCTTGACAAGTAGCTGCAACAAACCATTTTGAAAATGCACTTCCCAAACTCCAATCACTCCGTATGTTCTGAACCATTAATTTCACCTTGCATAGTAATTATGCATCCGAATCAAAGAGAAAAAAATTTCGATCTCATAACTCAGAAGATTCCTCTAATCGATTCATGTCAAAGCTTGAATATGCTCACACATAAATCGAATAACACCTCGCATTTTTATATCAGAATCCACCAAGATTTATGGCATTTCTAACTCATAATACCATTTGTGAGAGCAGAAGTGAACCAAAGTTTAATTTCAGACCTCATTACATTTTTAACTAGCATGTCCCAGAATCGGCTATTATTCTCTAGCCGGAGCTTAATCATAGAGAAAGTTGTGGGTGAAAGTTTGAACATTTTCCTGATATTTTTAATGAAAGAGAACACTAAGAGCACATTACCAAATACCGATGTTGTCATGCATTTATTATGTTATGACTCAAAATTCGATTCACAAGGGGCAGAACCCTAGTTTCTATTACTCTTCACAAATATTATTTCTAAAATAACAGGCGTTGAGGTGCAGCGGATTTTGGGCACGCATGCAAATGACACTGTGCAATTGTTTCATTAATTAAATGATGCAGTCCTAAGACTCACCCACTACCCCTTCAATTCCATGAAATTGAGACTTTTCAGAATCAGACTTTATTCGTAGAGCAGATGTCACACCATTCATTTTACTTGGTACAAATGTTGTTAATATAACAATAAGGTTCCAACAAAATACTACAAAGTCAATAACCGGAGTAAATCAGCATCAAATATTGCTCAACAAAATTGTCCAACTGACCTAAAACAGGCAACAACCAAAATTTTATGAAATCATTAAGTACACAAATAAGGTAATTTTAGTTCTATGTTAACCGTCAGAATTACAGAGAAAGATTGTGCACCATTACTTTCTTTGGGGGACTGAGAGATTGTACCTTATATTTGAAACAAAGCAACGCAGATCAATTCAGAACGTAAAAATGAGTGATGGTACACATTTTCAGACCTATAATGCACAGATTTCGAAAAATTATAAGAAAAACACATAGGCGCTAAGTAACAAAACATCACACATATCCCAGCAATAAATTTATATACTCAAAACCAACACGAAAATGAAATGAAGCTAACATGGAGCAATAATACGGGCTAAAAATCATAACATATCAGAAAATCCAAGTTTAAATTTGAAACTCGTAAGTGGGTCAACACGGAGTCATTTAAAGTATATGCAGGTGCCAAAATGGGCAACTTTACAAAATTATATGGAAGGAAGACAACTAAAGGCCTGTGAGTGATTGTTAGAGCGCTCGGGCTCTATGTAAACAAATGTACAACAGCAAAAGAGATGAACGGTACCAGAAAAACTCAGAATTAAGTTAGAGTGGGTCGGTTCATAGAGATGAATGATTTCTAAACAATCTCCCCATGTTGGAATCCACCATCACTATAACCAGCTCCAGGGTCCAGTCCACAAGGAGGGTCAAACCACCTTGGGTTTTCAGGATAGAAGCCATCCATTTGTACACTGGCCAGACCAACATCCAGATTAATTGCCTGATCATGCCTTAAGGACTTGGGCGCCTTAGGATTGCTGCAGCCAAGAATGCCCTTTTCGCCAAACCCACCACATTTTAACCACTTCTCTTCTTTACAAGTCTCACCAAGCAGATCCTTCTCATTCTGGTCCTCCATTCTCATCTGATCCCAAGAAGCAACCTCCCCAAGAGTTCTGCCAAAGCTGTCCTCATCATCTTCGATAACATCTGCATCCTTTCCATCCCCATAGATCCTAGCGTGATGATCATCACCCCAATCTGCCAAATCATGTTCCACCACCAACAAATCATCCAGATGCTGCTTCCCTGATAACAATCGAACGGATTTCGAGCCATCATCTGCTACGTTTCTTAGTGTATTCACAATGTCAAAGAGCTCACGTGACACAGAATCCAACAGCTGGGGCGGGATTTTCTGAACCCTACCCTCAAGCAACCCCAATTCATTCCTCAATTCCTGCAGCTGCTTTAGAACTGAATGCTGTAATTGTCCAGTATCCTTCCCCAAGAACCCAAAATTGTCATTTTCCCCTTCCTCAGCCATGCCATTGAGTGTCTCATGATCCATCAAAAATCCCCCCTTATGCCCAACGATTCGGTGCATAATCCTTGCATTGCCATCCAATGGCCCTGGCTCATGTCCTGAGTGCAACGCGTACAGCTTAAAGACAGCTGTGCCCTCTTCCTCGTAGACAAATGTCTTGTCCTTCTCATTATAGTTTGATATTGGAACTATCGCCCTTATACGAAACCCACACCCACACCGCTTTGACGTGTATGGTTCTCTTTTCAAAATCCGTGATTTTTTTGAGACTGGCTCGCCAGCCCTGTGGCACGCATAATCCTTAACCTCAGCCATAACTGGTTTGTACCTAATATACTTCTGTCGTATACACAACACAACCTTATGCTTTGCAGCCAACTGTTGCAACTTAACGGGCACTTCCTTGGCAGGCACTTCAAAAGACTCTGTATACTCAAACCTACGCCTCTTAGACCTGGGCGCACACCCAGAAGACTCGTCTGAGCACACTGGGCAGGCAGCAACACAAGTCCTAATATAGCTTTCAGGAATGCCATAAAATTTGGTGCCTACAGTCCACACCTGCTTAATTTTGTCTATAGTTTCTTTCAATCCTAGGTGTTTAAAATCCGCATCACCGTGAAATGACATGACTATGTCCTGCCACTGATCAACGTGCGAGACAAATTGATTGGAATTGTTCTTGAAACAAAGAAAATGACTCTGATTACCGGTGATAGTGGCAGCGGGTTCCGCCGCGTGTACGGTAAGCTTGTCCTGGATGCGCTTCCAGGCCGTCAAATATGCAGTATCCTCATTGCGATCCTTCCACACTGACCGCCAGCTGGAGAGCACCGGCGGGGGAGTGGCGGCGCGTATCTCCTCCGGCGTCGCTAACCGGCCTTCAACTAAGCATTGAGTCATTAGGGCATGGGATTCCTTATTGAAGGTGTAGAATTGGGCGGAAATGTGGGGCTCTGGGCTAACATGCATCGAGGGGCGCTGAATTGGCCTCTTGTTATGGGCGACGAAGGGAGGATTCGGCAAATTAGGGTTTAGAGAGGGCACCCCGTCACTGGACGGGGGATGTGGGACTTCGGCGTCCGACGAGGTGTGGCTGACGTCATCGTCGTCGTCGCCGTCGTGGTGGAAGAGGTCGATTTCGGGGAGGGAGAAGGCGTCATCGTCAATGGAGGGGTGGGGGCCCATAAACTGTTGATGGTGCAGAGGAGGGGGGCCGAGATGGTGGAGTATAGCCTCCTCGATTTTGCTGGGATTCATTAGAATCAAAGAATTTCAGAGAAGCGGCACCAGCATGAGCTCCGCGTAGAAGTTTATCTGTGGAAGTTCTGTGGTCATTGGTTCTGACATAGAAGGAGAGTGTAAGCGTTCTCTCTATCTCTCTCTCTCTCTAAATTCTTTCTGATTAGCATATACGCATGAATTAAGGAAGTGAGTAATTGATTAAGTTGGAGAAAGGGTTGAAACTAGAAATTGGGGATTTTGGCGGAAACCGGAAAGGGTTAGCGATAGTGAGTGAGAAGGGGGGTGGAGCTGGAGGTGTTGACTCATGTCGCACATGCACAACACAAACACAACTCTCTGTTTGAATTTCGCACTCGCAGTTTGGTTTTGTTTCGTGCCATGGATCCACATCCACGCACTGCTGTTAATTCTTCTTTTTAAATCCTCCCACCAGTTTATAAAATATACTTCTTTTATATTTTTAATATATTATATTAAAAAGGAAAAAAGAAAAATAATTGATTATTTTATATAAATCTAGAATATTAAATAAATAATATATATATCAAACGTCATTTGTGAATGTTCAATAACTTTCCATTTTTTCCTACTAGCCGTTATGGTACGTCATTTCTACGTGCATATAATAAATAATCTTTTACGCTTTAAAGTATATTATAAATAAGCGTAAAATATATAAACAAGTACATTAGATTAATTAAAAAAAAGTAAAAAATATTTATCAATTAATGTAAATTTTGAAAAGTTCAATAAGTTAGTTATTTCATATGAAGGGTATTTTTTATTTTACAAAAAATTGATGCGGTGGTGTCACTAACTGCCATTTGTGAGTGTGAGATGACTTTTCTTTTTATACTAGTCGTTATGGCACGCTGTCTCTATATGCATATAATAAATAATATTTTACGTTTTGAGATACATTATAGAAAAAAAAAATCATACATTATATTTCCAAAAAAAAAAAAGAAAGAAAGAGAGCAACAAAGGAAAAAAAGAAAAACAACTTAGGGATATTATTAGTAGAACAATTAAATTGGTATTGTGGTGTCATAACAGTCGTTTTATAGATTAGTATAGAGGATTATTATAATATTTCTTCATTAATAAGAGATGGATTATGTTAGAGTTAAAGCGGGCTTGATTCCATGAAACGCATTGGGCTACAATCTACAATAGCAGCATCATTATGGATGTTAGTTCCCAAAAGCCCAAGCCCATATTTTATGGCCCAGCAAACACACTCTTCGGCCCATCATAATCAAATGTCTATTAACCTCACCCCAGTTTTTTCTAGAAATTTAATTATACCTCAAAATTCGGAATTATTGCACTGCACATACAAAAACATTTATCGAAATCGAAACTTGTCGGAGCGAAATTTGTTGTTGTTTGTCGTCCAAATATGTTAATTATCTTCTAGATTTTATTTTTGATTCAATATTTTTTAAGTGAAGTTATTTCAAGAATCAAGGGAGCAAGTCTTCATTTTCTCTAACTATTCACTGATTGCGTTCAATATTTTTAAATTTTTTGCATATTATTTGTTAGGCAATATTTTGTTACTGCCAACGTTGAGGCTTGCTAAATTTGTAAAGAATGACAAAAATTCTAATTCAGATTACACCAGAAACCACGTTATTTCCACGACAAGATACAAACATTTATAGTACTAATCCTTAAAACCCAAAAGGTCAGAACGGCACTACAGATTACAAGTTCCTCAACACAGTCACCAGTGCTTTTCACTGTGAAGTTGGAGGCCTGAATCTAACCCCTGGAAAATACCTGGAAACATATTCCCTGGCCAGAGACTGGAGATCGCCAATATCTTCCACTTCTTGATCGACTGCGTTACAAAAACTAACCATCTCCGGAGATGTTTCCTCAGACTGGGAGGGATCGAAGATGCCCGTTTGCAGACAACTAGAGTTGCCCGCAAGCTCTGAGGAGGTCCGAATGTTGGGTGAGGAAAGACATGGGTGCTGAGGGGGTGGTAATGGCGAACGTTGTAGGGTTGATATACGTGCCTGGATGTACGCCAGTTCGGCCTGGAGATTGACAACCTACGACCATTCAAGAACCACGATCATGAGCGTCCTTACAAGCCAAGAGTTAGGCTTTTCTTCTCTTTGAGATAAGATTATCCGGTATGCTAATGGTTAAAACTCATGCCTCCTAGCTAATATATAAGGATCAAATCAGCACTAGACCTTCTAAGGTTCTTACAATAACATACTCTCAGTTCAATCTGGTTGAATTCAAGTGATTACAATTCCTCGTGTGACAAATATAATATTACTTATTACATTATAAATAATCACAATATGTAATGAAACTCAAAGTTGGATAAGAAATTTTCTAAACCACAAGGCATAATAATAGTGAAACCCCACCAGCCCACCTAATTAAAGCTAGCAACATGGATAATTTATGTTTGAAAATGTTCAATAATTGACGACAGCGTACATTATTCTATTGCAACTCAGTAACTATTCCCTAGAGATGAGCGGATTCAAGAAACAATATTTTAGTGGAAAAAGGCATACAAGTCAAAGATATTACATCATATAAGACCCAGAAAACTCGGTTAAATCTTTATATGGTCTATGTAAATGCATCAAAGTGGACAAGATTGGAAATTAGAACATGCAAGTCATCCTCATCAATTACAGACAAAAGCATCTATATATGAGGTAATTATTAAGAAAACTCAACTAGGGTAATAATATTAGTCAAGGCATACACTACATATATACCCTAATTATAAGTTCTTATACGTATATGTATGAATGATGGCAAAATTTTGAGAATAAGAATATATAGAAATATTTTATTTCAAATCGAATTTGATCGGACCTGAATTACATATATGTCAAGTATTATATATTTGTTGTGTAATTATAGCATAATTTCAAAAAAAATAACCAATCACATTATTATATCACTCCTATTTTACCAACAAACAATTTTTGGAATATATATTACCATAAGCAAATAAGTAGAGAAGAGTATATATATATATAGATAGAACTGTTGTAATAATATATATACATATATATACCTGTTGTTGGAGAGTGAAAATGTGGGCAACACAGCCATAAACGGGGTCTCTAACCCTAGCAAGTGCCTCATAACAGAGGGTGATGACGGCGTCGAGGCGGCGGTGCGGCGGAATTCTGAGCAGCAACTTGGAGGCGTTGCTAGCACCGAACACCCTGTGCACGGCGGCGAAGTGGGCGGTGCCTTGGTCGGAGTCGAAGTAGGGTGCAAAAATGCAACCCCTAACGCACTTCCTTCGAAGGAACTTGCAGGCACCACAAGGCCCTGCAGCGCCGCCGTTGCTCATTGTTGTAGTAATTAGAAGAAGGTGTGTCGTTGTTGGTGTTTGGTCTGTGGAGGGCAAAGAAAAGAAAAGATGATGGTTTTTATTTAGAGAAAAAGGGGTCTGTTTGTTGCTATTTTGCTGTTTGTTGTGTGAGTTCAAGTACGGACACATATTATTTTTGTGTAATTAATAAATGGACCAAGCTTTTTTTGGTGGTGGGTCTGTATTAATTCACATATATATATATATAGTCTGTGCAGAGTGAAATTAAATCGGATTTTAATTTATATATAATAATGTGGATGAATATTAACTCATTCCCAATCATAGAAATGAGGAAGAAATTATCATACAATAACAAATATTATCGAATTTCATTTGTTATTCTCATCTTAGAACTATCTCTAAACGAATTTCATCCTAATAAATTAAAAGCATTATTATTATTATTCTCGGAATAAACTTATAACTTATAGAATTTTATGATCTATCATTAAACCACGTAAAATCTTCATTTATATATATATATATATATTCTGTTTGATTTTTTTAAAATTTTTTACGTACATTAAAAATTATGTTATAATTTCTGAATACTATTATTTTGAGGAAAAGATGAAAAAGTTTAATTAGAAAATAGATATATATAAAGCAATGATTTATGATGGAGAGAGAGAGAGAGAGAGATATTAAACAGTGGTGTAGGTGCAAATTAAGATTAAACTTGAAAGCCACGGCAAACGGTAGTGGAGTGGAGAGGAGAGGAGGGGGAGAAAGAATAGGAGGGGGGAGAAGGGAAGGGAGGGGAGATTGCGTGAAGCAAACACACTGCACCCCAATCACACTCACTGTTCATCATCCCATCCCAACAATTCTTTCTTTCAATTCATTCCACGTGCGATCTCCCACGTGGGACAGACATCCCATTCAATCACTGTCAACTCTCAGTAAATCGCTTTTTTCTCTTGTCATTTCCATCACTCACTCACCACACACACATACATATACTCAACCCACCAACACTTACACTGCTCCCCTCCCTATTAAATTTAAACCCTACCTCCTCCACCCTTACCCTTGTCTTTTTTTATTTTTGGAATTTTTCCAATATTAATCATATTAATTTATCAATATCCATTTTGCAATAAATAATTAAATAAACATATGTCGGTACATATATAATCTTTCTTTTTTGAATAGATCACATCACCCATTTCAATTAACAACCAAAACTAATATATCTAATTATAAACATAACATATAAAAAAATTGACTAATAATTAATATTACAGTAGATAAATAATCAATATTCAAAAAATGAGTATCTAATAGTTTAAATATTCAATAGTGTGGTTGAAGTGATAGATTAGAGTTGATTTAAGGAGGTGATGTGAGTGTGATTAAGCAATGATGATATATATATAGAGAGAGAGTTGCCCCTTTTGTCCAATAATGATTGAAAGGGATTTGTGCTTCATTTCATGAACTCACCACTTTGTTCCACACGTGTCTCTCACACATCATACTATAATAATAATAACACTGATTTCTTTTTAAAATATTCCTTTATTTTTCATCAATTAATTATTATAACATTCATAGTAAAAATACATAAAAAAATAAAATGTTTAAAAAAGAAAATGTTTGTTAAGTTATGAAGTGATAGTAATTTATTTTTAATTTTATTTTGTTATGATTGGAGGGAAATAGAAGAGAAATTAATGCAGCGGATAGCTAGTGCAGCTAGACCCAGCGTAGAAGAACCCGTCCCGCATAGTCCCCCCCGGTCAAGCCCACCACGAAGAATCTCGGAAATCGATGTTGGACTGCATTTAAATCCAAACACACGTGGGCTACCCGCTTAGGCCCACACCTCAGTTCTTACATCAACAAGTTTTAATATATATATATATATATATATATATTTGAATAAAAAAAAAATCCTAGAGTTGGAAATGAGAAAAAGAATTAGTGAAAGAAGTAGGGGCAGGCAGAGATGAAAGTTGAAGTGATTGCTCATAATTTTTGCTCTGCCCACTCTAATTCTGCAACTCAGATCCTAGGCTTTTGGACCAATCAACCCTACCCCCATCACACTCTCTCTACCTTATCAATTTAAGTTTATGTCTCAATTGTGGAAGCATTTATAGTATGTTGTGAATAATGTAAGAAACTATATATAATCGCTTTGTCTTAATTTAGGGGATTTATTTATACTATCATTATTCATTACTATTTATGTATATAGGAAATAAATAATATAACGTAATATCAGAATTTTTACCAATTATATGTATTGAGTGTTGAAATATGTTATTTTATTTTATTTGTGTAATTTTAGTAGCGGTCAAAATTCTATACGACTGCTAGTTTATTGTTATTATTCCTGGGGGAAAGTGGAACCATCTGGGCTTCTTTCTAATAGGCCCATGGGCCGCAGCCCACACTACAATATTCAGCTTTGAGTCTTCAAAAATCTTAAGTAATAATACTGAGTTTTAAAGTTTTATTGTTAAAGATACGCAATAAATTAATTAAAAGTTGCCGTATGTCGGGGTGACATAAATAAAACACACGCTTTTCTTCACAAAACTCAGCAAATTTATGACCATTGCTTAGTTTTATTTTACATTAATTCCGTCAAATTAGTTTTATAATTCCTAGGTTTTGACCACACGAGTGCACAAAGCTTAGGTCCCATGCACATTTGAATTATATTCGGTTTCATGATAATTCAATTAACAAACCTAATTACACATGTCTCTGCTATATAACTAGCTAATTATAATAAATTATCATCCAACAAATTAATTTCTTAATTAATAAATTAGGGCTAATTAACTTATTGATTGGTTGCTTATATCATAGCAAATGTTTATTTGATAGATTAATTGTCTGAAAATAGGGTTGTATGTATATTAAGTTTGAGTTATTGCTCATTTCTAGATCAATGGCTTCGGATAAATTGTGTTTATGTTGTTCATCATGTCTTCCAATTCAGAGCCTATTAAATAAAATCGAATTTTACATAATATATAGACATATATATGAAAAATAAAGTACAATTTTGGTTCATTCAGTCCCCTCTTTCTTAATATCTTTACATAAATGATTCGAATAAAATCGTAAAAATTAAGAATAAAAATCATGTTTTTGAAATTTAGGGATCCAAAAACGATTTGAACCTGATATATCGGGACTGAAATGTGTAATTTATCAAACTATAAATATAGTTCATAGAAAAATTTATAAATCATGATTTTATTTTTTAATATATAAAATTTTAGTAATAAGCATATACGATATAAAAGAGGAAAAAATTTTATTTTCACTCACAAATAACGGTTACTTATACGCGATACTAATTTTTTATATTATAAAAAATATCTTTATGTATTCTCTGCCATCCCTACTCAAATTCATTTTCTTATCTATATGATTTATAATATCTATCTATACTAATATGAAAATTTCACCCACATTAATTTTTTTATCGATAATATTTTTATATTAATTTTATTTTTGTATTTATTTTAAATATAATGTGTTGATTTATATATTTTATTTTATTATAATATATTTTAAAATATAAATCATTATTTATTACACACATAAAACACGTATCATAATGCTAATAAAAATAAAACGGAAGTTGGAGTGTTAGAGCGGGGTGGTGCAGTACTCCAACACTGTTATCTAGTACCGTAATAAGAGTGTGAGCAAAGGGGGGTTCAACAAGGCAACACGTGTCGGTCAAATGTGGGTCCATCAGTCCATCCTGTCATTGCTTCGGCTTTACACCACACGCTTTTGGACAGCCACCGGACGGCGCGGCGGTGGCGCCGTTACGCACTGTGCCTGAGTTTTCCTCCTACTCTTCCAACGTACCCCAGAACCAGAACACAATTACTACTTCAAATTACTCCCTTCTACTATATATATATATATATACACCTACCTATATATGATTTAATTTTATATATATCCAAATTAATTAAATTTTTATTCTGAAGACAGGCTTTAGAATTACTACTATAAATAATTAATAACACATATAATGACAACTAGTTTAGTGGCAACACAATATTAGGGAAAATGATACTTTTCGTCTTGTAATTTAGGGTTTTTCACTTTTGGTCTCATTGGTTACAGAATTCTCATTTTTTATCCTCTAACTTCTAAAAATTAAAATTTTTGGTCCCATGACACGTTTCCGTTATATATTTAACGGAAAATACCATGTATTTAGCACATGGTTATTAGAGCCTTTACACGTTTGGTTCCATATATTACAGAACTATCACTTTTGGTCTCATAATTTTTCAAAATAACACTTTTTGTCCCATTCATTAAAGGGTCATGTGACATTTTTCATTAAACATCTAAAGAAAAAATATTATGGGATCAAAATTGCTATTTTTTCCAAGTTATTAGACCAAAAATGAAAATTCTATAACCAATACAATAAAAAATAAAAAGGCTCTAAGTTATGGGACCAAAAATACTATTTCCCCCACAATATAGTGATAATAATTATTTGTTGTTACTATATGATCACCTATATATATTTTATTAATTTTCTTTGACGATATTTTTATTTATAATTTTTAATTTATCACTAATTCATATTACTAATAAATAATATTAAAACTCAAACTCTATTGATTGTGATAAAATAATAATTATTGTCACTAAATATATAATATTAGCAATAATATGAAAATTATTACTAGTTTTTTTTTTCATAGTGAAGGACAAATTTATGTATAGTTATTGTCACTAATAATTATATTATGGTCAAATATAAAATACTATCCTTTAATTTTATCTTCACTTGATATATTTTATCACTAATATTATTTTTATTATAGTGATAGTATATGTATTAATTATGTAATCTACGATCACTTTATTATGTATATCAATTAAATAATAATATAATAGTATAAAGGAATAATATGCTTCTCTTTTTTGAAATTCGGTGTAATTATATAGTAATCTTTTTTATTTAAAAAATTATTCCAATATACCTGAGTTTTGTATCACTACAATAAATAGGTCATTCGGTTAGTCAAAATTACTTGAAAAGAAAGATATTTATCCTCAATTGAGTTCTTACTGTCTTATTGCAAGTCAAATAATTTTTTTTGGTGACCGAACTACTCTTATATAGGTGAAAGTATACCTCATCACATGTATTAATTTGTAAAGTTGTATAAAGGTAATTTGATTATAAAAAATATTTATTTAACTTGTATTAAATTAATAATAAATCAATCGGGGTTAATATGAATTTTTATCAATTTTTTTGTCAATATCAACTAATTTGATAAATTTTAAAATTTTAATTAATGTAAAAATTTATTTATTAATAGAAAGTAAAATTATAAAAATAAATATATTTTTTTAATATAAAAAATTTATACGTAGTTATATCATATTTCAAACGAGAAAATTGTAACTTTTTTGTAATATAAATTTAATGAAATTGAAATGGGATGAGAAATACTCATGTGTGATGGAAGTGCATGATTTAACGTGTCAGTGTATTCTGGTGTTACCACATGTGCAATTGAAACATGCAGTCCATTTCATGAAAGGCGAGGGAGGGAGAGAGAGAGAGAGAGAGAGAGAGAGAGTAGTATCCTGCTACAAACAAACGGTGGGTGGAACCCACAGACGCGCTGAGGTTAGCGATGTTCCCCTTCGGTTACAACTGACATCATTGGATTCGACGTGGCACTTTGCACTGTCAAAAGAAATATATGCCACGCCGGCCCTCCATCTCTCTATTTTGACTTTTTGACTTCCATTATTTTTCCATTTCTTTATTTTTATTCCTATGTACAATTTCACCCTCCCATCCAATTTTTGAATTTTGCAACCCCCACCCCCCATTTTTATTTTTATTTTTTATTGTTATTGATAAGCACAATGCTATTGATTCTACAAGGGCATTCATGTAATTATAATTTAAAAATTAATTACTTAACCACCAAGTAATTATGCGTGTATATAATATGTATAGAACTTACGTGATCACGCAACTAAAAACTCAAAATAAAATTTAGGCTTGTCAAATTTTATCCAATGAATATATACATATAATTATTATTCATTAATTCAATAAATATGGCTAGAGATTACAAGCATCAAAGGTAATCGCACGAATCTGATTACGTGTATCTAACTTTTTCTCGATATTATATGAATCTAACTTTTTTCCGGTATACAAGGAGAATGTATTGCTGTCGACTGTGGATTACGAACATAACAAAAGAAATTACGTGAATCTGGTTACCGCACTTTCCTGTGTACCCAAGAAATATATCAGCTTTTTGACTTTACAGACTGTGCGTGAACATAAAAGATATCCACACTAATCAGTTACAAAATCCCGACTTTTCTCTGACATATCCACTATTCTTAATCAAAAACCTTGACGTCATAGACCACCACAATATTTATTGGTCGAGAATTCTGCAACTTTGACCGGATCTCATTGGACGTTAGAACTAGACACCAAGCAATAACTACTTAAATATCGCAGTATTTCTCCAATGTACGGATCCTATTTATTCGTCGGTGCTCTTAAAAGCATGAAATATTAATTTCCCATTTCTAAACATGGTTATATATATGTATATATTAAATATAATGCTAAAAAAAACATTTGTGAAATTTCATTTTTACATAATCACACACACACACACACATATATATATAGCCGTATTTTATATAAACTTCTAAACAATTATTAGTGATTATATGTAATTCCAATTTTATCGTGCAATTAATCAATAATCACTCAATTAATAAACAAATTAAGAAATTTGTCCATTTTAAAATATATAATGTGCATGTAATTATTATAATCGGTATTCCAAATACTTTCCACTTAAGTAAAGTTCGAGAAAGAGAATATTAGCATGCATGCTATAATATTTTTATTTATTTATTGTTTACTTGATAGTGATATTAAAAATATAGCTGGTTAATCTAAATCATACGAAATGACAAATTAATGAATGGTCACTATATTTTCCTATCTCCATTAATTAATAATTCCAATATTTGCTAATAAGTTGGTAAAACTTGCATAATTTCCAAGTTTACAAACTGAAAATGGCTAAAAAGTTGTTAATGATAATTAGGACCTCATTAAACATTTCACATCAATTACTTATTTGAGTATGTTTTTCTAATTTATCTTAACCTCCCATGTATCTTATATAATTATATATATGCCGCAAATTAACCAATTCATTGAATCGAATCTACATAAATAGACTAGACAAATTTAAACCTACCATGGATCAATCATACATTGAGTATAAGCATAAATGATTAATGAAATCTAACAAACCTATGTATATATATATATATTATTTTGAACAATACAATACGTACGTAGTCATATAATAAGTGTGATTGTAATTATATAATTGGTTGAAGTTTGAGAAAACCAATTTTTAGCTAGAATTTTCAATGAATATGACAACTGTTTTTACGATTCTGTCTTAATAAATTTGTTTTTCCCTTCTAAGAAAAATATGGGATTGTGGGGCAATAATGTACTTTCGATTAGTATAAACAAAGGGAATAATGATGAGGTAAAGCAAGGGCTTTCCATGAGCATCAGAAAGTGAAATGGAAGATGGCATTTTTTGGCCTCCACGCAGCTTAAAACACGCAGTAAGGCCAAAATCATACAGTCTAGAAACTCTGCTTTTGTCTCTAACCCACTACTCTCACTGAATTTGTATGTACATACATATATACATATACATTTGTGTGTCTGAAAAGACAAAGTGATCGAGAAGAAAATAAAAAAAGGAGAGACCGAAACATGGGTTTTGTTGGGCTAAATTCACGAGATAAATTTTAAGGCAGGTGGCTTATCGCATGTTTGCTTCACGCAAGCAACTAATGGGGTTTGCTTCATCGCGTGGCTTCAAAGTCTTCATTTTGTGTTTAAAAACCCACCCCCCCACCCCCCCAAGAAAAACAACAAATACCACCAAACCCTAAAGCCCAGAAATATTTAAAAAGATAAATTACTTTTTATTCTCTATAATTCTTCTCTCTTTATTTTCCGCTACTGCTCTCTCTCTACAGCACAAGCCCTTTTCAAGAAAACCCTTATTATTATGTAGTTTTCTCTCTGTTCATGATCACTCCCCTTGATCAGCAGTTATAGAATTCGGATTGTGGATATACATATATATATATAGGATTATGAGTACTACTGCTAAAGTGGGTGGCAGCAGCACGGCGGCCGGAGGTGGAGGAAGCAGCAGTGGGAGCGGTGGTGGTGGTGGCGGTGGCGGTGGCGGTGGTGGAGGAGGTGGTGGGGGGCCATGTGGAGCATGCAAGTTCTTGAGGAGGAAGTGTGTGGCTGGCTGCATATTCGCGCCGTATTTCGACTCGGAGCAAGGTGCGGCGCATTTCGCGGCAGTGCACAAGGTGTTTGGAGCCAGCAATGTGTCGAAACTCCTCCACCACATCCCGGTCCAGAAGCGGCTCGACGCGGTGGTCACCATTTGTTACGAGGCTCAGTCCCGCCTCAGAGACCCCATCTACGGCTGTGTGGCTCACATATTTGCTCTTCAACAGCAGGTAATTAATATATATGTATTAATTCAAACCTCACACACATACACACACTGTTTGATAACTGACAATGTATTTTGAAGTGTGATACAACTTAAAAGTTTTCTGAATACAAGTGGGATTTGGACATTCTTGTCCACATACCATGAATCCTTAAAGATCTGTCTTTTCAGAGTTGGTGTACTAAAGCTAATTCTCTGTTTGCTTCATCTTTTATAAATTAATCCTCTTCCCATCTCATGAGTTTCTCAACTTTCTTACAACTCAAAAATATTCCTCAAAGTTTTTGAGCCTATCTGATTGATCAACATGCATGCTCAAATCCCTGGTCCAAAAGTCGAAAACATTCCTTTTCAGTTCTTATTAACATTTAAAAAAAAAAAAAAAAAACTGTTTTCCTGATCTGAACCAGATTTCTTGTCAGTATTCTAAGTAACAAAACATCGGAAGCTCCAAAGAATACTGAATTGGGATCTGTTCTTATCTCTTTTCAGATAGAATTCTTACTCAGTTTTGAGTAGTTGGCATACTTTTTGCTTTAAGTTCCATCAAATTTTCATTTTCTTGTTTTTTTATTAGTATTACAAAAATACTATTCATGACTCAGCGAGTTTTGACAAAACGAACATTTTCGAACTGTTAATTAATATTTCTCTTATTAATAATTAAAAAATATATTTTGACTTAATAATTTTTTAATTAATTTGAACAATAAAAATGAAGAAGAGTAGTACGTACTATTTGAAAAGACAATGGGGAATTAAGGGTGGAGGTGGAGCATGAGATGTGTTGTAATTTGGGGGAACAGTTATATGGTTTACTGAAATCAAGAAACCTGATTCTGACTCATTAACTTATGATGATGTGCTTGATCGGAGTTTCCTCCTCAAAATATATATATATATAGACTGTGTCCGTGTCTGTGTGTGCTTCTGTGCCTGCTTTCAAAAATTCTTAAAATTTTGCTGTTATTAAGGAATTGGTCGCTCATTTCTATATGCAACGCGAGAGAGAAATTGGAATGGGTTCAAAAAGTTGCAGGTCTTTTGGTCCTATTGTTCCAATTCTATCTTATCATATTTAATTAGTTTCTTTTTCATTTCTTGTTTTTTCATGTCCAAATTTATATATTTTTTAATTAAAATTTTATGTATTTGTTATAACACTCATAGTACGTATATCCCTGTATGTATTTAGGAATGGGTATATCTAAGGATACGTATTAGTAAAAAGATTTTATTACAAATTATGTTGCATTATTTTTTTTATTTTTTTAAACATACAAAAAATATAAATTTTATATATTTAAAAGTATAATATATATATATATATATTGTATAGTCAAATTATATTTTTAGTCCAGTAACCATAGATTGTTAGCACTTTTGGTCTTATAATTTACTAAATTTACACATGTAGCTCTTTTTTTTTTTTAAACGAATTTAGTTCTCAATGCTCACATTTGGTCATTTTCTATCAAAATTAATTAGTTCTGTGTTGACAATTTTAGTCCCTTCATATTTGAATAGAATTTTTTTTTTCTTCTTTTTTGAACTATAGGTTGTTAGCACCAAAATTATGAACATACGATTAAGTTTTGACAAAAAAAAAAGACCGAATGTAAGATGTTTAGAATTAAATTTGTCAAAGAAAATTACTAAAAGTGTAAATAGAATAAAATATGATAATGACCTATAATTACTGAACCGAAAATGTAATTTTGCCTATATATATTATATGAAACGTTAATTTATAATAAAAGATTCAGATTTATTCTATATTTTTTAAATAAAAAAAATGGAATCACGAAAACAAGTATTTAAATTTTAATCATGAATATTGACATATTTTTGGGTTTTGGTTCCCGTTACTTACCTGAATATACTTAGTCAAATCCCAACGTTATTTATAATAATAACCGATGATTAGATCAGATCTATCATGGTATTCCAAATAATCTTTACAGCAAATTCTGTCTGAATCTCCCCCTTCAGTTGCTTTCACCAGAAGCCAAGACTATGAACAACTAGTCCTTATCAACCCGATTTGCTTCTTTAGACAAGTTACTCCCCAATTTCAAACTTGCAGACAATTTCTTCCAAATCATTAATTCTTTTATTTGATTTTAAGATAACCTCTAGAAAAATCGAATTTCGTTGGATTGATTTTTTTTTTTATACTTTTATTGCGTTTGATATTTACATACTATATTTATAATTTTTTTTAAATAAAATAAATGGTTGTATTTTATATATGTATTGTTGTGTATATATTAAGTAAATAGTAGAAAATACAATATGATTTGTAATAGAAAATTGAATTCAGATATCTGGACATAATTTTATGAGCAATATTACATTTGTTCCATTCATTACAATTCAACTATTTCTAGTATTATTAGACGTTTTCTCGTTTCTTGATGAAACCCTAGTCCAAATTGATTAAAGAACCCTAAATTCCGACCTTCTTAATTCTTTTTTTCCATACACAATTATTATTACAACTCCCGTACTTTTAGTGTTATTTGTTGCATATTTCGCAGGTGGTGAATCTGCAAACAGAACTCTCCTACTTACAAGCCCACCTCGCGGCTCTGGAGCTTCCAACTCCGCCACCAGCAACGCCGCAGCACCAGCCGCAGCCGCTGCTGGCACCGCCGCTCCAATCCATCTCAGACTTGCAGGCAATGCCAGCAACGTACGACTTGTCAGCAATATTCGACACAGTGGCGCAACCCTCATGGACTCTCCATCAGCGCCAGCACCTCATCCCCCCTCAGTTCTCAACCACCGCCATCAGCGGCGGTGTCGTTGGGGGCGGCGATCTCCAAGAACTGGCCAGAGAGCTTCTGAACAGGCATGCACCTCCTACAGTAACATGCAGAAATCAAGCTTCAGTTTTGCCACCGCACTCTCATTGAAGAATAGGAAACTGATCAAAGTGATGGTGATGATGATGAAGATCAGGTGATTAATTAAGTAGCAGAAGTTGCGTAGAAGTACTTATTCAGCAGGAAATTGGATTTTTCCAATTTCTCTCTCTCTTTTCTTTTTTTTTTTTTTGGCTTTTGCACAGTATTAAAAAGTAATTTTCCGTGGTCGGTAAATCGATCTCAGTTTTCATTATCGTTATTAGATCTTTTGTCTATGGCACTCTTTTGAATTTCGCTAATGAAATTCAAATCTTATTAATATAGTCGCTTGCTTTAATTTGATTAATTATGGTGCGGTATAGTATATATAATGAGTTGTTTTTTATTTTTGAACTTTTTAACAGCAGTGATTTAAATTATCGATAATCTCTTGCTTGAATGGTGAAGTTGTGAATCCGAGTCATAAAAATATACACTATGTTTCATTTTCAAGTTATTTCCGAACGAGTCAAAACTTACTCAATGTTTGCCATTATTAATAAACACTTTATCTAGGTGTTTTAAACTGTTTTAGCATAAATACATACATATACATAAATATATATAAAAAAGACATGATTTGATTATGATTTGATAATGAATAGTAATTTTTGTCTCCCAAAACACAACATTAAACATACAATACTTATTTTAAATTATCTTAAAAAACAAATCCAAACATACATACTATTTCTAACACACACTTATTTATCTTTGTTTTCTTTCTCTATCTCCATAAAATACAACAAAACACTCAGAAAACTAATCCAAACATTATAGTAGGTATTTAGTTTACTTTTAATATTAGTATGTTGGATCTCTTTTGTTTACTTTAAATTTATATGTAGATTTAGAAACATCAATGTATTGCGTACTAAATATTGTTGTAATAATATATCAATTGATTTAGAACTATCGAGGTAACTTTTAAAAAAATTGCACTGGTTTAATTGATGATTTTATATATACTTGAAAGGGTGTGTTCATTTGTTGCATAATTTTAGTGACTGAGATTGTAAAATAGGAAAATTTTCCTTGATTTAAATGTCCTTTTTGCTGTCTAATTATTCAGATTTAATATATGAAGGAATTATATATATAAAGTTAATTACTTTTTCTACCGTGCATGTGTTTAATTATAAGGAAAATAACCAATTAAATTGGGTGGATATTAAGAATTTAGTCTTAATTAAATAGTGTGTATATTTAACTATGTGTGTGTGTTTTAATAATTGGCTTATTATATTAATTATAATTAATTTTACCTTCGACATATACAGGTATTATATTTTTCATAATTTAATTTTCACTTTCTTATATGTATATATATATGAAATTTTTTTATCCGAATCAGGTTTGGTCGAACCAAATTAATTATAAAGCAAGTGTATCAAACTTGCTATGTGATTGGTTATTATCCTGAACTATACACTAATCACACGATAAATATATTGCACTTGCCATATGATTGGTTTAGGTTTGATCGAGCCCGATTTGAGCTATAATTAGTTTCGTGAAAATTTCATTTAGCTTCAAATTTATAAAAACTCGAACAATCTTAATTAATTTATTCTAAGACATGTCATGATATAAATATCATATATTCGTCAATTTCTAACTTAATTTGTGAATGAAGTCGCACACTAATTTTGATTATAATTACACTAAAATATGAATTTGCTTTGTTTGTTAATTGCGTTTAAACAAATTAAAACGAGTAATTTATATTAATTCTCCCTAAAATTTGATGCTTCCCGGATGAATATTATTCCTAAAACATGTTACTCCCATTGGATTCTCCCAAAATTAGGATGACTTCATCTACGGGGATTATTTTTCTTTTTAATATGTAAATACATCCAAATAACAAAGAAAATCTTTAATTCAGAATCACTACGTAATTGTATTATTATACCTCTTTTTGGATAATTCTTTGAGAATACGGTTTCTGCGTTTTTATTTTCTTATAACATTAAATAGCTATTTCCTAAATGCTGATTTCAGCATAAAATAAATAAAAAAAAACCAGTTAAACAAATTAATAGAAATAAATGGTAGGACATTTATGGTTTATATAGATGATGATTTGCTTTCTAAGAGGAAAAAAAACACCACCACATAATTATGAACACTGTTGATTGATGTATTATATATGTTTTCTGGTATTAGAGTTTGTTGAGACGAACAGATTATTTTGTCTTTTTAAATAAAGAAATTTTTAGAATTAGGGATAATTTATGCCAATAATGTCGTAATTTAGTGGAGCTGTCGTACTTTGAAATTATGAGTTCAAGTCTCACTAGACTCCCACATGATCTCGTTATTAGTATATGATCGGGAGAAAAGAAGTACGGAAGACCCATTTTATTTGGTATGGGTATTTATTCAGCCCAAAACGCCCAATGCAATTTGGGCTAAAAACAAAGAAAAAACGAGAAGAGCCCAGACCATATTCAACTCTATTGACCAGTCAACACAAGTGAGGACAAAAATTTCACGTAATTTGACCTCCTACCAAAACTTAATGCCTATTAAATTACAGTTCTTCCACTCTATTATCTGGAAAAACTAAAAAGATAATCAGGATTAATTAATTAATAAACGAATTAGGAGCAGATTTGGGATCATAGATTCATAATTTACACACACAGTCTTAAATGTTACTCCATCACCATCATCATCATCATCATCGTCAAGAGTTGTGTAGCATCCCATCCGAGGGCCTTCCCGTCATTTCAACGGTCGTAATTCTTTTACACTCCGCATCAGATCCCTCCCCCCTCCGCGATCCACTTCCAGATCAGATGCTCCTCTCCTCCTCGCTTCTCTCTTTCCTCTAGATCCGCCGCAGTCGCCACCACTCCGCCGCCGAGGACCCCACATTGGAACGACCGAAGTTGCCCTGCCTCCACCGCGTCCGTTGAAATTTAGATTCAACCCCCCTCTCCCCATTTTCTAACTTCGGGAATGGCTTCTTCGGAAGCCGATTCCCGCTTAACCCAAGTTCTAATCCCGGCGTTCGATAAGATCATCAAGAACGCGTCCTGGCGCAAGCATTCCAAACTCGCCGCTGAGTGCAAATCCGTTATCGAACACCTCAATTCACCTAACCAAAACCCTACCCCTGCTTCACCCCCTGGCTCACCCTCCGCCCAGTCTGATCTTGACGGGTCATCCCATCCCGGCGTTCTCCTTGATCTCTCCCTGTCCGATTCCGATATCATTCTCAGTCCTCTTATCAATGCTCTCTCTTCAAACTACATCAAAGTCGCTGAGCCTGCTCTTGATGCAGTGCAGAAATTGATTGCACATGGATATTTACATGGTGAAGCGGACCCAAGCGGAGGTCCGGAAGCGAAATTGCTCTCCAAATTGATTGATTCCTCATGCAAATGCCACGATTTGGGGGATGAAAATATGGAGTTGTTGGTGATCAAGGCGCTTCTATCCGCCGTTACTTCAGTGTCGCTGCGAATACACGGTGATTGTTTGTTGCAAGTGGTGAAGACTTGTTACGATATTTACCTGAGTAGTAAGAATATGGTGAATCAGACCACTGCAAAAGCGTCGTTGGTTCAGATGTTAGTTATCGTGTTCCGGAGAATGGAGGCTGATTCGTCCACCGTGCCATTGCAGCCTATTGTAGTGGCAGAGCTGATGGAACCAGTGGAGAAGGCGGATGTGGATGGTTCCATGACAATGTTTGTTCAGGGTTTTATTACTAGGATAATGCAGGATATCGATGGAGTTTTTAGCCCCAGTACGCCCACTGGTGGTGTGGGATCAGGGGTTGGGGCGCATGACGGGGCATTCGAGACTAAGACCTCAACAGTCGAGGGCACGAATCCAGCAGATTTATTGGACTCAACAGATAAGGATATGCTCGATGCAAAGTACTGGGAGATCAGCATGTATAAGACGGCATTAGAAGGAAGGAAAGGTGAGTTGGCGGATGGAGAGGTGGAAAGGGATGATGATTTGGAGGTTCAGATTGGAAATAAGTTGAAACGTGATGCTTTTTTGGTTTTTCGGGCTTTGTGTAAGCTCTCAATGAAGACTCCACCCAAGGATGCCGCAGCAGATCCTCAGGCAATGAAGGGGAAGATCGTGGCGCTGGAGTTGCTCAAGATTCTCTTGGAGAATGCGGGGGCAATATTTAGGACTAGTGAAAGGTATTGGATTTGCAACATTAGTTTAGCTCAAATTCTTCTTCAATAATTTTTGCCGTTCAATCTACGGATTTTGAAACTTATTTTTTATGGTATGGTTATGGGGGTTGTTGTGAATGCATAAATTGCTGAATTGCCTGTGGCACATTAGGGATGCTGTGAGTTGTGGTTCTTTTGGTATTATGCGTCAAGAAAATTGCCATAAATGATATAAGTGTGAAGAGTACTATGCAACAGTTTTAGATAGTAAGACTATAAGTTCTATATGCCTCAATTGCTCTTTTGAAAATGAATGAAAATTTAAGCAACCATGCTATTTATTGCTAGCATAGTCTCATCGTTTCTTCACTAACTTCCTGGACTTGCTGTTTGATAAGGTTTCTTGGAGAGAATGCTAATATGGTTGCTGAGAATGTAGAACTTTTGATTTGGGATTCATTAAACTGTTGTGACCTCTGCCATGCACATATGCCTTGAAACAGCAAGCTGCATGTTCCATATTGTGCTTTTAGAACTTGTAGATCATGTGAATCAACTCAGATCTTAAGAACTTTGTGATTCGCATATGTTAGCAAAAAGAATGTGACCTGAAGCATGTTCCTAGCAAGATTTTTGCTTGTTTCTGATAACAGAAGATTTTTCCCTGGCTCTCACTGTACAATAGACTATACTAACTCATTGTCCATCGGATGAGATTTTTAGTTCGACATCTGGAGTGATAGGCATACTGTGCCATGATAATGTTCCTTGGATGATGCGCATCATGGTCTTGATCTAATTGGGCACTTATAAAGAGAAGTTCATGACTAGTCTTCAATTAGCAATAACATTGCTCTCTTATGGAGAACTTAAATCATCAAACAACTAATATAAGACGACAGATGGCGTTCATAATGGATAGAAGGCTATGAAGCCGAGATAAGTTGGTGGAATGTCTCTATCAAGTGGAAAGACTCAAAACTAGGAGATTCACTTCTAAGTTTTTAGAAAAAATGCTGCAAAATTCTCTAACAATTGAAGCTTAATCGAGATCTATCCATCAAAATTTCATTGGTAACCATCTATGACGCTTTTTACCAGATATATTTCCAATAAACATATTTATCCATTCTATTAGTTTCTTGCATTAATCTTCCTGGGTTGGTTTCCCAATTA
This sequence comes from Sesamum indicum, assembly GCF_026168435.1. Classification (NCBI taxonomy): domain Eukaryota; kingdom Viridiplantae; phylum Streptophyta; class Magnoliopsida; order Lamiales; family Pedaliaceae; genus Sesamum; species Sesamum indicum. The sequence continues at coordinate 22,234,252 of NC_142657.1, forward strand.
TTCAGTTTCATTGTTCTGTTACTGGTTTTAATTGATTATTTTATCTCCAGTGTTTTAAGACACTGTGTTTGCCTGTTTATTGGTAAATCCCTATGTGCAACCTCTGTGAAAATACCAAATTGTGAGGATTAAGGTGCATTATTGGTGGGATCTACATTGCGCTTATGTAGTTGATCTGCATCTTCTGCTGTTTCGACACCTTGTGGATATATCATTTTGTCTTTCGGTATTATATGAACACTCTTTCACCCTTCACTTTTTTTCTTTTCGGAATGGACTTCCAATTTGACTGCTTATGTACAATTAGCGCTTATCAGTCTGACTCTGTTTTTCTCCTTGAACAGATTCTTGGATGCTATAAAGCAGTACTTGTGTCTGTCACTGTTGAAGAACAGTGCTTCAACCCTTATGATTGTTTTCCAGCTTTCTTGCTCAATATTTATAAGTCTGGTATCACGATTTAGAGCGGGACTAAAAGCGGAAATTGGAGTATTTTTCCCTATGATAGTCCTCCGAGTATTAGAAAATGTTGCACAACCAAATTTTCAGCAGAAGATGACAGTCCTTCGGTTTCTGGAGAAGCTGTGTGTTGATTCACAGATCTTGGTGGACATATTCCTTAACTATGACTGTGATGTTAATGCTTCAAACATATTTGAGCGGTGAGGTTTCGGTCCATTTGTTATTTTTATGCATCTATGACTCAATAGTGTTTTAGAATTGATGCTTTTTAGACCATTATCTCACTTATTTGCAGTATGCAACATACAGTAGCGTCTAGGTAGTTTATGCAATCTAAGTGTCGTCTCTCTGTTCATTTTGTTCTAATATTCCAGGATGGTCAATGGACTACTTAAAACTGCTCAGGGGGTCCCACCTGGTGTTCCAACTACGCTTCAGCCTCCACAGGATGTTGCCATGAAGCTAGAGGCTATGAAATGCTTGGTTGCTATCTTAAAGTGCATGGGTGACTGGATGAACAAACAATTGAGAATTCCAGATTCTCACCCCTTGAAGAAATTTGATGCTGCTGACAATAGTTCTGATTCTGAAACTCCAACTTTGGTAAATGGCAATGAAGATGACACAGTTGCAGGATCAGATACTCACTCTGAAGCCTCCAGTGAAGTTTCTGATGTTTCAATGCTGGAGCAGCGGCGTGCCTATAAGCTTGAACTTCAGGTTGAATTTGTTTGATTAATGTGTTCATACTGTCTTCTTACTCTTAGCCCTACATTGGATCAGTGATGGGATCTCATATCTAATATATATGGCAGGAAGGTATCTCTCTTTTCAACCGGAAACCCAAGAAAGGTATCGAGTTCCTCATAAATGCAAATAAGGTCGGGAACTCGGCGGAAGAGATAGCAGCTTTCCTTAAAAATGCATCTGGTTTAAATAAAACTCTGATTGGTGACTATTTGGGTGAAAGGGAAGAACTATCGTTGAAAGTGATGCATGCTTATGTGGATTCCTTTGATTTCCAAGGCATGGAGTTTGACGAGGCGATCAGGGTCTTCCTTCAGGGCTTTAGACTGCCTGGTGAGGCACAGAAGATCGATCGTATCATGGAAAAGTTCGCTGAAAGGTACTGCAAATGTAACCCAAAGGCCTTTACAAGTGCTGACACGGCCTATGTGCTTGCCTACTCTGTTATAATGCTGAACACTGATGCTCATAACCCTATGGTCAAGAACAAGGTATATCTGTAAACTTTTAACACAATGATGGTTCAGGGAACTTTTGTGGCAGTTGTTTGATCTATGTTCCATCCCTTAAATGTTCATTTGTTATCCAGATGTCAGCAGAAGATTTTATAAGGAACAATCGCGGGATTGATGATGGAAAAGATCTACCAGAGGAGTACTTGAGGTCATTGTTTGAACGGATATCAAGAAGTGAGATTAAAATGAAAGATGATAATCTGTCCATCCAACAGAAGCAGTCCGTGAACTCGAATAGAGTTTTGGGTTTAGATAGTATACTGAACATTGTGATTCGTAAGCGAGGGTACGACAGTATGGAGACCGGAGATGACCTCATGAGACACATGCAGGAACAGTTCAAAGAAAAAGCTCGCAAGTCAGAGTAAGATTAACTATGCATCATTTTTATCATAGGCTAAGATTGGACCTTCTGCTGGCGATGAGCATGTTTTATGCCTTATTTTCTAGCATGTCTTCCTTTTTCTACCATGTTCTCTAATTATCTTTAGGAGGCGTACCTTGTAATAAAATCTCTAATGTTATATTCATAACAAATGCAATATACTTGAGTAAAGTAAAGTAGGCATAGGTTACAGTATGATGGACTGTGAAGCAAAGAACAGCTGGACTTAAGAAAAGCTTTTTCTTGTTCTTTTGAAGATTGGTGTTTTTATCATACTAGATTAAAAATCTGGCTTTCCTTTTGATGGTCAACATGAATGCAAATTGTAGGTCAATTTATTATCCTGCTACAGATGTGGTGATTCTCAGATTCATGGTTGAGGCATGTTGGGCTCCGATGCTGGCCGCCTTCAGTGTTCCTCTTGACCAAAGTGATGATGAAGTTGTAATAGCCCTATGTTTGGAAGGCTTTCGCAGTGCAATCCATGTTACTGCAGCAATGTCAATGAAAACTCATCGAGATGCTTTTGTGACATCATTAGCAAAATTTACTTCACTCCACTCACCTGCAGATATTAAACAGAAAAACATTGATGCAATCAAGGTAGGTCTTCACTGCTTATGTGCTTACCTTGCACGATTAAGCCAGTAATGGTCTAAATGAAGATTAGTAGCTTCATCGTGATGCGGATGGGTGTCATAAAATTTCCAATTCCACTTTTTTTTTTTTTTTTTTTCTAATTCCAATGGAGAACTCCGGTATTCAAAATGTACTGCATGCATGCGCCTAGAGATTGGCTAACCCTCTAATGCCATAGAAATTAAATATACTTAAAGCCCTCCCCTTCTTGAGGTGCATAACTACATCTTGCTCAAGACAGCCCAAAATTCCTGGTCTTTTTTGGTCATTGAGTAAAATGCTCTCCTTTGTGTTCATTTTTGGATCTCTATTCTGTGGTTCAAGTAGTGTATTACCTATCTTTGACTGGTTCAGTGGATGTGGTATTCCACCATCCACACCAACATGCCTCATCTTTATTTGAAAAAGTTTTTAGCTCAATTTTTTATTTAAATATTAGCTATAGGAGGACTTGAAAAATACAAAGTACTATAGAGACATGCCAAATATGAATTTAATTTTTTTTTAAATAAATTCAGTTAATTGACTGAGGACAAGTTCTCTATAGAATGAGTTTTGAGAGGGCTCTTTCAGCTTTAATAGTTATAATAGCTTATTCCTCACTGGTCCATTTTCCCTCTTGATATGCTTTGTTCCTTTCCTTGGTTCCTGTCTAGGTGGACATAGACATAAAGAAGGCAATCTTCTTGATTACCTTATTGAACCAAGCCTCTTTGGGTTCCTCCAAATCCATTCTTTCTCCTTTTTGTTACGACACATTTGCGTATGTTTTTATTGGAGTTCTCTAATCACCATATCTTGCATTTATTTTTCTATTTCAACATTCATTTTTTTCTTTGTATTGAATTTGATACTTTTGCCTTTTTCTGTCATTGACTTTGTGGTTGTGAGCTTATTAATATTCATTTCATGAAAAGAGTCTTGGATCAGCTGCCTATTAAAATTGTGTGAGAAAAATGTGACGATCCTAATAGCTAAGTGGCTGGTGATTGCCGTGGTTGAAACTGAAGGAAATGACAGAAAAATTTATTTCAGCATTTTGGGAGCTATGAATAACTCTGGTCCATCATTTTACTTGTGTCAACAGGCTATAGTCGCCATAGCAGATGAGGAAGGGAATTATTTACAGGATGCCTGGGAACATATTTTAACATGTCTTTCACGGTTTGAACATTTGCATCTCCTGGGTGAAGGTGCTCCACCCGATGCCACTTTCTTTGCACTTCCTCAGAATGAATTGGATAATTCTAAACAAGCCAGGTCAAATATTCTTCCTGTCCTAAGAAAGAAAGGACATGGGAAGATTCACAATGCAGCTTCTGCTGTGAGGCGGGGTTCATATGATAGTGCTGGAATCGGCGGTAATGTGGCTGCTGGAATTACATCTGAACAGATGAATAACTTGGTCTCTAACCTAAACATGTTGGAACAAGTTGGTGAAGTAAACCGCATATTCATACGGAGCCAAAAGCTAAACAGTGAGGCAATAATTGATTTTGTCAAGGCTCTTTGCAAGGTATCAATGGATGAACTGCGATCTACATCTGATCCACGGGTTTTCAGCCTTACAAAGATAGTTGAGATTGCGTACGTTACTGATACCCCTTGCGCTTTAATTATTTTTTGTTGGTAACAGTCCATATTTAACTTTTACCTTTCCTCTTTGCTGGTCATTGGAGTAACTTTATTTGTTCCCTCTGAACAGGCACTACAACATGAACCGCATTAGGCTTGTCTGGTCAAAAATTTGGCAAGTACTCTCTGATTTTTTCGCCACCATTGGCTGTTCAGAAAACCTGTCAATTGCAATATTTGCAATGGACTCTTTACGCCAGTTATCAATGAAATTCTTGGAGAGAGAAGAGTTGGCTAATTATAACTTTCAGAATGAGTTTATGAAGCCTTTTGTAATAGTGATGCGCAAGAGTAGTGCTGTTGAAATCAGAGAATTGATTATCAGGTGTGTTTCTCAGATGGTGTTATCTCGTGTGAATAACATTAAGTCTGGATGGAAGAGCATGTTCATGGTAATGAACTCTACCCTGAATAAATGTTTGATTGTCCATGATAAGTTTTTTATTGATGCATTCAGTTTTGCAGTTCTTTTATTTTACATTTTCTCTTCTGATTCACAATCGCAGGTCTTCACGACAGCTGCTTATGACGACCATAAGAATATTGTCCTCCTGGCCTTCGAAATAATTGAGAAGATTGTGCGTGATTATTTCCCATACATCACCGAAACTGAAACTACCACTTTCACTGACTGCGTGAATTGTCTTATTGCATTCACCAATACTAGATTCAACAAAGAAATAAGTCTTAATGCAATTGGTTTCTTAAAGTTTTGTGCTTCGAAACTTGCTGAAGGAGATCTGGGCAAGGAAACTTCTGAAAAGGTTTCTCCATCTTCACCTCAGAAAGGAAAAGAAATAAAAGTTGACAATGGGGAACCCACAGAAAAGGTGGACCATCTCTATTTATGGTTTCCTTTGTTGGCAGGTAAAAAAAACAACTTTTCTTGGGTATTCTTTCCAGGAATTGATCAATTTTTTATGCTTCATTTATATTGTTAGCTTCTCTTCCTCTACATATATGAAACTTAAATTCAAGCTTGATGGAGTAACATGCACTCTCTCTTTCTGTATCACCAGGTTTGTCGGAACTGAGCTTTGATCCAAGGCCTGAAATTAGGAAGAGTGCCCTACAACTGCTCTTTGATACTTTACGCAACTACGGCCAACATTTTTCGTTAGCCTTGTGGGAAAAGGTGTTTGAATCTGTCCTGTTTAGAATCTTTGATGATGCTCGACGCGCTGTTGATCCATCCGACAACTCCCCAAGGCGTGTACCTAATGGTGACATTGAGGAACTTGATGAAGATGCATGGCTGTATGAGACATGCACGTTGGCTCTACAACTAGTTGTCGATCTTTTTGTTAATTTCTATGACACTGTCAATCCCCTTCTGAGGAAAGTGCTGATGCTATTGGTTAGTTTTATCAAACGTCCTCACCAAAGCCTTGCTGGTATTGGTATTGCTGCTTTTGTTCGCTTGATGAGCAATGCTGGGGAGTTATTTCCTGAAGACAAGTGGTTTGAGGTGGTTTCATCCCTCAGAGAAGCAGCCAAGGAAACGCTTCCTGATTTTTCCTTTGTACTCGATGAAGATGGTCAAATCTGGGCCCAGGAAGAAGATATGAACGGAAATAATCATGATGAATCTGCTGAGACAATAACCTCCAATGATGATTCAGATAATAACTTGAGGCGACATCGCCTGTATGCTGCTATATCTGATGTCAAGTGCCGAGCTGCCATTCAGCTTTTACTAATACAGGTGAGTAACATACTTCAGAAGTTTTATTGCAAACCTTTTTGCTCTTCTTTTGTTCTTCTTCTGACTAGTGATTGCAGAATTTCTTTTGTTGCTTGACAATATGCTCCTAATGTGCCTGCCAATGTCTTATCGGGACAACACCGTCCATGTTAAGGGATAGAAAACTAATGTCATGGAAATGGTGATAGTTTTTTTCCCTTGTGTTCTTAGAAGTTGAACTTGTGAAAACTACCTCTTGAACAATAAGTGCATGCTAGACCTGAATCAGGATTTCAAATTTCTCTTCCTTTTGTGTGTTTATAGGTTATATATGGAAACATCTAAAATGGCTCTTACATGGAATGTGCAGGCTGTAATGGAGATCTATAGCATGTATCGAGCTCAATTATCAGTGAAGAACACTGTTATCCTCTTCGATGCAGTGCGAGCTGTGGCATTTCACGCTCACAAGATAAATAGTGATTCAGCACTACGTCCAAAGCTACAAGAACTTGGGTCCATGACGCAAATGCAGGATCCGCCTCTCCTTCGCCTTGAGAATGAATCTTATCAAATTTGTCTTACATTACTACAGAATCTTGTACTTGATAGACCTCCTAGTTATGATGAGTCGGAAGTAGAGTCTTACCTTGTCAACCTTTGCCAAGAGGTGTTGCAATTCTACATTGATGTTGCATACACAGGGCAGATTCCTGACTCCTCATCTGTTGATGGGCGGCCCCACTGGATGATACCTGTAGGTTCTGGAAGACGGAGAGAATTGGCTGCACGAGCACCTCTTATTGTTGCAACTCTACAGGCTATATGTAGCTTAGGAGATTCTTCGTTTGAGAAGAACTTGTCTTGCTTCTTGCCCTTGCTTTCGACCTTGATAAGTTGTGAGCATGGGTCAAATGAGGTTCAAGTAGCCCTAAGTGATATGCTCAACTCATCAGTAGGTCCAGTTTTGCTACGGTCATGTTGATCTCTGACCTACACGTTAATTGAGATGTATGATAATATTTGTTGAGTTTCTTCAAAATTTTCTTTACAATTTCTGCAGAAGTATAGGCTTATAGTGTTGGGGTAGTCGGTGATGGTTCTATTGCCCAGTGCTTTAGAAACCTATAGTAGTTTACTCAGGATTTTGCATTTAGAATGGCCAGTCCATGTTGTATGTTTGGAATGTGCTTTTGAATGTTAGAACAGTTTTGTACCAGAAAAAAATTGTTGATTCAGCAATATACTTGGACTTGCTACCATTTTGTTGATTCATTTTCTTCTTGCAGGCTAGTTTATCTACAATATATTTTTCCGGATCTTGACCTGCAGGCGAGGCAAGTAATTGCTTTGGTAGGTGTCCTTTTCGTGATTGATAGAACTTGAGAATAATGCTGATCTGTGAGTGAAAGCATCAGCAATTTGTGCATTATCTTCAATGTGGTTAAACTTTATTGTTATACCTGTATCCTGTGTTTTGAGGGATAAGTTACGTCTTGGACACCATTTAAAGTCGAAACTTGTTCCAGAGTTGCTGAGTGTGAAAACGATAAAGTGCAGAAGTTATTCAGAAAGGGACCGAGTTATAGGGAGAGAACATATTCTTGGTCTGACAATGGATTAAAAAAACACGACCATGATCCTGCTGGAATACAATTGCAAATGAATGATTGCTCCTTGACTTGCGGAAATCAGACCATCGGGAACCCGAAAACAACATAAACCTAAAAATCATAATAAATTGCCGGCAATCTCGCTGAGTATGTTTGTTATTTCGAATCTTTGGAGCTGCAAAGCATTATGTTTGTTGTTTCGAAACAAGACGAATGAGGTCTGTCCAAAAATAGGAAAAAATTCCTACATGACTTAGCTGATTAAGGTGAAAAGTTCAACTGCTTTGGAGCTGCAAAGCATTATGTTTGTCATTTCGAATCAAGAAGAATGAGGGCTGTCCAAAAATAGGAAAGGGCTTTCGCCAATTTGCTTGTTTTTTGTTGTATTCAATTGCAATGTTTCTATGAATCAAAAGAGTACTTGGATGTATATAGTTGCTTGAGAAAAGGATATCCTGAGTATATAGTTTTTCCTCTGATTCTTAGATTCTCCGTTAATGCTAAAAACCAATAAGGTCATAGTTCAAACTACTGAAGTCGAGATCTCGGGTTCAAGTTTGAACAAAATTGTGAAGATATAGATGTTTTTATTACTTAAGCTAAACAAAAAGTTTGATGTCAACTGGTCAATCAGGGAACAAGGCATTATTGGTAGGTACTCTGGTGGGCTACTCAGAGGTTCAGTATGAGAGTTACTGCTTATGCCTTCCTTTGCCACTCAACTTCTGTAAGTGATAAACGTTTCTCATCGGAGAAAATGAGGCACCTTCTCTTCTGTAGGACCCCATTTCTCTAAAATTATTAGCTGGGCTGAGTACTTGAATTTGTCAAAAGTGCAAAAGCTACATGCAAATTCCATCACATGCTTAACTATTTTAGTCCAAACCCCCCTAATCATCACTCCCTGTTCTCTTATCCTTAAAAAGTCTTCTTTCAACTCTCATTTCTTGACTTATATCAACCATCATCCCCTCCCCCCCAATATCATGTTAAACTCTGTAAAACTATGCTTGAGCTCACAATTCAAGCAAGCAAGCGAGCAGCTGCTTGAAAAACTCAGCTTCTTCAGAAGCTGGAAGAGAAGGAAAACCAAGAAACTAGCTTCTGCTCATGACTTAAGCTGGTTGACCTCATCCATGGAGGCCTTTAGCCAATTGAAACACGTTTTCAAGCTCATTGACACTAATGGTGATGGCAAGCTATCCCCTTTAGAGCTGAAACAAGTGCTGCTGAGCATCGGCCATGAGAAGGCAAATGCTCAAGAGGAAGCTGAAGGAATAGTGAGGGAAATGGACTTTGATGGTGATGGCTTTGTTGACATGGATGAGTTCTTGATTGCTATGGGAACTGATCAGAATCAAGATGCAGCAAACGGGATTTGCAGGGAGAGTGAGATCATGGAAGCTTTCCGGGTGTTTGATGCTGATAACAATGGCTTGATTTCTGCTAAGGAATTGAAAAGTGTTCTTGAGAGACTTGGATGTGGGAAGTGCAGTATTAAAGAGTGTAGGAAGATGATCAGAGGGGTGGATAGGGATGGTGATGGATTTGTGAGCTTCGAGGAGTTTAAGTGTATGATGAATGGTGGATATTGGTAGGTTTAGTTCTGGGGCGTTTCAGCTTTAAGTGTATAAATCTTTTTGCTTATGTGTTGATTAGCAAGCAGTTGTGGAAGAATGCTAAACTGTGGTTTCATGGTACTTATTCGTTCTTTATGAAATTAATAGTTGCCGAAAATGCATAATTACCCATCTGTTTGTGATACTTTGATCAAGCCCCGTTGCCTCAACAAACACCACTCAGCCAACCTATGAGTTGACGTCTTCACGACAATTTAAATAAATACATGGGGACCAATGTTAGTTGGATGCATCCATCCTTGACATTTTCCAGGTCTAAATAAGTTTGCAGACATGAAATCCTTAGTTTGGTTCCATTTGAATTTGCAGTCTCCAAAGTGGTAAGAACACATTTTTCACGTATTGTCACATAAAATGATGAGAATAAATATATTATATATCATAAATAATCATGGTTGTTGTGAGATATACAATAACTCATTTCTCCAATCATCACCCAAATATCCTATATTCGACTTGCATCGATTTACGACGTTTCTTGTCAATTTTTTGTTTTTCCATGTTACAAAACGACAACAAGCATTTGCTTCCAAGATTTCTGTCTGTTTCTTGGGAAAATCAAATTTCTTTAAAGAATCCAAACTACGCACAAGGGATTCAAAGAATCATCCACTTATATATTCTATTATAAAAAAACAAAAAGTAGGTTAAAATTATGTGTTAATTACTTTCACACCTCTTTTAAAAATGTTAAGTTACATATTTTTTAAAAATTTTGAAATTTCATTTATACCCACAAAAGATTTTCGATTTATACCTGATCCCCATTCCAGGGTTTAGATAGAAAATGTTGGCGTAAGCCAAAAAAAAATATTGTATAAAATTTTAATTTTGCCCTATGGAACATTCCCATGTATATTTTTGTACTTATAAAGGGATAAATGTAATATATATTTATGGAATGAGGTTACCATCATTACTTTTTTCCTTTGCAAGTACAAAATTGTTACATGAAAATATTAAATGAAGGGTAAAATCAAATGCAATTTGTTTAGTTAAAGTTAGTATATTTTTTTCGCCCAAATCCTAATAAAAATAAGTTAGGTGTGAATAGTGAATTTTTAGAGGGGTATAAGTGCAATTTCAAAAAAAATATTGAGAAAGTCTAGTATCGCATTTTTTAGAGGAAATCTAAATGTAATAACCCTAAAATATTTAACAAGTCCCACAGTATTGGGTTGGGCCTATATTGGGCTTGGATTGAAGTTGGAAAGTACGCCCAAACTTCTTTGGGCTTTTCTATACTTGATCACATTTTTAGGGGGAGATTACATATTGGGCCGTGTTGGGCCTTGTTTGCCAAGTCACTTCTCATATTAAATACTAAAGCCCAATATTTCTAAAAGTTGCATGTATATAATAAGATTATGGAATTTATTTTTTATATTAGTATAATTAATCTAAAATAACATCATCAAAATAAAATGGATTCCTTAAAAATTCCAAAATAAGTGTAAAGATTCTCTTACTTGTGGTTTTATAATTTTATTCCCTTCTCTCTCTCTATATATATATATATATATATGTGGGATAATTACATTCTCTTCTTCTAAAAGTTGATGTAACTACACGTAAATCTTCTATAGTTTAAAAAAATTAAATCTAATACATCGAAAGTTTGCTTCCATCTAACATATAAGTCCATCCGTTAGCCAAAATTTATCGGATAAAAAATTTATATTTATTTTCGATTGATTTATTACTGAATTATTGCAGATGAAATAAATCTTTTATGATCAAATTATCCTTACACATCTTCACACACTAATGCATGTGAGGAGGTATGTTTTCACCATTATAAGAGTAGTAAAAGTAAAAAAAATTGTGACCTGCAATAAGTCATTAATAACTCAATTAACGATAAATATCAATTTTCATTAATATAAAAAACATTCAGTAAATTTTGACTAATTGAGGGACCTATTTGTTAGACGGATGCAAATCCCAAATGTACTGTGTGAGTGTCATTACAATGTAAGCACATACATAGTATTAGTTTTAAACCAAGTCTCATTATCTACTTTTATATTAGGTTTTTATTTATGTATTGATCTTTTTATTTAATTTAAAACTATTAATGTATACTCAGTCAGTATTTAGTTTATATATATATATTAAATGATGTAATAAGTTATATTTTATCAGGAATATTTTTTAATATAATTGTATGGTATTAAATGGTTGATTTAATTAATTAACAGACAAGAAAAATCTGCAGAGATGTTTGGTGGCGCTGTTTCCAGCTACAGTGCCACTCATCATAATTAAAGTTGGATATTATTGTTTGGAAACATTTTAATAAAAAATATGACTTTGATTACAATATATATATTAAGGTAAGTTAGCTTAAAACTTTTCCAAACACCCCCTTAAATATTTCTCTCTCTCTTTTTTTTTTAGGAAAAAAAAAAAAAACGAATATGAAAAGTACAAGTTCAGGCAGCATCAGAATCAGGGGGTGTTGTGTTTTAATTATCACACGACAACATCAAAGTCGTTATCTCAGCACAGCTTATGTCGGGACAACTCCCAAATCCCTAATCCTCTTTTTCACCTTTAATTATTAATTAATTTTTTTCTATTTCCTTCAAACAATTTATGTCTATCGACGTACGGAATGAAATATTAATCTCTCTCTAATTAATAATAAATCACTCCTACGAATCATTAATTTTTAATTAATTACTAACAACTCCCTCCCAACATAATTTAGCCAAATATAGCATGAATCTTCATGTTTCTTTCTATATAATCTTACCCAAAAAAGATTTCTTCTATAAAATTCACGTCATCTATATCTAAAAAAAAACACGTATACATATACATGAAATATAATATAAGATGCAATATTCATTTATAGTAAAAGATGTAAATTATTTTAAATATTACGTACGATCTTATTTACGGGTTCAATTTTATTTAAATAATAATAAATTAATTAATATATGGTAGTACTGTAAATGTATATAATGTATGTTGTAATGATCATGTTGTTGCAATCATATTGTTTTCTTTAGTGTAATAAAAGCATTGGGGGGGTTTGGAATTATATTTTATGAGTCATATGATTTGTTGTCGTGCCCTTTCAAACTCACTACTTTACAAGACATAAAGATTTCTCATGCCAAGTTGATGATAACTTTAAGAATGTCTGAGAGAAAAATAAAAGCATGCATTTCAAAGAATATTATTACTTTGGGTTCACAAGTACAGCTGCAGATCAAACTCTTCATACATATCTCTATCTCATCAACTATGTTGGAAAAGTTACTATATATATATATATATGTATATTATTAATTATTTACTTAGAAAACGTAATCTGAGAATTTAACTAATTAATTAATTCCTGATTCTAACACAAGTAATCTTGGAATTGTAGAATAAGGTTTAATTAATAATATTAGCTGAAGAATTTAAGTATAATTATACGTAAGCGCATCCATATAGGTGGGAATCTTGCTTTATTAATTTTCCAACTCAAATAATTAATTTAGGTTATCTGATTCGAATTTTTGCTCCAATGTATGGTTATTTGTAGCGAGTTTCGTAAAGCGTTTTAACTTATTTGTTGGAGTAAACTATGTCGAGACGTGTAGAAAAGTTAGAGAAGAAAGCTCATCAAGAAAAAAACAAAATATTTAAGAAAAATGTTCACGTACATGATAAATATAAAGTTTGTACTCATGAACTGTTAAATTATATATATCTATATATATAATCTAATATAAATTAAAACTTATTAATTATTTATATTCTCTTAAAATGTTTTTAGGTTGCGATTACTAATGATTAATTTTAGTGTACAGGAGATATTAATTTGTACAAGGAATAATTAATAGATTCTCACACATTAATTATACATATGAAGTTATGATAACTAGGTAGCTAGTACTTATGTGTTTGTGTGTAAGAATTATGAACTGTTATTAAAATTAAATTAATTATTTAAAATCTCTTTTAGGGTATGTATGAATTAATAGTTAATTTATGATTTTTAGTGGAAGGGAGAATATTGTGAGAGATGTGTATATATATATAAAAGCGCTAGATCACCCAATCCATGAAGAAAGAAAGCGTTGACGACAATATATAATACAAGTGAAGGACAAGGTAGACAACATTAATTAGGTCATATATGATGATGATGATGAAGAAGTTAGCAGGTGGAGGTGGGGGAAAACGATTCCAAACCGATCACCATCCATCACGTGCTCGCCTCAATTTTGGTCGGCTGTTGTTTAGCCCTAAAAAATTGCATTAATTAATCCCAACTTGGAACCCTAGGGATTGGTCTTCCCCAAAGGGATAACCAAATGGGGTGCATCAAATTTCAAGCCACATCAATCCAAAACCTTCTTCCAAGAAAAAGTTTGAACGTGGGTTAGTATTATTGTATGCCTAATATTTATACAAATCTCATTGTTTCACTCATAATCATTCACTACCTCCGTCTGATTATAAGAAAAATTGATCGATAATGATTCAACACGTCTATTAATGATTTTATACGTATTAGTACGCTTGTGTACATGTAGAGTAAAAATTTCTTGAAATTAGAATTTATAGCTAGGTTTGATTGTAATAGGGATTGTCCCATCAAATTCTTGATGTTGAATTTGAATGAAATTGTTACATAAATCGAAGTTGGGTGCAGGTAGAAGAATCGTAGGATAAAATTTCTGGGACGAACATGCAACACTGTGACAGATTCCACGCCCACATGAAAGCAATAGTGTAGTTTGAAGTGGTCCATATTCCCAGCCGTAGATTAGCTAGCTTAAGTGAATTGTTTAGTGGGTGGGAAGGTTGGATTCCATTATTAGATTAATAGTTTAAAAGTTGATTAAGATAAGCATTACCATTAAGCTTGTCGCACAAGCTCCAAACTTGCTTTTAATTAAATAATTATTAATTACTTCCAATGTTAATTTCTTCTTTTATTTATATGTATACCTAAAAGGAAGAGTGCTATATATATATATATATATATATATATGTCTTACCTGATGAAGACCCCACTTCAAAAAGTTTCACAACATTCGAATCTTAATTTGCCGCCACAAAGTAAATTCATGACATGAAACTAATAATGTCTACACTTGGGGTTCTTTGGATATTATGTATGTATATATATATATATATATATATTATATCGTGTTATCTTGAAACGAAACTTGAATTGTTTTATTATTATGTTCATATATTTTTAAGCAAAAGATATATTGTTCTGAAAAATTCATTAGAAAAATATTAATAGAGGCATAATAGTTTTGGTCCTTTGAAAAGTTAATTTTATAATTTAATCTATCAATTTATTCATTTTCGCAAAAATTTTGAATAATTTTTCAATTTTATACCCTCATGCGATATGATCATAGAAATTCAGCAAATTTTTTAAAATTCCACCTAACAATCTTCAATTTGTAGAAATTGATATATTTATAAATTAAAATGTCAAATTAACTTTTAACGAGATAAAAATAGTGAAACCCTCTCGTGTATATACATCACAAAGATTGCAATTAACCTTGTGTAGATGTGTGTTTGATGAACAAGAAGAAGGGTGCATTTTCAGTAATCCGTGCAAATGACTCATTAGTTGACCAATTATCGATATACAGAAATTAATTTTTTCTTAATGGTTATATATAAAAAGAAATTAACGTGAAAACAGTGTAGTACTGACGAATCAGAGTCGCAAAATAATACATACATATAATTTGATTTAATTTATGTAATTATATATATTTGTAATATATGGATAACTATTGAGAGACGGAATTTGATTTGATAGACAGAGTTGCAAGGAATAGACAATTACATATGAATAGCGTGGCGTCGTTGACAAGGGTACCGTCCGTTTGCCTGCTCTGATAAGGACAAACGCGCTCTCAAATCATCGTTGTTGTCAACTACGTACTTGCGCTATCATATCATCATCATTAATTTGCATTACACATAGTTAATCAACATACCAACACCCCAAACCACATATTACTAACTATAATTATTATTAATTTGACTCCTTAATTATATTTTAAGGTTTTTCTCTATTTGCAGTACTGTAAATATAAAATAAGATGCAAGTTTTTTTTTTTTGGTTTTGTAATTCATGGATAAATACTATATACTAGTTTTGTACTAAAATGAAGGAAATATGTATATATATATATATATATTCTAGCTAATGTTTATTTCAAAATTTATGAAATTTCAAAATATTATTTTTATGGGACAATAAATGATAACGTACGTCTGTTTCTATGAGCTTCAAGGACAATAGTAATCAGTCTTTTGATTTTTCTCTCATATTAATTTCAAAGGTATAAAATCGAGACCGTTTTAGTAGAGTCATTCAATGTATGAGATAGGGTATTCTTTCATGGCATCTGTATACTGAATGGAATAGAAGATGCAATAGGACTGATTTGGAATAGAAAATTTAATACGGTATTCTACAGGGGGTCTGCAGAAAGAATTAGAATAAATCTGATCAAATTAAAGAACACAAAGATTTCAACAGAGCACTCCCTTGACGTTCAAATCAGTAAAAATTTTGAAGGGGGTTGAATTGTTGGGTAACAATATACACATATTTTACAGAAATTAGATGGGATTGACTATGATGGAAATTTGCTATACAGTCAATATTTATGTGTAGCTTGAGATTTACGTTCACTTATTTTATTTTATCAATGATATATTTATATATATACATATTTTTTCCCCATTTGGAGGGTCAATTTGGAGTTTAGGAAGATATTGCAAACAATAAGCCAATCATTTGGAGAACAATTGGAAGCATGAAAGGATGATGATATGAAAATATTAAAAATGGTAAGTGCTGAGAAATTGAATAGATCTATAAATGATGAGGGGGTGGGATGGGGTGGGGTGGGGAAAAATAGTTGACTGCCCCTCCCACGAAAACGATGTTTTGTTCATATTCTCTCTTCATAAATATATATATACTCGTATTCTACTTGATTATATCATTTATGTACATGTCATCAATTATTGGGGGGACTGGGGGGACTAGCCCCCCCCCCCCCCCCCCTCCTCTTTAAACATATATACTATGAATTTCATTAATAATTATCCGTTATTTGAGCTAAAAGAATTAGCACCCATACTACGCTGTTCCGTATAAGGCTTAATAGTTGTATGTCAACACATATTTATATTTAAAATCTTAAGATTATATAAAAAAATTAATTAGCTATAATTATACTGATTGGAAATTGAACAAATAAAAAAAAATCTGGTATTTTTATTATTATTATTAAATAATCATTCTATGTTTTCTTAACAACTTTTTGATAACTTAAGATAAAACGAAAAACACAATACATATAAAAAAAACATCAAAATATTAGTCATATTTTGTTACTCTCTAGCTCCAGCCATTCTTTTACATTTATATTTGTTCATATAGATGTAATTCCGTATATTATTTCTAGACTCCTAATTTTAGCTATTATTTTTAAATAAGAAATTGTCATATATAAACTCATATATATAGAATAAATAAACAAACATTTCCCTTTCCTTTTACCTAAGACTATTGGCAAAAATGCATTAATTATCATATTCTATAAGGCGCGTAGAGCACGGGTGAGAACCACGGGAGGCAAAGGTGCACGGGCTACTCTAGCAATCAGTAATTATACATAATACGAAAGTGTGATAAAATATTCATAATTTAACAAACCTGTAGACAACATAGAATGAGGAGGAGGGATGAAGGTAACATGGGCGCCCGGGTGTTCCGGAGGAGGACCCGCTGCTGCTATTCCAAATTTCTTCTTCTTCTTCTTCTTATTTATTATCCAATCACCAAACTTTCTTCTTAAATTATGGAATTGTTCCGGAGCTCACCACCACAGACTCTAATTATTCTTATCGTATAATTAATTCGTATTGCGTTAAAATTTTACGAGGGTTTAAATCATTTTTATTAGCAAACAATATATATTGTCAAATGCTTTATGAATTATTATAAGATAATTCCACTCTAAGTAATAATAAAGTTGGATAGGCAATTGGTAGGCTGAAAGTATGATCAGCCTCCACACTCCAACAGTTGTTACAATACACAACATTATTAGATGATAATATTGAATTTCGAACTTAATATATAATTTAAATTAAAAAAAAAAGTGAAAAATTATTATTGTAAATTGGAATAATAGTTATTGGGGGTGGGGTGTAGGTGGTCCCTGTGATGATGAAGCGAGTTCCAAGAGTTGGTTTGCGGATGGTGAAGTGGAGTTGAAGGAGCAGAGGAGGAGGGGGTTGTGTCCGTGTCAGGGAAACCCCACGCGTGTTCTCATTCAACCCCATCCCCTCCGGTTTCTTATTCCAATACCACCACCTCCACCCTCCTACCTGCCCATTTAACCCACCAAACTCTTTTCTATTATTTGTATTTTGGTATTTTTTTTGTATAAATAATAAATTATTAGTGTTAAATAGTGTGAAAGATTAAAGAGTGGAGTAGCGGAGGAAATCCGCACTTGAAGGTAAAGGAAAAACGAAGAAAAGCCAAAGCAAGGCAGCTCACACTCACAGAATATTCCGTCTACGCCGGGCGCACAGTATGAGTACACATTGGAAAAGATGGTGATGGTGATGGCGAATCGGCAGTCAGTTATCCGCTGCGCGCACGTGCACACCACTTTCCATCATTGCTCTCCTCTACTCCCACATAATTCCAACTCTCCATGCTCCCCACTTTCAATTTTACTACCGCATCTTTTCTTTTCATTTCTATTCTTTTTATTTTTATTTTTCTCTTTCCATTATTTCAAAGTTCTAAATCATTATATTATATTAGTAATATGATTTATTTAATCTTTAATTTTCGGGGTCACGGCCCGTTATGCTATTTTATATTCTTGCAATTGAGGTTCCAATATTTTTAAAAGTCCCTCTTCTTTTTTTCTTTTTTAAATAAAAGATGATTAATTAATAATATTATGAGTTTCAAATATTAATAAAATTATAAAAATGCAATATATATAAATAAATTCATAATTGATAATTACTATAAAAATAGATTGAAATAGACAAATATACATAAAGTGGTGGAAAATGAATGAGGAGGGAGGAAGTCGATTTAGAATTTCCTAAAAAATAAACTTTATTGAAATCTTACAATTGTTGCTTTTTTTTTCTTAAAAAAATATATATATATATTGCGAAAATGAAAGGAAAAAAGAAGACGTTATATATATTGATGAAATGATGGGTGGAGTCCTTCGGATGCCCATAAAACATAATTGGAGAAGTCCCTTTTCCCAACCATAACCCTAAAATTGGTTTTGTGTGTTTCCTAAACATTACCCGAATAAGGCTGTGTCTGGATTTGAGAGAGAGAGAGAGAGAGGGCTTTAGACACGGTCTGACCCGCATTGTTTTTTGTGGGTCATTTGGGGGCCCTATTTCAATTTCCCATGACCCACATGTGCGCTCTCTCTCTCTTTTCTCCCTTGCTTTCTTGTCGTTACCTTAACATGATGTCCAAACTTAGTTCCGGTATTGAACCCCGAAAACGCCGTCGTATTCTGCCCCTCCTCAATCTCATCATGCCACTACATACATATTCCACGTAAATGTAGCTAAGCTGGTCAAACCTCAACCCCTCTCTACCAATAATTGGTATTTATCATTCATCTTGTCCTCTTCATCTCTCTCTCTCTCTCTCTCATCTCAATTGTGTTTAGTTTAATGTTGGACGTCCATCCGTCTGCCCCACGACTCCACTACCTAATTACTAATAACAATAATAATAATTCAAACATCCATCAGATCTTCATCATCATCTCATTACTTCAACCTCAATACCAAAATTAAGCTGTTCATCTCTTTCTTGATTTTGATGAAGAAGAACATTAATGATTTGCAGAGAGAGAAACAAATACGTAATATAAACTTTTAGGGCTCATCACCTTCCTCATATCATATTTCCATTTCAATCCCTCTCTCTCTCTCTATATGTGTGTGTGTGTGTGTGTGGGTATTGAGAAACGTACAAGAATTCATCAATATTTGCAAAGAGAATCGAAGTAGTAGAAAAGATGAAATGGCTGGTGAAGTCATCCTGGTTTTGGTTTATGCATGTGTGTGTGTATATATATATCAAAAACATGTAGGTTAATTATGTGTAAAGAATATATAGAGATGCTATAATTTTCGTAATTTCAAAAATGGATGAGAAGGAGAAATGAGGTTTTTATATTGAGCTTACTATATACCCTTTTTTTTTTTTTTTTGGCTTTTTTAACCTTTTAACTAATGTGATTGGGGTAGACTACACTACATGATAATGAAATTGTGAGGGTTATATGATGAAATCAGAATTAAGTATTTGATTTATTATGTATGTATATATAATATGAGAAATTAAATCATTAAAATATAAATAATGAAATAGAAGGATATATAATTAAGTGTTCATTCTTATCCATCCAAGTAGTACGTAGATGGATGTGGGTGTGGGTGAGAGGGTAAATTTAGAGGTCAAGGGTCCCATTTCCATTCCCATTCCCATTCCCATTCCCATTCCCACCGCCCATGCTCTCAAGTTTATTTACCAAAATCAATTTCATGGAACAACAAACCCTTATTTCACTATTCTTCCTCCTTCCAATTCCCTTTTCCCATTCACCTAACCCAAACCCAAACTTAATAACATCAATTTTCCCAACTCTCTCTCTCTCTCTCTCTCTCTCTCTCTCCCCCCCTTCACCAACAGCAGCAACAGATAGAAAGCTGATGATGTTGAACAGGAAAAACTAGAGAAATTGTCATATGAGAGTGGGGAGAGGAAAGGGATGCTTTCTTAATTCAGCTCAAATCTTTCTCTCTCACTATTCTACGCTTCCCCTCCATTTCTTTTCTCAGCTTCCTTAATCGCCTCTTTCTTCCTCAATTTCCCCAACAAAACATAACCTACCAAGCTATATTCATTATTTTCAAGAATTTGGAGAACAAGTTTTTAAGTTTTTCTCTACATTTTTTGCATTTTAAACAAGCTACAGAAATTCAAGAATAATCCAACTACTGAAATTTGTGATGGATCAGCTAGCTCATGGCCGCCCTCTCCCACCGCCCTTCCACGCCAGAGATCTTCAGCTCCACCACCAGTTCCAGCACCACCACCACCTCCATCAAAACCCGGAAGATGAGCAAAGTGGGAACACTAATCCAAATCGCACCCTAAAGCGAGATCGCCAAGACGATTACGGCCTTCCCACCACTACTTCCGCCGCCACAGACACCACTCCCACTTCCCAAGGCAGAGAGCTTGTCCACACTGGGCAGCTTGATCAAACCGAGGTCACACGCAGACCTCGTGGCCGCCCCGCCGGGTCTAAAAACAAGCCCAAGCCCCCCATCATAATCACTCGAGACAGCGCAAATGCCCTCAGATCCCACGTGATGGAAGTTGCTAATGGCTGCGACATTCAAGAGAGTATATCAACCTTCGCCACACGGCGGCAGCGAGGCGTTTGCATCCTGAGTGGCAACGGAACCGTAACGAATGTAACCCTCCGGCAGCCAGCCGCGCCGGGGGCTGTCGTGACTTTACACGGGAGATTCGAAATTCTGTCTCTTTCGGGATCATTTCTTCCCCCGCCAGCTCCGCCAGCGGCATCGGCTCTAACCATATACTTGGCAGGCGGGCAAGGGCAGGTGATGGGAGGGACTGTGGTGGGGCCGCTGCTGGCTTCCGGACCAGTTGTAATCATGGCCGCGTCCTTTGGTAATGCTGCATACGAGCGACTGCCGCTAGAAGAAGAAGAGACGGCGGTGGGAGGGGTGTCGAGCGGCGGGCAGATGGGATCGCCGGGGATGGTGGGGCAACAAGGTCAGCAACTGATGAATGATCCCAACACAAATATGTTTCAAGGGACGATGCCTCCTCAAAACATGCTGAATTCGTGCGGACAGTTACCAGCTGAGGCATACTGGGGGACAGGCCGCCCACCTTTCTGATATAATAATTAACGGGAAACCAGGAGGAGGAAATCCGAAGAACCCTCGACTCGTGGTTAATTTTCTTCCGACGGATGACATGATTTTCACTAGTTGTTGCAAATCATTTTGCAGTAATTAATTAATTCTCCTTCTTGATTTTCTTCTTAGAGTACGTACGTAGTTGTTGAATTATATATCTGGAGTTCATGGTGTCATCTCTGGTTAATTAATATACATTAGCGCCGCTTGCAGGCTTTCATTGAAGAGGGATCCATGTAAAAAGTCATGAATTCTTTGTGGGGTTTTTCGTTAAATCTATGAGAATATAGGTTTGATTAAATATTTGCAGTACGTATATTGATATACATATATATGATCTCGATCTCTCCAGGAGTGGAATATTATATGTAATTCAAGAAGATGGATGTGGAGGAGCTAAGCTACCTAGCTAGGCAATCAAGTTTACTTAAACTTTATGTTTGTCTCTAAATCAATTTGTGGTTGCAGGCAGCTATGAGCTATGAGTTAGCTAACCAGCCATCCAGCCCGCCTGCCTGGTAACTTGTGTGACAATCATGATCGATCATCATCACTTGCTGATGAAGAAACAATCTAGGTAGAGGGTTTTAGGTGGCTTTTTGTTGGTGGTTTGTTTCTTTGCTTGCTGTTTTTGGTACTTCATCCAAACCTCTATATTTTTGCAAGCTCAGAAAACTAACTTGATGTCTCTAAAAATCTTTATCTGATGGATCATGTTCATATATATATATATATATAGTTTTGGTGCATCTATAGGCAGGCATTTAGGTGTAGGTACCATTAATGCATTTCCAACGTAAAATAATCAATTTCAATTGTTGAGATTTTGATGAGTGGATATGCAGGTTAGAAGAATGAGGGTATTATTGAGCGGACATGATCACTTGAATGAAGAGATCAGAGGTATATATATATATAGATATATATACATGTGGGGCTTGCTTACATTCCGCCTTCATTTCTCTAGCTAGCTAGCTCGGGTCTTTGACTGCATCTGCATATATGTGTTCAACTGTAGAGAGACATGAATATTCATTTGGTTACATTTACACGTGCTGTGCACCCCTTCAGCTCTCAACTCAATTAGTGCCTTTTCCAGGCACAACTACTCATCCTTCCTCACTCTCAAATTAACACACCACGCCTGCACTGCACCCTAACACATACATGTATACACCTCTCTCTCTCATCTGTGTATGTGTGTGTGAGAGAGAGAGAGAGGACCTACATGCATGCAGAGTGAGGTCATAAGCAATCAGTAGTAGTCGGGCATGTCTAGATTCAGGATGAATGGTTCACTGCATCAAGACTCAATGTGGGTTGCATTCTTTCCCTTCACATGCACTTAATGATCTACTTATTTTCCTCTATTTCTCCAACTCTCTCTCTCTCTCTCTCTATTTGGCCGTCACAATACAATATTTCTTGGTGTAATTGGATCAGTGATCTCTTCTTCTTCAACCCATAGCTTATAAGTAGGTTTTCTTGTTCATCATCATGCATCTTCTGGTAATCTTCCAACACTCGGTAATTAATCGTTGGTGGGATAATTGTCTTATAAATTCTTGAATTTCAGACATATATATATTAATCAGTTCCTTCAGGAGCTATATATATTTCAAGGCTCAATCATTGTTCCTTAGTTTCTCTTTCCAAGTATATATTGTCCTTATTTCGATCTAAGAGCAGTAATTAATTTCCTTGCATGCAATTAACTTTACAAAGATTTTTTTCTAGCTACTTTATTAATTATCATGACCAAGAAATGCATTTAAGAAATCATGAAGTTTGAGCTGCTAGTCCTATATATGATCAAGATCAGGACATTGGTTATATATATATGCTGCTAATTGCCCTAATTTACTTTGTTCTACGTATCATTATATAATATAATATATATATATATATATATCTTCTCCACGTTTGAAATTTAGATAGTGTAGGGATTAATTTCACCTTATCAATAGAAGATTACGTTTTTGGCCTTAGACAATTAATTCGAGAGAACTAGTTTTTATTAACATCTGCTTAATTTGATAAAAAAACTCGTTCCCCATCAATACCTTAATTTTTAGTTTATTAACTACGTAAGGCACTGAGCTTTTAGAGAGATAATACTTGGGTTTTTTTTCCTGTTTCTTTGATAAAATGATTATATATATATATATATAGTGATATTGAAATTAATAATCTCAAATTTTTTATTGCTAATTAGTGAATGTTGTCTCATATTTCCATTAATTATATACATATCATCTTTATATTAATCGGCGTTGCGCTAGGATAATTATATATATATATATGTATATATGTATATAATCATCATACCAACTAATTTGAGGAGATAGCTACCTTGATAGCTAGCTATCTATATAATCATACCAACACTAGCTATCTTGGTAGCTATCTCCTCAAATTAGTTGGTGTGATTATTACTATATATATATATACTCCTCCCTATTTTTAAAATTATACTGTGAGGATAATGCTTTATTTCCAAAAAAAATAAGAATATATACATTTTTTCCTTTTTTTATATTAATCCCAAAATGAAAAGTAATTGTACAAGGGTTTTTGGATGACAAAATTTGAGAAGAAATTGATCATCAAGTTTTATATTAACCGTACGTTTTAATTTTCACTAAAATTAATGTGTGACTTGTATGGTTATAAAGTAACAAGCATTAAGGATTATATTTATATATATATATGTATATACAAGCACGTTTAACATACGTACTGTCATATATGTTTAGTATGAAATGATGATGGATACAATCCATCATACCATTCATATATTCAGATATCAAAAGCGGACAATTATTATGAGAATATATATATATGTGTATATATTTTCACATTTAGGAACGTACGAAAGAATTCATAATTGTAATATTTATTTAAACAAGAACTTGATTCATTAATGGGGATCGAGAAAAATAAGTAGCGTTAAGAGGAGATTTGTTGTCATTTTGCAGTCATACTTTTAGTAGCTGCATTCTGTATAGTGTGCCAAATATTTTACACCCATAATTAATGTTGGTTTTGCTTAACAGCAATATGAGTCTGAAAACAATAAGGGCAGTTTCATATATATATGCATATAATGTTAGGCCTATATATTAATTGCATTCTCCTTCACTATATATTCATCAAGCTAGGATTAAATTACATGTCAAGTTGTATGGCCCCAGTTCATTAGCATTATATACATATATATTTTCTACTTTCAACATCTACCGATTCACCAAAGGAGATATATTTTGATATTATGATTTGGCTCATCTTTGAACTTTGTTTTGGCACTTTCATTTGGAAACAGCACTCATTCACATTCTACACAGTTAGAAAAGTCAAAATAGAATTAACATACCACTTTGACCAAAGGAATGGAGTTCATCGTCAAATCTGAATAAGGATGTTTTGCCAGGACGGCAGCTGCATACGTTATCGTATCAAGTATTCAAGAACAAGTACGTAAAAGCCAATTATTTGTCAATTTGGAACCGATGTGTGACGTTGTGTAATGCATAAAAACATCAAAGTTATGTAAGCATATGTTGTAGAAATACTACCGTGCATGAGAATAAATTGAAATCCACACTTTTGGTGGGCTCAAGGTCAAGACCTTTTTCACGTCATAAAGTAAAGGAAATTAGAAAACTCTAATTATTGAGCAAAGTCTCATTGATAACTGCATTAAGTTTGATGAAACCTCACACAGGGGACATGCTTCAAGTTTATCACACAAAAACAAATTTCATCGACTATCTTCTTATATACAACTGCCAGTAAATGAAAAATCAACCACTACAAAACTGAAGCTGAAGCAACCGCATATAGGGACTGCCGGCACAAAAAAATGTGGTAACGTAAAAAGTTAACGGACAATCATATGGAGAATCTTTTCAGGCAGAAGCTATAATCACATTTCATGGTACAGCATCCCTAAGTGCTGCAGACGGCATTCTAAAGACCTTTTGCTGGTCACCAAGAGATATATAAGAGGAGAAATTAGGTTAGGTCAATAAATCGGTATTTACACCTCTATTCTCAAGCGTCGCATTTCAGCTTGAAATGTGGAACTTGATGTCAAAGTTCGACGAGCAAGAGCCCTTATGTCTTCCCTAGAACAGTCACGTGAAATACGAACTAGCTCCCACAGGGCTCCTCCACTGATCATATCTTTTGCGTTAACCTCTACAAAGATTGTGAAAGTAAAATTTGTAATGTATTGGAAGATGCAGTATGTTACTAATAGAAGATTGGTTGTATTGGAGATTACCATGCTGTGCCAGGTGGCAGAGTGCAAGCTCAACATGGCGTCTGATTAGTGACGCTTCATTATTGGCATTTTGTACTATCCACGGCAATGCACCATCCTCAATCAAGAGAGATCGGCCTTCTCTTGTTCCTGTCATGGAAATTTGAGTTTATTCAAATGCACATATAAATGTTGATGATATGGGGTTTTTATTGACAACTCCATCAGCCACATGTTCGCAAAGGTAGGTAATGTTACATGGATGTGGTAGGAAAATTGTGGTCATCTTTTTGTTTATTTTTGGCTTCTGAAGGTAACTGATGAGATGGTGATGAACCAAATCTGTGCTTGAGTGTTGATTCCATTGACAAAATGTTTGAGAATTAAGATCTAGAGGCAATTAAATTGTGTTGTGCCTGTTCAAAACACTGTACTGGACATTCATATAGCATTGCAGAAGAGATTACCTTGAGAAGATGCCCTAGATTCACACTTTGCGAAGTTTGCGATACCGCGGGCAACTTGAGACAGAACATCCGGATGTCTACATCTTACCATCCCTAATAGAGCTTTGATGCCGCCTTCTGACCTCAGCCTTGTTTGCAGTTTATCTGAGAGACCATGGTACCAGGACCAAAAAATGAGACAACACACCCAAAAGTTAAAATGATATTAGAGGTAAAGGGAGGGAGGGAGGGAGGGAGGGGGACTAAAAGTCTCAACATGCCAGAATCAGTTCACATTCAATGAGTTGCTCCAATTCAATACTGATACAATAAGATCAATAATGCTATATGATTTCAGGAAACAAAACGTCTTTCTTGAACAATCTCGACAAAGATCACATAAGATAACACTCTAACCGAGAGGATTCCACATCAAAGGAACACCATAAGGAAGAGTTAGAGCTTTACTGAGACTTGAACTGCAAAATCAAATATCCTACCATTCCCACATAGATTAGCTATTGCTCCAGCAACCATTCTCAGAGTCTGAGGATCTTCAGCATCAGCAGCTGTCATTGCTAATAGACAGATTCCACCTTGGGCCATTATGAGCTCTTGATTAGACTCTGAACAAGGGGAAAAGAATTTTGCGGCAATGAGTAAGACAATTAGAAGACAGGAAATATAGCAGCTCCAATCTTATCAGCATAGTTAAGGGACCCGCTTCCAGAAACAGAAAATGAAGAAATAAAGGTAGCAGAGATAAGTGTGAACAAGAAGTTACCATTCATAGCAAGATTGGCAATTGCACCAGCTGCTATTCTACGGATTGTTTCATCCTCATACCTTCTAAGGAGCATCAGTAACGAAGTAAGCCCACCAGCTTCAACTATCTTTTCCTGATTCGCTTCTATAAAAAACAAAGTACTTGGAGGTAAGTTTCTCATGCTATATTCTGTAATTACATCATGGCTCGAGCTAGCAACATTCTCGCAACTTGATAGCAGATGCGCATGATACTAACAAAGAGTTTCCAAATGCTGCAATTTGCTAGATCACTTTAAACTATTTGTTCAACTCGTATTGTCCTTAAATTGCAGAAGTAGTTCTGATATTTAAGAGAATAACGATACTTATAATAACGACAAACTGTCACCTAAAGAAACAAAAGAGAAAAAGGGAAAGAAAAAAACTAAAAAATCCTAAGAAACTCAAAAACAATGGTCAAGTTTGAGGAGAAAAGAAAGGAAGGAGGCATTCATCACCTCACGCGATATAATTTATAAAAGTGAGAAAAGTGAAACACCTTCTGCAGCTAAATTGGCCACCACTTTCACAGCATGAATCCGCACATTGGCATCCTCTGACTCAAGCAATGACAATATTTTTTGCAATCCAACTGTCAGATTAATAGATCCATAAATACAAAGGTAGAAGAGAATCTTAAGTCATATAGGAATTAAAACACTATTCAGTACCTTGTTCATGAAGGTTTGTAATTGACGCTCTTTCTCCATTGCTTCCATCTCTAGGCCGCAGATGATTAAGTGGAGTAAAGCAATCCAGACCAAGAAGGGCGTTACCAGAGTTGCCGCTGTCCGAATAGCTTCTAGCCTTTGAGAGTGAATACCAAGAAAAATTTAAGCTAAATGTCAAAATTCCAGTTTATGCATGAAAAGATCTGAGGAGCAAACAAAATGGTTATTTCATTTCTACTGATGAAAGTTTAATCAAGTAAACCTGAAAACTTCTCCAGTAAAGCATACCCACACAACAATTAAGTCTAGTGTCTCTAGCTACCTTTATAAAAATCAGAAATAACAGAGGACACTCAACTACCAGAATTTATCTTCCCAAGAAAGCTTCTAGGAAATGGATATTTAAGCTTAGGTAGAAATGCCCCAATTTCATTGTAAAATAAGAGCAGAAGTGACTTTACGTTCCAAGCGAGATATAAAACCAGGTTTAGGGAAAATCAAACATAAGAAGAACTTTACACCTCTATATGCACAATAAAATATATTAAACATACTTGATTAGCTTCTATAGACAGCTGAGCCAATTGACTTCGTAGAACTTTCACTTCTTCTTCAAGTTTCTTCTTCTGACGACTCTCCTCTCCCAGCACTTCTGGAAGGCTAAGGTCGTCAGTACTTCCCCCTGCCAACTACACAACATTAACATTAATTAGTTACACATAATCTGTCAAACTTAGATCCAACAACATGTAAAAAACTAACCTCCATCTTTGAGAATTGAAGTAGCTGTGTTTTTAAGTTTTGAATTTCCTCTTCAGCTGCCTTCCGCAGGCGAGTTTCATTTTGAAGCATAGTTTTTAGCTCAGCAACCTCTTCATTAACAGCACCTCTCTGAACCTGCGACAAGCAATTTAATAATCTTAGCAGATCTTTGAGAAAATGGTACTAAACAAAAACAACGCATGACTTTTAAGTTCTCATTTGCATAAATTTCTGAATTTAGGGTTGACTACAGATAGAGGCAACTAAAAGTTGCACAAATGCGTAAAAGATTGACAGAGGAAAATACAGCACCACTTCGAAGAATCCCTGTTTGAAACTAGACTACCTCTCCATTAATGGCATGCTTTTGCTGGTTGGCAGTCCATTTCTCCTCAAGCTTCTTAATTGATTCCATGTAATCCATCTGACATTTCATTTTCTCCTCCTAATAAAGAAAAGCAGACAAAGGTCAAAAAAAAAATCAACAGATTAAGAAAATATAGGAATTCCTAATACAATGTGGGGAAAAAAGAATTTCTTTTGACATTTTAGAACAAAGTGAAGTTGTTATAAAAGTGCAGCATTAAGAAAGATTCAACCAACTCTTCATTTGCATTTGGTTATTTTACACAAGTGGAAAGCAATATTAGGCTTCACAGAAATGTTTGCTGAAATAAAGTGCCTGACTAGAATGGAAACATAATATACCTCTAAAATTTCCACATAATTTCTTTCAGCCTCAGCAACGCGTTTCTGAGCTTCCAATCTGATTCTTTCAATCTCATTTTCATAAACCTTTTGCTGTCTTTCATTTTCAGCAATAAGTTTGTCAATTTCTATCTCAAGCCTTTTGGACAAACTCTTGTAGTCAAATTCTTCCTTGATCTTCAGCATGTTCTCCACCTTCATAGCCTGGAAATCAGAAGAAATGATTAAACAGTCCCTATATTGAACTTGTCGCGTAAGAAACCACTTCTGTCATGAACAATTAGAAGTATGCAAGAAACTGACTCTTTGCTTTGTGCTGCAACCGGGACTTCTGACACTAACAAGTAACAACTCACCCTTTGTCCAAACAATATAGTACTTGCAGTCTCAGCTCGATGCCGTGGTGATGGACCAATTGTGACAACTAATGAAGTTCTGGACGTGCCTGCAGCATACCAGGGAATACAGTTAGATCAGCCCAGGTTCTAAACCTCCATATTACACCTGCCCACATCCTTGAAGAGGTTTTTAAAATCAGGTCGTGGTGGGATCATAGAACAAAACAAGGTATGCTAAAGGTCAATGTCCAGGAAAGATAATTATACAGTGTGATAAGATTACTTCTCAAATACTGCTTCAAATATACCTTTCTAAGATAAACATGAAATCTCTTGAAGATTAACCCCATAATATATATTTAAAATAAATAGAAAATCTCACCTCCAAATGAATCTTTAAG
The DNA here is from genome assembly GCF_026168435.1 of Sesamum indicum. NCBI lineage: Eukaryota > Viridiplantae > Streptophyta > Magnoliopsida > Lamiales > Pedaliaceae > Sesamum > Sesamum indicum. The sequence continues at coordinate 22,263,993 of NC_142657.1, forward strand.
CAACCTTGTAAGCTTTGAGTCTCGAACAGGGACATGAGAACTATTTTCTGCCAAAGCATTTATACATTTTCCCAAAGCACTAAGTGAAAGGTTTATAGACTTGGCTTCTTCCAACATATGTCCCTCGCTTCCTTCAAGAAACATTTAGAAGCGTCTCAGATAACTATTCCAAATTGACTGGAAGCAACACTCATTCATAAATCTTAAACATCAAACAAGAATGGTCTTGAAAGATCCTAATTCAGTGCGTGGCAAGTGTTGGTTCTGATTTAGCATGAAGAAATCTGATCCTAGAACTGAAAGCAAGTGGATAGTCAGTTTGCTCCACTTAAACCCACAATTTAGATTCAGTTAGTACAAGTAGGTGTAAGAGTTCAAACCCAAAATAGAGGTTAAGTAAATTAACAAGATTATAATTCAAACAACAAAAACTAGGATCCAAACTATAATAAGCTTGCATGAACTCTTGCTTTCTTTTATCCAATTTTCTCTGTATCAACAGATCAGGACACTTAAGAGTTTGAAGTTATTCAAATGCTAAGATGAGATAAAAAACAGTTCCATATAAAATATCTTTATAAGGCATCTACTACTTGCTGAATAACACACCTAAGGTACTGAAGGTCTTTGGCACATCAACATAAACATGGGAACCAAGCTCATAATGAATCCGGGTTATAAACTCAAACAGTCATTACATTTTCTAAAAGATGGGCATATGTCAAAGGACAACAGACAAAGCTTCATTGGAATACACCGTACAGCAGAATTCAAAGGGACAAATTTTCTGTCTTTTATGCAAATCATGTTATCATGTACCTTATCCTACTTCCCTCCATGTCCATGTTTTGGGAGTGAAAAGGAAAACATAAAGAAAATTCAGATGGTTTATCTGACTAGTCAGTTTGTGAAACGATAATATTGCAGTAGCATTCGATGGAAATCACACAATTTTCACTTATTTGATCTCAGACACACAAAACAAATAACCTTTTCCAAAAAAACTTATCAACATTTGGGAAGCACTGATAGTGGATAACATCCACCAGCTAGTCAGACAGATCACCTTCAAAATAGATTTTGTCAATCATGCCTTCCTGACAACTGTTAGAGAAGAAATATTGACACAAAGCATGCAGATGTTCACAAAAATTTTATCAATTCTTGTCAGAGAACAACAACAAATAGAAGAGGAAGATTCTTCTTGCAATACTAAGATAAGAATTCAAAAAGAACCTGATTTGTGTATGCGTTCAGAACCAGCAAGATCCACGACAATTAGTTTGCCTTTTCGTAGCATAGGTGGCCGCAAATTACCAACCAAGTTAGAGCGGTTTTGAGTTTCAAGAGGATATTCATCGTCCCTGCCTGAAACAGATCTCTTGACATGTACCTATAATATGCCACATGAGGTCCATACCCATAGAAGCCACAAAAAACTGAAGCAGCACCAACTTTTATTTACCATGAGAAGGGCATGACTACGGGAAGATTCAGTGTTCAATTTAGTGTTAGCTGCAATTCTATGAGCTTCTCCCAAGCGTAAAAGTTCAACAAAACTTTGCTGATCCCTGATCTCCAAAACGGTTGCCCCTGGCAACGAAACATCACCTGTTTTTTGATCCTCAACAATTGAAATATTATCATTTGCTGGATTTAGTAGATCCTGGATGGTCTCCATATAGAGCTGCATAAACCATACTTCTGAATTAGGGCATTTCTCAAATTTTTCTAGCTAATAACCAAATGATACAAAAGAAAATATGTTCATAATAACATAATCATTATTTAACGACGCAGGTACTATAAGCAACCTGCAAGTATGAAACTGAGATAGAATCAGTCTCTGGAGAGATATTTGCAAGTATATCCTCCATGGAGCGCACCATTATACCCCGAGCAGAAGTGTCTTCATCACCCAATCGTCCAAGAGTATAAGTCTTCCCCGTACCAGTTTGACCGTAAGCCATGACTGTCCCATTGTAACCATCTAGAACACTCTGGGGAAATTACGGAATCAAAAAAGATATTGACAATCAAGTGAGAGTCTCATAAAACTCATTAGATGATAATATGAATAACTGCAGTTGAGGTCAAAACTAAATGAAATTCAAAGCTTTTTGGGCATTGCTGAATTCCAAGGCACATAAGAAAATTAGGTATTGCATCTTTATGCACACCACAACCCCTTATATATCTGGCCTCCAACTTTTCTCACTATATAATGCATGCTTCAGCAATCAACTTCAGATAAATCACTACTGTATACAAGAGACACAACAAATAAGAAGAAGCACTCTAATTATATTCCACCTCAATTGATCTCCAAATTGCTAACTGTAAAGAGTGACTGCAATTTCACTCTTGAAAATTATACAAGAAAAGGACATAATCCATGATAGCATCCAAAGATCAATCCAGAAACTCACCTCGACGACAGGTTTGGCAACAACTTCGTATACACGCTTCTGTGATGCAAATTCAGTAAGAACCTCATCGAACTCATAAGTATCAGAATCCCAATTGTTCTTCCGAAGTTTCAATCTTTTAAGCTGCAAGAAACAAATGTTAAAAATGGCATCATAGGGGAGTTATTTACCTACAGTGCCATTTAAAGATCTGTGAAAAAGTAGAATATCTACATAAGAAGAGTGAGATTAAAAATTTGTTCAGGAACCTCCGGCTGCAACTCCACACAATCAGCAAAATCTGCATCTGCTACCAGCTCTTCAGCATTTCGAGGTCGCAATCTTACAGCAACTCTGACTCTTCCTGAAACTAAATCAGTAACATATATCAATCAGATGTTGCCCCCAGAAAGATTAGTATCACGCTGGTACTTTCATGTGATTTTAGACGAAAAATAGTTCAATGTGTCTCAGAAAAATGGCTTTAAAATAAACCAGTTGTACTAGTAACTCTAACTACTCCAATTCTATTGCCCCAAATGATTTACTAACTGAGCTGAAACTTGTAATTCTCATAAGGAATGTCTTATAGAAAAGTATCATCTAACCATGACAAAAGCTCTCTGTTTATCATCCAAGCTCCATAACAATGTCACCTAACCATTTCCATGATGTACAGTAGATATGAACATGTATCATGGTCAGAACAGGGGAAGTATCCTAGAGAATGTACATTTGCAACCATAACCTTGGAAAATTAAATTTGGCTTAAGCCTGACAACTTATCACCCTTAGTTCTTGGCTCATTGCAGATGTACATGTACAGAGTAGCTTCATCCACGTGGCACCCCAGCAACATATTGTCTCCCAATATGCGCAGAAGAAGCCCAAATCTTCCCAAAATTAGTCTAATCTTGGCAATGAATTTACATCCTAATAACGGCTCCACCAGACGTCATGCATTTCAAACGAAAGACCTTCAGCTGCCACCACTCCCCAACTCCAAAAAAAATAACCACAGGAAGTCCAGATATGAACAAGCACATACGCAAAAAAGCATATCATAACCACCCGGCTACATCCATATTCAAAAAATTATACAAATAAGTACATCAGCAAAACTGAAATCCACAAACACTTGCAGATTCGTTCAGCAAATTACATTTGAAGAACGAGCTGCAAATGCGGACTACATTGCTAGAAGAAAGGATCAACTACAATCATAGGGTCTACCAGTCTCTTAGCAATCAGATCGCGATGCTTAATTATCATAAACAAGTCGACGCAACTAACCGGAGTCGGCGGCGAGCGAGGCAGGAGTGCTGCGGCGGGTATTAGAAGGCGGAAGCTTCGATTTGAAAGAGGAAGAAGTACGAAGGTTTGGAGGCTTCTGCACACCATTCCTGTAACCACCAGTAGCCATTTTATTTTGCTGTCTGTGTGTTTTTCCTCTCAAGGCAAAAATGAATTTAAATTAAGAGGAAAAACAACAGAGAGGAGTAGTGAGTGAGTGACGCCAAATGTATTATCAAGTGAGATGAGTGGGGGGGAATTAAGTGAATGGGGGAGGGGTTTTTAGGTCTTTTGGGATGGGCTTTAAGTTGAAAACGAGAGGAAACAGGACAAAGGGCGGGGATGGGGGGAGGGTCCCAACAGTGTGCGGTGCTTTTTTAGCCAGGACGGACGGACAGGTGGTAGCAGGATTTCATTCTCAGTAAATTTTGGAAGTTCACCTTTAATAGTAAGCTCCAAGGCATAAATTCTGAAAAATGGTTGACAAACAACAGGACATAGAATTAGATTACTTCACTGGGAGAAAAGCGTGAAGGATGTTTTAGCGTTTCTTCTTTTTTTTTTTTTGGGGGGGGAGGGGCCGGCGTGGTGGGAAGTTGACTAGTGGAATGACGAAATGGGGTTGCATTATGAGCACGACCTGGGGCAATAGTAGTACTTGAAACTGCCTTAAAAGAAGTGCGAGAATCCAGGAGTGGTACTCGGGGACGGAGTCAATCCTGTTGCCAGGTACTTTTTTCCTCAAATTGGGTTTGGGCTTCAATACAATTAATTGGACTTGAACCAATCATTAGGGTGAGTCCATGGGTTTGGAAATGGATCATTAGGGTGAGTCCATAGGGTTTGGAAAATGGATTTCTACAATCATTTATCGTACGAGAGTAGTATCCATCCTATTTTCGTCATCAAAGCCAATGTAATATGCAAATTTGGTGGGGATCAATCATAAATCGGTTTAAGAGAACCAATTTGAGAAATCGGCGCACAAATTTTGGAATTCATCATTTTTCCTCACAAAGAACCATTCACAGCTCGGCCCAGGTCAAGGGAGAAATAAAACTTATGCACAAAGATGAAGATGAAACATGCGACATTCTCGTTATCCCACAGAATCTGCTTGGGTATCATCGTCTTCATCCATTTGGTCACCCGATATTGCTCTTTCACTTCCAATTGTCTCAGCATCTGAAGTCCCTTGATTGCCAGCTTCATTATGATCGTCATTATCGTTGCAGCCTTCTGTATCAGAATCAGAAGCCATACCTCTTTCAGAACCCACCTGATCAGCACTTCCAACGGCCCGACTAAACTGCTCCCTCAAATCAGGAGCAACAATGCCAATCATCTCACTGAGAGCTCGACGCTCATGGTTCCGTCGGGCAGCAGCTTCAGATTTGGTTGATGGGATGTTTTGACTCTCGGCTACCAGACTGCTAGAATCATGTACAGGTATGACACTTTCTTCCTCATAATTTTTACTCTCAGGGGAATCATTCTCTCCATGGACGGAAGGAGCCGTGCTGCATGCCCAGCTACCAGCAACTTCTGAAGCCAAAAGGTCTGTGGTTTTGATAGTTCCTCCACCTTCTGTGTCTTCCATGGGGTCCTGAACCTTGACAGGGCTATTTGAATGGGAGCGATTTGAGGGCTCTTGACAAACTTTTCCAGTATGTTGTTGAGATTCTTGGGCATTGGTACTGTCTACCGGCATTGCATCCGCTTCCAATGTGCTGCATTTATTCAAATCAAGATTCCTGCCACTGGGAATTACAAGGCTTTCGGTCTCCAAAACTTGCTCAGTTTCTACAGCATTCCCTTCAAAGATTGGGGACGTCCCAACACCCTCAGTTTCGGGGATCTGCTCAGTTCCAACAGCATCTCCATCCAAAATGGGTGCTGTGCCAACACCATTGATATCAGAGCCAAACCCCCCATTAACATTATATTCAGCACTGGTGAATTCTACCTCCTGTGTGTCTAGAGGATTTTCTTGGCCTCTGGCATTGCAGTCATGCTTCTCCGTCACACTTGCTTCATCACTTGATGACTCAACTTGATCTGTGCCATGGCTATGGTGTGCGCCTGATCCTGCCTTGGCAACGCTGTTGCTTTGATGAGCATCTTCCTTGTTTCTGACCATTGACCGATTTTCATTGCCATCACCTGTATTGAGGTCAGCATCGAATGATGTAGTCTCATAGTTCTCTTCATCTTCTAGTGTCCTTTGCATTGCCTTAAGCTGCTCTTGCTGCTTTGCAAACAGTACTGATATCTCCTCAGTTGTAGAATAAAAGGCACGAAGCTGAGTTTCCCTGCAGCAAAATCACACAACTGTTACCAACCAGAATATGCTTCACCGAAACATTAAGTGCATGTCACTCAGAAGTACAAACATGCTATATATTTTAAAAAACTTAGCCACCAAACTTTTTTTAAAAGAAACACAGTTAGATAGCTGCCAATGTCGTATAGATAGGTCAGAAATTGTTCAGTACGTTTCTGCTCACTTGCTCTACTGGATTTTTATTTAAACTGTTAGAAATTAAATGTATAATGTTCCATTCTTTACCGGAGCATAATTCTTTCCCGTGCCCCTTTCAATCTGCGCCTTTCAAAATCAAGATCCCGCATTGCGGCACTGATCTCAAGTTCAAGAGCAGACACTTTTGCCCATGCTTCTTCTCGAGCCGCCTGCTACAACCGCAAGAGAAACTCTCAGTCTGAGATACATAGAACTTTCTTTATGCGAATATCTCGTTTTGCTCTTATGCAACTTGAAAATAATCTTTAGTAGATTTCTATAGGTACCACAGATATGGCAGATGCTCATGCCCTCAAGTTTACTGCAAATAGAGGAAAACATTCATACTGCAAATCCTACCTTTTCACGCTCAAGTTCTTTCTTGAGTCTTTTTCTTTCGTGTTCAAGTTCTTCAATCCTCTGAAAAGTAAAACCATCAGGAACATATAGGACTTACAGCAATTTTCTTATAACTGTAGCATATCCTTAGGAAGAAGCTAGAGTACTTTTCTATTACTGGCAAAAGCTTGCTGCTCCTGGTGGATTTGACCCTCCAACTGCCGCACTTTGTTATCAGAGTTCACCAACTTTTGTCTTGTATCTTCCTGTAATGAATAGAGCAGAGCAAGATTTAAGTGCCAAGGCAAGATGCTGATAGTAGGAAAAAAAGAACACTTCAACATACCAATTTTGACCTCAAAGTTTCCACCAAGGAACACCTTTCCTTCTCAGCTTCCTGGATAAACAAATCACAATTAAGCACCTCACTTGAAAAGCCACATTCATAGGACAAATCCATTATCTTTACCTGAAGCTTATTTATCATTTCTTGTAGCTCCTTCTCTCGTCTCAAAGCACATTCTGACACTCGTGTTATTTCCTCTGTGGCCTCAGTTTGAACTCTCTGTACTGCCATTTTCATATCTACTGAAGCTTTTTCTCGCTCTTCTCTCCTCTGGTCACGCTCTTCATCCAATAGACCCTTCAGTTCCGATATAGAAGCCTTCTGACTGAACCAAGTAAACAAAAATCAAAACAATTCCATGCATCTAAGATTCTAAGAAGATTTCATTGAACTGACCTTCAATGAAAAATCATTATGGAAGGTTCTTAAAGATAAAGCACCATCTATTAAAGTGTAGCAGAGATATACAAGAGAAATTGCAACATGGCCCAGTGATTACTTATTCAGATTTTTAACGTACACCAAGTTAGTTGCTGGCAACAAATACTCAATAAAGATTCCCACACTGACTTCTCCACCAGTACAACAAGATGAACTTTGAAAGTGATATGCAGCAGCTTTATGGCATCCCAATTTACATTGGAAAAGGGCAAGGACCCAGTAATATATTAAAGCAAAGACTGCACTCCAAGAAAGATGAACTAATCTAAGAACAATGCACTAACCAGCCAAACGGGAAAAAGGGTAAACTATTCTAAATGGTATACATCCCACATCAATCCTCGCCTAAAGGTTTATATTCTTACACTTCTCACCTACTAATTATTTCATTGGCCTCAACACATGACTGCATAGATGCATTAAGTCTTTCGTTAAGGTCCTCGATCCCATGTTTTTGCTCAGCAGATATTCTTTTTAGCTCTGCTAGCATCTTATCTTTAGCCTCCAAAGACTGGTTCAACTCACTAAGCTGATCAAGATAAGCTTTTGAAACAGATTCTTTCAACTCCCTCCTTTCCTGCACAAGAAAATAACATCCTTGATCAGTGGGCTCCCAGAGACTCATGACTCAAATACTATAATTTGCAGGTAAGATGGCCACCAACTGAAAGAAAAAGACTACGATGGTTATATTCCTTCAATTCACACAGAAGGTTACAAAGTGAAGACGTTAAGAAGATGTTCACAATGAATTGAACTAAGTGGTGGTCAAAGAAGAACAGTTTTATTTGCCAAACACCGAAGGCCTCTAGAGAATATCATATGCAAATGGATCAACTCCATTAAACCCTTAAAGATCAAGATTCAAAAATATAAATTGGGTCATATTCCAAGATCCATGAATCAACTTCAGATATTAAAATTCAGATGCACAAAAATGAACAAACACAAATTGCAAGAAAGAAGTTGTGTCAATGCAAGGAAAGCAAAGAATGTTAGGTCAACCCTGGAGGTTGATCAACGAAGCTGCCTGCCATCAGCGCTGCTCCATGTGGAGCAGTTGTAATTGTACTAGGCAGAGCAAAGGGAGAAGAGTGATGACATAGAACTAAACCTAGTTGACGAGAAGTCATTATATAGCAACATATCTTTTATGCAAAATAGGTCTAGCTCAATTTGAACCTAATTCAGGGAATATTGTGGAAGTAACGATGGCTAGCGACCTTTCAACGGCTACCATACAGAAAGGTAAATCTTGAATTAAACATTTGAAACTTTCTCAGTGCCATTCATGTAACAAATCCGAGGAAAGAAGTGTTTTTGAAAAAATCCAAATAAACTCTTAATACCATGGGAAGCTAAGACCATGAGTTTTTAAGAAAAACTCCATAATGCATAAGAGATAATGCAGTATCTAGATGTCTAGGACAGAACTAAGATCTGCTATAAATGAACCATCTTAGAGATAAGAAAAGACCCCAACTATTTCAAAGAGTTATGTGTCCATGAACAAATGCTCCAACAACGAAAAGTAACCACATGCATGAGGAGAGAAAGACATACTGTTTCATGCTTCTCAATAGCTGCACGGTTTTCACTGCGCAAGGATTCAATAGTCACGACCTGGTTTTCCAGAAGTTTCCTGAGTTCCTACATATATATCCAAATCACTTCCTGAAACTGCCACAAAATCTTAAGAAGAAGAATGGAAAATTTGAATCCACAGTCTTGACTGACTGCAGAATTAAAGTAATACTACAGTAACTTCAACAGCTTAACAATTCATATAAGTACCATGTTTGATCTTTGGAGGCTTCGAAAATCATCAAGAGAGATTGGACCATCAGAAGCTCCAATGCCTATACCTTTCAATCTCTTGTTCTCGGCACCGTACTCCTCTTCAAGAAATAACTAAGCTATAAGTAATGCATGAGCACAATTTAATAGAATCCGAGTTTATGCATATTGTAGCATGAAGTTAAACATTGCAGGTGTATAGAAATCCCCCAGTTTTTACTTTGAAAAGGAGATGTTGTCACTTAATATCCAAAATAAATACCTGGTTTTCTCTTTAGAGATCCACCCTCAGATACGCAAGAGGATTTCTGAACTTCCCGAAACACAAATGCAAAAGCAAGTTCTGTAAACATGGACAAGAAAAGAAGCTCATAGAATAAATTGATGAGACTAATTTCTTGGAGGTGAGGTATACCCTAATCATACAAACACAATAAGCAGCACAAAGTTTCGAGTAGAAATGTGGAGAAGATTGCTTTGCAACAGTGCAACTCTTATAAGGAGACTTTTAGTGCAGCATATAACTACAGAACTTACATAGTCTCAATGTACTTGAAATCATGAACATCAGTAAGCATTATTTCAACTTAGAGAAACAATCTCATCATGTTGAAGAGACATAATTCAAATGAAATAACCAAGAAAACATTAAAATGGTACAGCTGCTTTAAAGTCTGACACTCTGAAAAAGAGGAAGAATTTACTTCAAAAAAATTAGGCACCAACTCTACCATGTTGGGGAACAAATGCTATTGAAATGATGTCCCCATGGCGCAACTTTGCTTCAGGGCTAGTTTTATTCAACTTCTCGCAGTTTAAATATGTACCATTCGTGCTGCAGAAAACTTCAAAAATTAGAATATTTTCTAAATCAAAACCGTTAATGGAGCCTTTGCTCCAGAATACCAGACCTAGTATCTTTTAAGAACACAGAATAGTTATCTGATGAGTGTTCTGTATCTTCAGTAACAACCCTCTTCCGATAGATCTTGCAATGATGAGCACTAACTGCGGGCGCAATGATCTGGAAACGGGCATCATCTACTAGCCGACCAATGCAGTGTTCATCAGATGTCAGAAGCATATTCATGCCCTGCTATACCAATACTTGCATAAGCCAAACTCTTAGAGTGGAACACAGTGGAGCCAGAGTGCTCCTAGAATATGAAACCACAAGAGACCACTTCGTAAAATATGAATGCAGGGCCCTTCATACACACATGTTAATTTGGAGAAAAGATAAAAGAGAAAGAAGAAAAAGAAAAACACGTAACATGTAGAGGAAAGAGAATATAAAATGAAAAGCAATAGATTCAAGTAAATAAAACAAATAATTGATCCATAAACTTCAATTGATAGAGCATTCAAACTAAATAAAAGAGCACCAAACATTCGGGGCGGTGGCCAACCTGGTGGCGCTTGCGTGCCTTTTCAGAAATAGCAGTGAGCACGCCCCAAACATCGGGATCGGAATACTGAAGCGGCTGAGCGGCAATCTTCGCGGCCACTGATGATATAAAGTCTTCTCCACTCTGCGCATCATTTCTGGACAGCGGAGAATTACTGTTGGTGTTACGGCGGCCATTGCAGGGGTCTTCGGAAGGCCTCGACTGAGAAAGGGAGGGAGATATTTGGACGGAGTGGGAGTTGGGCTGCGCAGAGGGCGGGTTCTCGGCTTCCCTCACCATTCGCTGTGTGTGAAAGGGTTTGGGTTAATGGCGGGGAATTTGAAAACCCTAGTTGTTTTATATACAGGAGGAGTTTTAGCGTTTCTGGAGTTTGGCTGGCGTGTTGAGGAAGCTGCAAGTGCAAGGTAAGTAACTTTTGCTACTTTCTTTACCATTTTTACTATTTTATTCTTTTAACAGCAAATCCATAGGTTGAGCTTCAGAATAATGGGCCGACTGATCTATAATAGTGGACTTATGCCTTACTCTAATCTGGGCCTCAATAAAAGCAAAATCTTTTGAAACTACAATCTCCAGCCTCAAAAGAATCGATTGCTCCTATTTAATTTGGTATAGAATTTTAGATAACAAGAAACCATCGGCTATAAAAGAAAATAGAAATTTCATTTTCTGTGCATTCTTCACGATGATAAAATTCAGTAACATCGCATCATTACATCCAGTTAGATGGCCAATTTTGGTGGTAATAAGAGAGATAGAGAAAATAATGTCGAATCAATAACAATATAACAAAGCTCAGAGAGTCTTTGTGTTGTTTAGCAGAGACAGGAGTAGGCTTTTAAACAGCCTGGCTCAAACGTAAGCTATCTGGCAATTCGCTTGATTTTTATCTCAACAGATGATTTAGTAGGATGTCTCAATTCACGATGAGACCATACAATTATCTAAACATGGTCCTCCTTGCACCTTAAAGATCATGGTCCGTGAAATCTGCCCACTGACATATCTGTCAATAATTCTGGTACTAAATAAACCCTGCTACACCTGTAACATTCGTACTCAATACAAATATGAACGTCACAAATTTTCCTGCAACTGATGATGACATCAGGAACTGGATCCTCAAGCTCAAGTTCAAAATCGTTTGCCAAGCACATCCAACAGCAAAGGCTGCAAGTATAAATATAAACATTCTGAAACTGCAGCCAAAACATTGAGCTTCTCTTGTTCAAACTGAAGACTATAGAACGTTTTAGTTTTCTCCTAGTACGCTTCACAACCACCAGAATGTAGAAGACAAGTGTATACTTATACAGCCCGTCAAGCTCTGCTGAACGGAGCTCAACTTTGTACTGTTTCCGCAATTTAACCAGCAAGTGGGTTAGCATGTATTGTTATGCGATTGATCCTGATTTCCATAAGAGGTCGATCCCCTGGTCCTGTTTGTGCCTGGAAAAATGCAAACAATATTTGAAGATTGGCATCAAGAAGCTATTAGAGAATATTACAGCTGCCTAAAAGGCATCTCGGTTATCAATATTTCAAGTTAAAATAATTGTACAATCCAAGCGTATTGATCAGTCAGCCTAGGCATTGGAGAACTCCAAGGTGGGCGTCGGGTCGGGTACCCGACAATCGGGTACATCGGATACTCAATTTTATTTTTTGAAATTAAAACTTTTAAAAGACAATTAATTAAGAACACAAAAAGTGTATTACTATGTTCATTTTATTCGGACACTCACTTGTATGCCTCTATATAGAGGCTGTTCAAAGCCTCTCTTCACTTCACCATTTTTTTTTTGATCTATTAAGTTTTAGTTTTAAAATACTTTAATATATTTTCTTAATCATTTAGTATACGAAAAGAAGTAAAATATAAATATTTTAATTTCAATAAATTTTGTTAAACAATAGAAATTTAAGTTAACCATGATAAACTAAACATATAAGAAAATTAAACATTAAACACCAATATTTGGGTTTATTAAATTTCTTTCACTTTCTTTTTGTAATATTTTAGGGTTTGTAAAAATATAGATTGCAGAAACGAGAGAAAAATAAAATAGTATTTGAAAAGGATATTTTGTTTAAGAAGAAAGATTTGAAGGAGAGAGAAAGTTTTTTTTTTTTTTTTAACATCAGGTAACCGATCGGGTAGTTTCAGTAGGACTCCCCTACCCGAAACCTAACCCGAATTTTAGAAGTAACCCAATACCCGATTTTAATTTTTAAAAAAAAAAATTCCACAAAAGTTACATGAACCCGATCGGGTCGGGCCGGGACCCGAACTACCCGATCCGAATGCCCACCCATAGTCTCAAGAAACATCTTATTGCATGTTCTTACCTTTTCCATTATATCAAGAATTTCAAACCCATGTATGACTTTGCCGAAGATGGTGTAGAGCCCATTAAGATGAGGTTGTTTGCCGTAAGTAATGAAAAACTGGCTTCCGTTAGTATTGGGCCCACTATTTGCCATGGATAATATACCTCTGGCATTGTGCTGGTTCAAAAGCAAAAAGAAAGAGAATCAATATACACATACAAGTAAGTCTGCATCTCATATAATTAATTTCATGTTCCTCAACATGATATCAGAACACAAGTAGGAATGACACATTTTACAATTTCATGAGTCAGATGAACCAACTACGAAACAGTAACATATGGGAAGTTGAGGTTGCAAGTTTCTTTGTCAAACAAATGGTAAACAAATTAGTTACAATCACAAAACTCTTCCCTGGTGTCTACTTGCCCATTAGGACCTTCGGCTTTAACCCAATTACAGATTTCAGAAAACATCATAGAATTCCATCCAATGCATGTTAACATCTTGCTGTTGTCACACTATCATTTCCTCCCAGGAACACCAATCACAAGAAAACACAGGACTATCACCATAACAGGATACTGGGGGAGGCTTTTGAAGGTCTCTTATCTATTAAGGTCATGAATGAGAATCTAACTATGATAGAGCAACCTTTCCTGGTATTTAATACATCATCTGAACATACCTCTCTATTTCACTAAGTTTACATGTCATATGAGAAATAACTAATCTTGTGCACTCTATGTCTAGGCCCTAATCACTCTCTTACTGGGAAGAGATGAAGTTCATAAGCAATTAACCATGGAAATCATCAAAGTTCACCAAGAAAATATATAAGGGTCATCAAATGGAAAAAGAACCAGAAATCACAAGCTCACCAGGCTCTTGCAGAAGTTACCTTGAGAGATTCTCTAATCTCATCATTGAACTTTTTACCCCATATGCTTGTCCCACCTTTGCCGGTATTAGTTGGATCACCACCTTGTATCATGAAACCCTTAATATTCCGATGGAATATGGTTCCATCGTAATAGCCACTAGCACATAGTGCCAAAAAGTTCTGTAACACAGTTTAGCAGTTTGAGCATAATTTCTTATTACACAGAACAGAGCTTGTCAATTGTTCAAACTCATCCAAGCCAGCCGAAATAGCATACGGCCAGGAAAAGCACTAAAGAACTTGTACAACAGTATGCAAGAAAACACATGAACTAGATATTTAGTCAGAATTGATTGCATAGTCATTTTGATATATTAGATAAATACATACATCACAGAGTAATATAATATAAGCATTTTCTCAATCTCTTGTTCACAACTGTGCATAATTAAGTAACCTCCGACATCAGAAGTTAAAAAACTCTGACCAGGATGTGTCATACAATAAACAAAGCCAAACTAGCAATACTATATTTAGATAAAACACCAAAAGACACATCATCAGAGGAGGCAGTTGGATTGACAGCAGAAGCAAGAGAACGTGCATAATATGACATCTGAGCTAGTACAGCAGGAATGACAAACCATGATACCAGCTTACTCAGTCCTCAATCATAACTCAAAAGCTCTGCCATATGATAGATTCTACATACAGGTTGATGCATAACTAACTAAAACCCATAAACCTAAAAATATCTCATTCTTTCTGGAAACACCTTTTTCTTTGTTTTCTTGGTGGGATATCAGGGAATTCTTCATATTTTGTGTTTACGCATTCTATTTAGCACGAAATACCACAATCCTCTTTGTCTTTAAAGTTAATGAACTGACAAATCAAAGCGCCAAAACAAGTAATCCCATCATTCACGCCAACAATCAATATCATGTTGTTTTCCTTCGCCTCGACATTATGGAAAGGAATAGCAAATTTCACCTCATTAAAGACATATAAACCGTATATTTTTCAGCATACATCAATTAAATAAGAAAAACGAACACGCACTTCAGCGGTCTTGGGGACCTCGTCGCAGAAGATTTCGCACTTGATGTCGCCCAAATTTGTGTGAAGCGTCACTGACTGACAAAATCCACGAACATGTTTGTATCACGAAAATGAACATAAATACAAATTCGCGAGTTTCAATCCGCTAACAAAGTGAACCGAAACTGTTCGATAAAAACCCTGAAATAGAACAAAAGAAGAAAAAGGAAAGGAAAACAACACTTACCATTTGGTCTCTATCAGGCCTCAACCTGATTACCGTTGCAAATCAGAGCAGCTTCTGTACTAAACTGATTTTTTCTCGCGTAGGGAATTCTCTACAGCTACTCCTTAATTTCTCTTTCTACAACTTCAACGGGAGAAAAGGGAGGGGAATCTGATTTAATTTTTCAAGATAAACTAAAAATGATGAAAATAACAGTTTACACCCCAACCCCTGAACTATATTGTATTGTCAGTTCACCCCCTCCAATTATGAAATTTTGCACAATACCCCTCTTTCATTCATGTACTTGCAATTGTAGTATTATAGCGCGTGAGGTACACCCAATTGAGTGTGAATAATTATGCGTTTATCATTTAATCCTTATTCACTAATCAGTATTGGATTGAATATTTGGTGCGACTGATATTGGTATCTCTCCAAATAAAAACAGTCATACAGGAAAAAATTTCGGAAAAAAAAAAAAATACGGCACTATCCTTTATGTAAAAAAATAAAAAATTAACAAAGTAAGTCCATAACCGAAAAGACGGTGAGCTTCTCTTTTAAACGTTCGTAAATCATATTGTCTTTTTTTGTGCTAGAAATTCCTTTATTTACCAGCATTTTTATGTGATGGTAGAATATAATTAACCTGTCAATATTTATTAAAACTTAAATAGCTTCGTAGTTTAGGTTATTTGATATTTGTGTCCTTTAATTTTTATGGCAACATAACTTTATATGGTAGTATGTTTGTTCTATATTTTTTTTGTTCAGAATTCCCTTTTTCCGTTAGGATAGTATATTTGTATCTCATGTGACATTTTGAAATTGGGATTACTGTTCTTATTGACTTATTTTTGTAAGCATTGACTTACAATTTTAGTTCTTTTTTTTTTATTTCTGCAAAAGTTCATCTTTCTGACCAGTGGAGGTGAACTTCAATGAAAAAAAAATAAAATCGTAAAAATTAAGAAGATGTATAAAAAAAGAATGATATCATAAAAAATTTAAAAAACATCAAATTACGTAACAAATCAAATATGCATTTAATCCTATTACTTAATTACATAATTTATCTTCTTAAAATTATTAAAATTTCCGCACAATTGATAATAAAAGAGAACATCAGGCTAGACTCCGGAGAGAACGTGAATGGTTTCTTTTTTTATTTCGAATGAGTTATAATAGACTATTTATAAATAATTTTTATTATTTAAAAAATCATAAATATTTAATAAATTAATAATCGTATAACAAATATTCAATCATCATAAAGAGATATTTATAAAATAATCATTATTTTTTAAGATATTTATAATATTTAAATAATAAAAAATATTTATAATATATCAAATTTTAAAAAAAATATCGTAATTTATGATTTTGTATTTGCTTCGAATGCATGAAATTCAGGCAACAACTAGTTGGTACCCATGACATCAGCGTACGTAGTCTTCTGTCATACACTCAACCTCACACGGTGGGGGGGGGGGGGAATTTGTCTATATAATTACTACTCACTTCACAGTTAGCACGAACTGAGCATACATCGTATATATCGAAACTTTGATACTGGAGATAATGGCTTCAACTGAACCCCCAAAAGCTGTCACCATCCACGAGCGCTGCCGCATTGCGCCATCCTCTGACGGCGGCTCCGAGCAAGTATCTCTTCCTCTAGTGTTCTTCGACATGGTGTGGCTGCACTTCCACCCAATCCAGCGACTTATCTTCTACAACTTTCCATGTGCCAATGAACATTTCATGGAAACACTCGTTCCAAATATAAAAAAGTCCCTCTCCCAAACCCTCAAACACTTCCTTCCCCTGGCTGGAAACTTGATCTACCCACTGGAATCAGGAAACCCTGAATTTCGCTACATTCCAGGGGACTCAGTTTCCGTCGCCATTGCCGAGTCCAATGAAGCTTCTGATTTCCATTACCTGACAGGAGATGAACCCCGAGATGCTGACAGGTTTTACGCTCTAGTCCCTGCTTTGCCGCGGCCTGAGATCGATTTCGAGTCGGGTTTCAAGAGAATTCCTGTTTTTGCTGTGCAAGTAACTCTTTTCCGGGACACCGGCATTTGCCTCGGACTCACCAACCATCATGCCGTCGGGGATGGCAGCTCAATAGTGGGATTCATAAAAGCCTGGAGTGCAGTTTCCATGCTCGAGGCAGCTTCTGAACTTTCAGCAGCAAACTTTCCGTTCCCATTTTACGACAGGTCTGTGGTTAAAGACCCATCAGGGCTGGGAAACGCTTTCTGGAGCCAAATGAATGTTTCCAGGATCGAGTCTTTGCCGCTGAATTTCCCCACAAACAAAGTACGAGCAACTTACACTTTGCCCAAAAACGACATTCAGAAACTCAGGAATTTGGTTCAAGCCAAGAAACCAGGTTTAGTTCACTTATCATCTTTCACTATCACAACGGCTTACGTTTGGACTTGCTTGGTAAAATCTGCGGCGGGAGCCGGGGAGGAGGTTGACGACAACGAGCCGGAGTACTTCGTATTTGCAGTGGACGCACGGCGGAGACTGGACCCACCGGTGCCGGCAGCATATTTCGGCAACTGCGTAGCCTTCGGCATGGTGGAATCCACGCATGGGCAACTGAAAGTAGAAAACGGCTTTTCCGTGGCAGTCGAGTTAATCGGAGAAGTGATTTGCAAAAGGGTTAACAATAAGGATGAAATCTTAAGAGACGCCGAGAGTTGGGTGTCGAAATTCAGCGGGTTGGTCAGAAAACGGGCAATGGGGGTTGCGGGGTCGCCCAGGTTCGACCTGTATGATACGGAATTCGGGTGGGGAAAGCCGAAAAAGTATGAGGTGGTGTCCATTGACGGGTCAGAATCCATGTCACTTTGCAAGTCCAGGGAATTGGAGGGTGGTCTGCAGATCGGGTTGTCTTTGCCCGAGAAGAAAATGAGAGCTTTCGCAGCGATTTTCTCTGCTGGATTAAAGATATGAACTCGGACATGGATGATCAAACATTCTCTAATTTCTGTGCTACCTAGCTGATATTGTACCATCAAAGTTTCATAGTGGAGATGTTTGAAAGTCTTTGATTGTTCAATAAAATCCCTTCTTTTTCTAGCATCCTAATTTCAATTTGGTTCGATTATATCGGAGAGATGCATTATATTTATTTTTTATTGATATAATTATACGATGATGATTAATGAGGAATATAATTACATTTGCTATATAATTAATTTTTTATATGATTAAATCAAATTTTGATAAGAATCTTTCTATTTTCTTGAACTTGATTGGAACTTCTCCGAAAAATAAAAATAAAACGGGAGAAGGTTTATAAGTTTGATTCAATTTTGAAATTATGTTATAATGTGGAAGATTGGTTGGAATTAGTAAGAAAAAAATTGAAGGTTTGTTTTCACCATAATTTCGTTAGGTGCATGGGCTCAAGTTGGGAGAACTTATTAAAAAGATGCAAAAAAAAAAAAAAAATTAGTAAAATAGGGTGAAAATGAAATTATTAGAAAAGTGAGTGGCACCACACCACGGTGCCACAATTTTTTATTTAAAAAAAAAAGCTTCTTTGTGTCACCGCGGTGACAAACTGCGATGACATTGTTTTTAAAAAAAATAAATAAATTAATGTGTCACCGCGGTGACAAATTTTTTTTTTTTAAAAAAAATTATTTTATTTTACGACGAATTGTTGTCAACCTATCGTTAAAATTTTGGTACTATTATGGCGAGTTGTCAGCCATCAAATATACCGTTCGACTCCCCTTGAGAGACGAACATTTCCCCACAAACAATTTCAAGTTTTATCAATCGTAAATAATGAATTTTTAGCACGAACACCGCACTTTTCGGCCGTCGATTCGCCGCCACCGGAGCGACCCACAATCACGAACCACCGCCACTGGACTCGCCTCGACCTAACGGTTCTAACGAGACCAACCTAGTTCAATTTTATTAAATATTTGTTAAAATATGAAAATTTGAAGTTTTTCCGCCGAAAATTCGCGCTGAAATTGTTTGCTGTCATTTCTCCACCGTCAGGACGAATAACAGATTAAGACCATAGCCGTTCGAATCCTGTCGTCCAAACGATTCCAACAAGACCAATCTTGCTCAATTTCATCAAGTATTATATAGAAAGTTAAAAAATAAAATAATACATTGACAAAATATAAAAAATATAAAAATAAATATTAAATATATTTTATCTTATCTTGAAAAATAACAAAATATGAAAACAAAATAGTGTAAAAGTTTCATTCTTGAGGGCGGTAGACGCCGTGTCCACTCAACTGAGGAATGTCCCAGGTCATCACTCATCACCTCCCGTCACCATTGCTCAGTCAAATGAAGCTTCAGAGTTCAATTACCTGACGGGAAATTAAGTGGACAAGAGCTCTTTTCCAAGTCTACACGCCACCAACACGACACGACTCCCAGAATTATTAATGCTACGAAAATGTATTATTATGTTTGATTATATTTTTTTGAGTGTTTTATTTTGTATTTTAGAGATAAAAAAAAAAATAGGAGATAAATAAGTATGTGTTGTAGATAGAGTGTGTGTTGGATTTATTTTTAGAGGTAATTTAAAATATTTTAAAATAAGTGGTGTATGTTTGTTGTTGAGATTTGGAAGACAAAAATTACTGTTCATCGTCAAATCATATCTCTTTTATATATTTTTTATGTATAAATATATATATATAAATATCGATGACAAAAATTGCAGTTAATTATCAAATTATATATTTTTATATTATATTATATATAAATGTGTATATATCTATTAGATATAGAAAATTCAAAAATAAATAACACACAATTAAAGTGTGAAAATAAAGAGACAAATATTGATTGTATTTTATTTTGTCTAAAAAATTATCCAAAAATAAAACCAAACATTGTGTGTGGTGTACATATTCTTGTCCTGTGTAATTGATTAAAACATATACAGACATATATATATATATATATTCCTGTGTAAGAAAGACCAGGTGACGTAGTAGAGTTACCTAAATCCATGGCTACAACCTCAAAAAGGGTCACCGTCCACGAATGCTCTACCGTTGCACCACTCACTGCTGCCGGCGAGGCGGCGGAGCAGTCCCTTCCTCTTACTTTCTTTGACGTGATATGGCTGTACTTCCACCCAATCCAGCGTCTTCTCTTCTACCCATCTGCTTGCTCCACTACAAATTTCCTGGAAACTATTGTCCCAAATCTAAAGATCTCTCTCTCCCAAACTCTTAGAAATTACCTTCCCCTGGCAGGAAACATAATCCATCCCCTCAACTCAGAGTCAGACATGCCTGAGTTTCGCTATGTTCCTGGGGACTCAGTTTCTGTGACCTTTGCGGAGGCAAGTGAAGATTTTGATTTCGATTACCTGACCGGAAACCAAGCCAAGGATTCAGATGAGTTCTATACTTTTGCACCTGATTTGCCAGAGCCCAAAACTGATTCTGAATCGGGCTTGCAAATAATTCCTGTTCTGGCTATTCAGGTGACACTTTTTCCAGGAACAGGCATTTGTATTGGCATTATCAACCATCATGGCATCGGAGACGCCAGTTCAATAGTGGGATTCATTAAAGCTTGGAGTAGAGCAGCCAAACTTGGGGACAATCAGCAACTTTCAGCTGAAAATCAATCACTTCCATTTTATGACAGATCCGTCATTAAAGATCCCTCTGGTAGGGCAAACATTTTTTGGAACCAACTGAGGCTTCCCCAAGCTGCATCAACCCATTCAGAACTCCCTACTAACAGAGTCCGAGCAACGTTTATTTTGCGAAAAAACGACATCCAGACACTCAAGAATTTGGCCTTGTCTGGAGAACCCGGTCTAATTTACTTATCGGCCTTTACCGTAACAACAGCTTATGCTTGGTCCTGCTTGGCGAAATCTGCAGCTGAATCCGGAGAAGAGGTCGATGATGATGAGCCCGAATACTTCGGCATCGCCGTGGACGCCCGTGACAGGCTGGAACCGCCGGTTCCAGCTACGTATTTTGGGAACTGTGTGG
Source organism: Sesamum indicum (assembly GCF_026168435.1). Lineage (NCBI taxonomy): Eukaryota > Viridiplantae > Streptophyta > Magnoliopsida > Lamiales > Pedaliaceae > Sesamum > Sesamum indicum. The sequence goes on from NC_142657.1 coordinate 22,285,057, forward strand.
CGTTTGTGGTGCTGGAATCCACGCACGGGCTACTCAGAGGAAGGGATGGGTTTGTCGCTGCGGTGAAATCACTTGGAGAGCTCATCATCAACAAGGCAAATAACAAGGAGGAGATTTTGAGAGACGCGGATGATTGGTTGGTGAAATACGGGCCGCTAATGGGTAAACGGATCTTTGGGGTGGCGGGGTCGCCTAAATTCGACTTATACGATACGGATTTCGGGTGGGGAAGACCCAAAAAATATGAATCGTTGTCGATAGACAGGGACGGATCCATATCGCTTTGCAAGTCCAGGGAATTCGAGGGAGGTTTAGAGATTGGTGTGTCGTTGCCCAGGAAGAAAATGGATGCATTTGCAGCTATCTTCGTTGATGGACTAAAGACATAAACTACTCACCCATCGTCCAATTAATGTTGTTTAAATTGCTGTTGATTACACGACAACTGCCGTTCTACAAACTGTCTTTGATTTCTTACAAGTTCTTGCAATGTTTCATTTAATATGTTGGCCTTCTTTTTCTCTACCAATGACCGTTACGGATAATCGTATATCTTACCCTAAAGCTGTAATGGAAAGGAAATGACGATAACTCGCTTTCTGCCTAATACTTCCTTTTCGTTTTAGATAGTTGCGACAGCCTCAGCCATCAGTGCACCTGGTTTGAATTTTCTCTTAATAAGCAATATTGCTATTAAAGACAAAAAACTATTTTGATTATTGTGTTTACGTAGTCAATTCGTAATCTTTTTAGCTGTTGTCTTACTAAAATAATATAAAATGAATTTACACCTCAACTTTTTATGATTAATTATGTTTAGATCTTATTTGAAAATATAAAATTATATCGTTTCCGCAAAAAAAATTGAAATTGTACTTACACTCTCTCGAACTCCATTTATATTTGACCCATTCTGTTATGACTTAGAAGAAAAATTATAAATATAATATATATATATATATATGAAGTGAAATTAAGATCATTATATTTTTTTCTTGTAAATATAAATTTATTTTGTGGAAATATTAAACGATCAAGACTAAAATTAAAAAATTATGTAATTTTTCTTATTAATGTCGACATTTTTCGTCCAAACTTAAATAAAAGTGATGGAAAGGGGGTCGGATATAAATTATTCCCTATCAGATGTGACATATCAAAATATTATAAGGTGATACCAAAAAAATGCATTATAGAATACTAAAAACCTCAAAAAAAAAAAAAAACAATATAATATACCACTTATGTGCAAATTAAGCAATTTTAAATGAAATATTATTTTCAAACTGGAAGCTGAAGAAATAACTTCACTTCATCATCTTCTACTATAACAAGGCTTGTCAATTGATGGGGACAGGTCTTGTCTCTTTGTAAATCCTGGGAATTCGAAGGTGGTTTAGAGGCTGGTTGGTCTTTGCCAAAGAAAAAACGGATGCCTTTGCCGCTGCCTTTTTCTGAATGGATGGAAAATTCCAATGCATTTGGTTAAATCAAAATCAATTATATGATAAATACAAACAATTGATGTAAAAAACCTCCTTATAAATTAACAGTACGAATAAACACAACAATAACGGGAAGACTTTGGATTCTCCTTCACGCAGTTGTTGGTGTTGTTCATTTTTGTGATGGACTTTTAAATATGAGACTTTTCCAAATTTGAATTATTTTTATAGCACGATGCCGTATTACCTAAGGTGCCATTGGTCTTCCATGTATATATTAATTTTGGAAAATAAAGAGAAATAAGAGTTGATGGTATCTTCTTTGGATCCGGTTTCTTCAAGTTTCCATTAACCTAAGTGGACAAGAATTTCTTTCCGTACACACAGCAGCAGTAGCAGCACGCGTTGAAGAATGCGCTGACAATGTATTAATATAATTGATTTCAGCCTTCTAAATCCTATCTTAATTATATTTGTAGACACACACATATGACATATATATTCGCACAAAGAAGCGTCTGGCAGCAAACTCGATCGTAGGTGGTACTGGTGTTTGAATCTATGGCTACAACGATAAAAAGGGTCACCGTTCAAGAGTGTTGTAACATTGCACCGCCCACTGCCGCTGGAGATGAGGCGGAGCAATCCCTGCCTCTTACATTCTTCGACATTCTCTGGCTATACATTCACCCAACTCAGCGTCTTCTCTTCTACCAATTCCCCTGCTCCGCCAAAGATTTCCTGGAAACTATTGTCCCAAGTCTCAAGAAATCTCTCTCTCGAACTCTAGGAAATTACCTTCCCCTGGCAGGAAACTTACTAATCCATCCCTCGAATTCAGGCATGCCTGAGTTTCGCTACAGCCCTGGGGACTCAGTTTCCGTCACCTTTGCAGAGTGGAGCGAAAATTTTGACTTTGATTACCTGACAGGTAACCAAGCCCGGAATTCAGATATGTTCTATGCTTTGGTTCCTGTATTGCCAGAACCCAGAGTTGAATCTGAATCGGCCTTTAAAATAATACCACTTCTAGCTATCCAGGCCACTCTTTTTCCAGAAACAGGCATTTGTATTGGCATTACTAACCATCACGCCGTTGGGGACGCCAGTTCAATAGTGAGATTCATTAAAGCTTGGGGTTCAGCAGCCAAACTTGGGGAAAATCAGCAACTTTCAGCTGAAAATCAATCACTTCCATTTTTCGACAGATCCGTGATTAAAGATCCATCAGGGCGGGCAAACCTTTTTTGGAACCAAATGAGGCTTTTCCAGGTTGGGTCATCTTATTTAGAATTTCCTACTAATAAAGTCCGAGCAACGTATGTTCTGCAAAACAATGACATCCACATACTCAAGAACTTGGCGTTAGCTAGAGAACCAGGTCTACCTCACTTATCGTCTTTTACAGTAACAACTGGTTATGTTTGGGCCTGTTTGGTGAAATCTGCAGCTGAAGCTGGGGAAGAAGTTGACGATGATGAGCCCGAATACTTTGGCTTCGCCGTGGACGCCAGGCACAGGCTGGAACCGCCAGTGCCAGCCACGTATTTTGGGAACTGCTTGGCGTTTGTCGTGACAGAATCCACGCACAGGCTACTTAGAGGAAGTGCTGGATTTGTTGTCGCAGTAAAGTTAATTGGAGAGCTTATTAGTCAAAAGGTAAATAACAAGGAGGAAATCTTGAGAGATGCCGATGACTGGATAGTCAAGTATGGGTCGCCATTATTGGGTAAACGGACTCTTGGGGTGGTGGGATCGCCAAAATTCGACTTGTATGATGCGGATTTTGGGTGGGGAAAACCGAACAAGTATGAATCGATGTCGACAGATAGGTATGGATCCATGTCAGTTTGCAAGTCGAGGGAATTTGAGGGAGGTCTAGAGATTGGTTTGTCTTTGCCTAGGAAGAAAATGGATGCCTTTGCAGCCATCTTCTCTGATGGACTAAAGACATCAACTTCTCAATAATCATCACGTGCTGCTTGGATTCTTGTTGATCTACAAACGGGACAGCAGCCCCATTAACAGTTTGTGATTTTCGACAAGTTCTTGTATAATACTATATTTAATTTTCGAAAAAATTCAGATCTACTCCCTTGATCTTGAATGATCTCCTCTGCTCTTCTCTATGGCCCTGAGATTTTCTTGAACGATTGTCCTTGTGTATATTAGCTGTAATAAAGGATACCCACCATCATCATCTGATCTGATTATAACTTCTGTGTCCGTCATTTATTAATAGTACCGCTAGTTCTACTTCATTAATTAATATTATATCACTAACATAAATATGATTTTGTACTACAAACAATCATTATGATAGGAAAAAAATTATAGTAAATACAAATTAATTATAACTCCGGAACCACCATTAGCTATGAAATGAACATTCCTAAACTCAAATGCATTCACATGCTTGGTATAACAATACTCATTCCCTTGAGTATGGGATTAGTTACAAATTTATATATTATTTTGAATGCATTAAATAAAATGAATATCAATTAAAATGTTTGTATGTGTTACCAAAATATAAAATATATCATCCAAAAATAAAAATTTGAAATATTTTATTAAATATAATATAAAATTATTAACATCTGTACATGCATTTTACAAAATATTACTATAAGTGTAGAACATTATATAATAGCATATACCATATATATTTTACATTTTAGATAGTTATGCTAAATAATAAGTATTTATTAAAAAAATTTAAATATGTGAAAACATCCAACAAAATATTTTATAAATTTATAATTGATTTAACATTAAATAATTTCCAAATTCATTGGCTAAATTTTAAGAAACAAACATGATTTTTTTTTTATATATGGCAAAAGAAAAAGAGAGGAGAGAGAGGTACATAACACTTATATTACAATAATTAATTAGAACCCATCTACTAATTCTATTCAATTCCTCCACCAGCAGTGAGAGTGGGGCATGGGTGTATTATTTTAACTTTATTAAGGCGTACATTATGATTGCAGATCCAACTCTTTTTCATATTCAACAGCAGCCTAATATTTACTATGTTAATTATTTGGAGGATCTGCAGGCCAAACAAGCTTTTAACCCACAAGCAAGCGAAGCAATTCCACCGACAGTTTTTACCTAGCAAGCAAGTGTATGTTATATCGGTTGCAGTGCACAGGGCCACTAACAACGAAAAGCTGTGGTCGTGGAACCGGGACACTAGAGGTGAGTGGCCGAAAAGCTGTGGTCGTGGTCACACGCTGCAGACACCATCACAATCACCTAATCTGGTACATCCTACTTCAGGTGTTCAATAAACCCACGGCCACCTACCATATATGCTTGAATTCGTATAGCAATAAAAACATATACAGGATCTGTACCAATTAGATACAATAGAAACAAAATTCTTATATTTTTAGGATGTTTTGTAGTGCAATGCTATAACGTGTTTTACATGAAAAAATGAAATTAAATTAAAATTACGCAGGTCCATCAAAGCAACATTATCGGCATTAATCGAATTACAACAGCAAAAATAAATTTGATCATATTTGCTTCTGGTGAGGCTCCGTGCAGGACAAACAGGTTATGTTAATAATATTAGACACAGAGAGATGCAGTAAAGAATTAAGTATCAACACATCTTTCGTTGGTACAGCAGGAAAAAGACAATGGTGGAAACGAATTGGATGAAGAAAAAACAAGGATCTCATCCGTCCTCAAGGATCTCCCTATGCACATGCATGCACGAAGTGCTGCAGTATTTGTAGTGGTATCGATGAAACGGTACTTTACCAGCCAGTGACGCATTGCAGCACGAGCATAACATATCACTTCCACTTGTATTATTTAACTGCGTATTGCTTGGAGCTGTAAGTGATCCAGTTTCTTGAGCTTTTAGTGCTGCTATTCGTCTCTCAGCGGCAGCAGCTCTCTTTTCCCTTTCAGAATCTTGAATTCTTTTGAGTTCCTCCTACAATGTTTAGAATGGTTAAGTTACATAACACGCGACAAAGTTTTATCTAAATGCATAAACAAACAATTGAGAGGATTTTGAAAGATCGAAACAATTTCCTATTGTCATTGTCAGAATATAATAATCATGATGCAAAATAAAAAAGAGCCGAACTCAACGGCAGTACCTCTTTGGACATTCTTATGGAACTGCTAGACTGAGAATGAACTTTAGTAGTGGGGGCTGTACCACTTCCAGAATTACCCGACATAAATGAACCATTCTGGGATTGAACAGCTTCTGCCTGTTTATCACGAATAAAAAATTAAGCACTAGAAGGGTATAACTTTCTGCAATAGCGAAACTTTCAAAGTTATAGTGTCTAAGCAAGTAGTAAAACATAAATGAAACAAACCTGGGCCTTTTTCTCTTTTGCTTTCCGTAGTTTCTTCAACTCTTTTGCTCTTGCTTTTTTCTTGGCATCTTTCTCTGCCTGATAAAATTCAAATAAGAATAAAATCAGAACAAGGCAAGCAAGCTACAGTAGTTTGGCGCATACATAACATAGTTCCGATCATGTTAATTTGGAGGAGGAAACCACACAACTTATGGAAGAGCACACCAATTATAAAAGATTATATCAGGTTCGAAGATCAAAATCCTGACTCCAGTCACAAAATCATTAATGAAACTAAGATCTTAAAATATCCAAAATTAGCACCATGCAGCTGACTCCTCTTCTAAACCATCCACTCGTCACCTTGACTGTTCAGGCACATATCTAAAGTATCATGCTCAAATAAGTTAAATTTAGAACTCAGTATCAACATAATCCACCAACCAGTGACCTGCAAGTTACTACATAGCAATATTGGTGTGGTTTGAGAAAATCACGAGGTTCAAACAAATTGACTAAGCCAGAAAACAACTCTTTACCTGCTTAGCAGCTTGAGATTCCTCCATCTCTTTTGTGAGGGCACTAGGCACCTTAGCAGCATGCCAATCCCATTTCTCAAGGTTTGATGCCATGAAGCGTCTAAAAGTATTCCTCACCTCCTTCTCACTGGCAAGCATATAAGGTGTTTGGCCCCTCTCATCTTTAATGCAAGGATCTAGACCCTGCTCCAGGAGTTCCAAAACTTTTTGTGCATTCCCGGACTTTGCCGCTTCATGTAAAGGAGTTGATGTGCCAACAGTATCAATCTGCTCTTTGCTCTCGACTGACAAAGATAAATCAGCAATTTCAGTCACAATAGAACAAGCCTCACTGGTTTTCGCACCCTCCACACTTTCTCTCAACTCCATCTCACAGGATTCAGGACCGCTCTCACTTCTGGCATTTGCATGTGATAAAGGTTCCTGTTTTGTATTAGGAGCTATTTCCCCACTTACCTCATAGGAAATTTGTACCAGTAAGCTATATATTCGGCTAGCTTCCTTAAAGGTAGGCCTCCTAACAGTCAATGGAATATTTCTAATTGCATGATCTTGACAGATAAAATAAGGTTTATCTCCATCAAAAAAGAGTAGGCGGTTATTTGAAGGAGCATAAATGAAAATGCAGGAGGCAACAGCAAAATACGGCTTCCATAAAGTAAGCAATTCTTGAATGTCCTGTTTAAGGGGAAGCGAGGATCAGTCCAGCATCCAGAGAATATAAGTTCAAAATAAAGGCTCAACGTATTTTTCATTAAGTATCTTGGAAAAGGTTCCATCATGTGGAGAGAGTTTACTACTAAGCCATGGATATATTTTCTCCAAGTTTGAATTTGACATGTTAGGATATAAATTTTTAGCAATGGAATGGCCAATTTCTCCCATGAAACTTGATAGGAAATCAGAAATTTGATTGACCCTGATAGAGAAAATTATATCTTGACATCCATGGCTCCATCATCCACCCAGCATGCCATACGTAATGCAAAGAACGAAATACAAGATAAATACCCAAATCTTTATATGCGAGCAATAAGGAGATCATACCTTCTTAAGAGCATATTCATTATATCGACGAAGTGAAGCACCAGCAGAATGAATAGCCCGGCCACCTGCATCTTTTGATGACTGCTTTTTACCAGCCCTGGCCCTAACAACATATCTACATGGAAAGAACCAAGAAATTAAATTTGCTAATACTTATACTAACCTGAGAAGAACAAATATGCCAGGGGCAGATTCATTGATACCACAGCCCACTGGATAAAATTGTTCAATTGGCAGAGAGCAAACAAAAAAATGTTGCTAAAAGTTACCGTCTTAATACACTCAAATCAAAGCAATTTATTCACCTGTCGTCCTGACAAACTTACAGAACAATGGAAAGTCCAAAACTGTCAGAGTTATATTTGACAGAAACATTAACATAGTGACCGCCATGACATAGAATCATTTCTCTAAGTAACAACACAACTTACGTAATTTATGCAATCACTCAACAAATTTCTCTCAGTTCAGGGATCAATGCACTCTCACAAGCACATATGAATCTTATCATGGGAAACAGGACAAAATCAGAAGCTACTGATGGGGATGGGATTCCGTACTGATTGGTCAATTGCAAAGGGATAAATGACATTAAGAAAACTAAATAAAAGAGTTGGCTAAATAGCATGAGGCTCGTGCAATATCATAAACAATGAATAGCATGAGTCTCTTATAATATACAAGCAACATGATACAAGTTATCTTCTCTAGAGTGACAAGAGAAGTCAGAAGCTCAGAAATCTTACTCAATTTTAAATAAATAAGTCCAAGATAAGGAACTCACCGGTGGAAAGTCTTATGAGCCACGAGGGAATTGCCATCAAAGACGCACCCAGCAAAATGCCCACCCCTTGCAAGTAAAACAATCCTCAAGCAGGTGTTATCTCTAGGTTCATGAAGTACGTATTTCAGTTTTTCGATCACTTCTCTTTGGGTCAAATATGTATCCCCAGCCCCGTCCACAACAAGTGACTTGTCAGTTTCAAATGAAACATGTTCAGACTCATCAAGTAGCAAACCCTTCCAAATTGAAACTCTCTCCCCATTCTGCAGTTGTACAAACATTTTACTCTTTGAAACTCCACCAGATTCTTGTTGCCTGTCAGGAGGGAGGCTAGTCTCTCTCTCATCCTCATCTTCTGATCCAGAAATACTTGATACATCGTAGTCTTTACACAATGAATCGGAGGTTGCTTCATCAAAGTCTTCCTCTTTAATAATGTTTTTTCCAGCAATGCTTAGCTTTATCTGAGATCAAAGACTGTCAAGTACATCAGCATGTGAAATAAAGACGACTTTCTTTTATGAGGAAGGGGTGGAGGGAAACAATTGTAACTTTTGAACGCGCTCACTTGCTTAGAGGCAAAAGTGTACACCACAAGATTTCAACCAACCAACATTAATACAAAAACTTGGCCAGTCCAACCTTGTTGCTAGGTTAGGAAAATTGCATAATAATCTGAAGATTACAAGTTCTAAAGCTTCAATAAGAAACATTTGAGGTTTCTGCTCCTAAAGATTGCAATATTAATACTTGCAAAGAATCATAAACCCATGGAACTTAAATCATAGAACAGTATTTCCTGCCTGGCTACTTCCCATATAACAGTGATGCAGCCCCCTGGTGACTCCCCAGAATCAATTTTCAATACCAAGTAACAATACTCAAACTTGCTACAACAATCTTCTTCACCCATCACGCCAAGTAATTGCAACAGCATCCTACCCCATAAGTTTTACGCAACCCAAGTTTGAACTGACTCCAAATTATCAAATCAATATATACCCAGAAATCGATATCCTGTAATCCTTAAACTCACTCCAAATTAATTAAATCACAAAAGGTTCAATTTTATCTTTCTTAAATTCCTCCTCCTTTTCCACTCCAGCATATCCAGAAATTAAAGAGGAGAACGTACATTAAAACGATGGAGGTCGGATTTGAAGTGAAAGCGCTGGTCTTGGAGAGACTCGAATTCCGCCTTACAAGTGTTGCAAGACCACCTCTGCATCGCTTTAGAACCATTACCATCCGTATCATTATTACTATTGTCGATAATCTCCTTTTCCAAATTTGGTTGCCGTAGAGCGTTTTCCTGGGAAAGGTCAGCATCCGGGAGCGGGAGCGAAGACAAAGGCGAGTCGAGAAGGCGGCAGGAATCGAAGAAGTCAGAGGAGACTTGGAAGATGGAACAGTGTCGGTTGGAGTCATCCTGCTTGTATTGCTTCTTGGGCTGCGGTTTAGTTGGTCTATCTCTGGGGGGAATGGTGGTGGCGGTGGCCGGTGGCGTCGCCATTGTTGCAAAAGCACAGTTTTGTCCCAAGACATGAACAATGTAATTATGCTATTCCAAAAGAAGGCCCACCTCAACCCAGTTCAATTAGGCCCATTTGAACCCAGAAACATTTCACAACTCCTCTACACTCTACACCATACATTTTGAATAATCCATTAATTAATATTATAATCCAATTTTGGGTTTAGACTCCTCATAATTTCTTTTTTTTTTTCTTCTTAAAGTAATTCGATTAGAATTATATTGTAAATATTAATTATAATAAGTAATTTAAAATTAGGAAAAAGTCAAATATATCTTTTGATTTAAAAATAGTTTTGTAGAAATTAACATCCAAAAATATTAATTTAAAATCAGAAAGTGAAGCATGTATTCACAACTCTTGTAAACATCATTTAGTCCCCCAGTGATCCATTTCTATTTTGTGTATTAATGTTCACTCACTTGTCATTATGGATTATGAAACCCGAAAACTGCAAATCATGGGGTTGTAACGATCGAACCTACGCTCTCAACACTTGGCTCTCACCAGCCCAACCTAATGATTTGGAGTCAATATTTCCTATAACATCTTCTCTATAAGATTTTAAACCGTGTCCAAAAATTGTTTGTATAATTACAAAGCAAACATATCATACTTATTATATAATTTATCAAATTCTTTTAATTAAATATCAATCACACAACAAATATATTACATTTTACCCTATAATTAATTTAAACTTCACGAAGCGGAGTCCAAAATAAATTTTATCGTGTGAATTATGCGTGCGTGTTTAAAAAAATAAAGAAAGAAAGTGGTAGTGGTTAGTTTTGGTACAGAAACCTGAGCGAACAAAGGGGTGTGGGTGGGGAAGTATGAGATGAATTCAAAGCCCAAAATCTTTTAAATAAATTCCCACAAACATTATATTTACTAATTATAAATGCCATAGACAGCACTAATGAGCAATGGGTTCAGTTACCATCAACCACCACCTAAACACTCTCTCTCTCCCCAAAAACAAAAAGGTTAAAATGTGGTCGCATAATTACTTATATATTTTAATTTCTGTTTAAACTAATTGATTATTATACTACTTTTTGTCCTTTCTTGCAAATTTTTAAATTTGATTTGCGGACCCCTCCGCGCATGGTTTCTCACTCCACGTGCACCACCGACACCAAATTATCACTACCGACACCTCCCTCCAGCCTATGTATGTATATATGCATACTCCACACTCAACAATATTCCTTATTTTCTTTCTTTTTTATGATATAAAGATATTAATGAAAGAGAAATTCCGACAAATTATAATATTTATTGTATAATTGTGTAATTGGTTTTTTTTGGTCAATCTTAATCCAGCCAAAAATGAAAAGATTAGATTATAGAATAATAATGGTGATAACGTTGTTGACATAAATACAAATAATGAAGCAAAACCCGAATTCTCAGAATAAATATAGAACATGAAAAAATTCAAGAAAAAATCACTCGAATTCTCTCTCACCCTCTGTCGTCGTCTCTCATAAATATGTCAAATACAAAACAAAAAACAAAAAGATAGGGAGCAAATTACATGTCCTTCCTACAAACAGAAACAGTGGTAAAAGAAGAGATGCCACTCCACAAATACAGGATAAATAACAAAGAAAGAAAGAACTTTAATTAATCAAACCTGGAAATATCACAGATTTAATTAGGACAAGAAAATGCAAGCAACCACCGATGCCGATACTGTCAGCACCATTTTCATCACCGCTGGAGCTTCCACAACTCCCCCGCCATTGTCCGAGGTGCTGTTCTGGGAGTCCGCTGTGGGGCCTTCGGACGGTGACCCGGCGGGTGAGCTAGTTGGTGGGGCCGGAGGGGACAGAACAGGAGCTGGAGACGCTGCAGATTCCGGAGCCGGAGCATCCGCCGCAGGAGCTGGAGAGGGAGACGGAGAAGTCTCGGGAGCAGGACCCGGCGCCGGCGCTGGAGCCTTTCCGAAAAGCTCCACTGGAAGAAGCAAACTGTCGACGGTAAAAATGCAGAGGGGAGTTGAGTCGAGCACAGTGGACGCGATTCTCGACGAGTCAACTCCGGTGTCGAGGCTCACCGAGTCACCGGCTGTCCTCACCCCGAGGTCATACTTTGCGGCGCCGTTGGTGGCAAGAGTGGTTATCGTACCCTTTGTCTGTTTCAGTGTTCCGATGGGCGTGTAGCTGGCGAGGGCGTGATACTGTAAGACTGAGACCACCTCAGCATTGCTGAGCTTGCTCAGATCTGGGGCGTCCTCCGCCTTGAATGCCTCATCGTTGGGCGCAAAAATGGTCAAACCCTTGTCTACGGCTGACTGGTACACTTTCAGAACACCAGTCGAAACAAGTAGAGAAGCAAAGGTTTTGCACCCGGCTTTCTCCAGCAAAGCCGTTATGTTAACAGCAGAAGCCGACGGAGCCGGCGCTGTTAGAACCGCGCTAGGAGCAATCGCCTTGCTGACCTCGATAACGGAGAGGTTGTACGGTACCTGCTTGACTGACTTAGTGAAAGTGGAGTCGAGAGGCGAGCCAGGGACGCCGGAGCCGAACCCAACTTTCCCCCCTCTCAGATCGGTAATGTTGACAAATCCCAGATTTCCAGCGGCATTCCCGGTAGTCTGATACAGTGTAGTAGAGAGAACGGAGCCCTCGGAGATCTTGTGGAGCTTCGGCGCGTCGAAGTAGTCAAGCAAGACGTGGAGGGCTAGGATGTTTTTGATGACACTGAGTGGGTATTTTCCGGTGAAGGAGGAGAGGGCTCCATTGGGGAGGACACAAACGGTGACCGGCTCACGGCTGTTGATTTCGTCGGCAAGCTTAGTCTGGGAGAGTAAGTCGTTGAACTCACTGTATTCAGGGAAACCGGAGAGGATTTCAGTGATATTGGAGGCGGAGGCGGAGGCAGAGAGAAGGACAATGGCGAGGAGAGAGAGTAGAGTGAGGGAGGAGGCGGCCATTGTAGAAAATGTGGAGGTGCAGTGGAACTGACTGAAGAGCAGCAGAAATGGGGTTGGGGTTTTATCTATTCAGACAGGGCTTCAATTTTTTATTAATAAAAATAAAAATAAATTGTATAATACTCAAAGTGGCATGTGAAGTTGAGAGCCGTTTGACTCCCTAATACTTTTTTGAATTTCAAATTACGTTTACCACTATTTTTATTTCATTAATCATCAGAGCGTTGCCATTTCTTTCTTTATTATGCATATAAATAAATGTTTTTTTCAATATCAAATATGTATCACGGAATATCAATACACTACAAAATTCTATTGCTATTTTATATAATTAATAATATGAGATATTTTCACACTCTAACTCATGTAAAAAGGATATTCATGCAACAAAATAAATGGTAAGATGCTAAAGTTGAAATCTTGATGGAGAAGATGTTGACTACATGAGATCAACCCCTCTCACCAATCCAAAATTTTAGCCTAAATCTGTAATATACGCACACTTTGAAAAATTATTCCATGTAGCGTCAGATACGCGGAAGGCATGTTCGAAACAAAAAAAAAAAAAAAAGAAAATTGCGTTGTACACATTTTGGATTTTTTTTTTTTATAATTTTAAAAAGTTTGGACTATTTTTTTTTCTAAATTTGAGCTTAACAAAAAATAAAAAAGAATTGATGTACTTATCTCAAACAAAAGATTTTGAGACAAAAATTACTAAATATTTGGAAGATGATCATGATAATTTAATTAATTTGAATATTATTTTTTTATTGCGTAATAAATTGATTATGTTTAAACCATATTTGGTTAAAAATATAGATGTAAGATATACTTATTTTATATTTTATCTTGATATTCTTCATATTGTATATTTTAATTTATAATATATAATAAAAATATATTATATGTAGTGTGTCAGTGCCGTGTCATGTTTTAATTTTTCTATATTTTTCGTGTTGCCGTGTCTGTGTTCATGTATTATAGAGCTGAATTATAGCCATTTTTTGGGTTTGATAAATTGATATAATTATAAATATTTTTTTGTTATTTCAAAAATTGTAAATGGTCCTTAATTTTAACGTTCATACAATAACGAGCCAATTTCCTTAGTTTTCTTCAGGTGTTTATCCAATTTCTGCAATGAATTGAGCAAAATGCTCTGTTGGATATTGAATTATAATTTTTATATATTTTTATAATTTTTTAAAATATTTGTATGGACTACTATTCTCTATGAATTTTTTATTTTAATTTTGCCCATCCTCATTTTTTTAAAATTTTATCCACCCTCAATCTTTTTCTTTATGTTTTACCAAATATTTGTTTTTAATCTTAAAAAATCAATAAAGATAAAATAATAATGTTCACCCACTCTTTAAAGACCACATAATGAATTTTTTGTCTAAAAAATATTTATAATTTTTTAAATAATAACAAAAATATTCGTAATTATATTGAACTTGAAAAGAAGTTGTTGTAATTTACACAAATATTTATATTAGTTGTATTTCTTTAGCTACAAAGTAGAAAAAAGGTGTGTGGGGGGGGGGGGGGGGAATGGGGAAATAAGGAATTAACCAGGGTTAAGAGTGGTAGGGTTAGGTGAAGAAGGTTGAGTTGGTGTTTGTTTGGGTGGCATGTTGTGCGGTGTTTGGATGGCATGTGAGTGTGAGAGAGAGAGGAAGGATAGGTCACAGCTGGAACCCAGATCTGGAGTCGGTGGGGGTGGCATTATTGTATTTGCTCCCCTTTTGTCCTCTGAAAATGACGCCATTGCCCCTCCTTTCTTTCCTTTCCCTTTCTCTCAAGTTTCATCATATTCTTTAGGCCACTATTCCATGATTTATTTAAATAAATTATATCTATTTTTCAATCAATTATATATATATATATTATTTTATACAATTATTTATAAATTTAAAAAATATACATACACCCTACAAAAATATTAATATTATTAAACACACAACCCTCACTGTTTTTAGTATCAAAGCCAATTTCTATAAATATATAGAAAATAAGAAATAAATCATAAATTGTTGGATATTTTTTTCATAATTGACGCATTTAATTATAGTTATAAAATGAAATGATTTGTTGGGATGAAATTGAAAGGTGGAAGAAAATAGTGGCATTATATGTTAATAATAAGTTTAGGCATATTCCGATGAAATGTAATTGATTTAAGCGACCGACACTAGAGATTAATGGGGAAGGTGTCAACTACTCTATTACCAATTCTACACTTTAATATGTTAATTATTAATATTAAATAATAATATAAATAGGAGTCTATTATTAAAATAATTAAAGACCCACCACATATTTATAAATTTGAATTTTCAACTTAATTAAATCTCATTTAGCTGAATTTTATCGTTAGTATGATATTTGATTAAATCTCATAAAATTATTATTATTATTATATAAGAATAAGAATAAGAATGTTGTTTGATATATAAAATCAAAATGTTTGGAGTTATGTACCAAATTTGGAACATTAATATACATTTCCTCATCGATATTCATTCCTATATAGTAAAAATAAATAAAGGAGATGATATTATTATTATTATTATGGGAGGGGGTGTAGACTGTAGTGGTAGTGTGCTGGACTGCACTGTTGCTTTATGTTGGTTGGTTGGTTGGTTGGTTTGTGTACGTTCCTATGCGGGCCCCACATACTTTCCTCCAATTATATATATATTTAAAAAAAAGAAAAAGAATTTTAATCTGGGCCTTAGTGGGCTGGTCCATGGTGGGCCTCAGAATCCGATTTCAAGCACTCAACTAATTCATTTTATCTTTTCAGTATATATAAATTGAGGGCTTCTCGGGGGGCATTTAGGTCCTTTCATTTTTTGGAAACAGACCAAATTATCCCTGTGTTATGTTGATATTTTTCTTGATAATTGGTCTTTTCTGTCTAATTGCACATACTTGTATTTCTATTCTCTTAAAAGCTGGGCCCTTTATGGGCCAGTTTGACCATTCTAGTTATAAAGGCCCAAACATGGATCATATCATTTTTCAGCCCAATAATGTTATTTAGCATGGCCCAACTATTCACAAGACCTCTCGAATACAATAGATGGGGGGCCATGTGAAATATTAGACCATTCAGCAACAAAAACAAAAAAAATGACCAAATGTGCTTAAATTTTCTATAATTCAAAAATAATAAAAAAATATTACCAGCTATAATGTACTATGGAATGTATTTTTATTCAATTCAGATTAATTATATTGTATGTGATCAAATTTTTTTATTAAATTATACATTAATCGTCTGATAAGTATATTATAATTATTGTATAAATAATTTAAATTTGGCTAAGTTGAATTTGGAATAGAATTTTTGTAAAAAAATAGGCATAATTTTAGTCGGATTTGAAAATGTATGATAAGAATATAATTGTAATATAATTTTGAAGTGTGTGGACACATCATTTAACATATTCATAAATTAATAGGCTAATTCATATGTAGCTTATTAAACTACGCGCTTTTGTAAGAAAATATTACAAAATTGTGTTTGGTTTTTAGTATGAAACATGTTTTGCCAAACAAACCGTAATAATCACAATGGTGAAAGTCTTGTGTATTTTGGCAGGACATATGTTTCCCAGGCCGCCTTCTGCCAAAAAGCTGACATGACAAAACTACTACAATTACTACTATTGCTGCATCACTACACATTTCCTCTCTATCTCTCTCACACACACACACACAGCACACAGCCCACACTGTGGGCAGAAGGGGTGGTGGTGGCTGCATGCGCGTAATGAGTGATGAAACTCTTGTCTCTCTCTTTTCTCTGTATTCTTAATTTTTAGGCGGTTCCCTTTTGGATTCTCTTTCTTTCTATTCAAACTTCCATACATCATCATCATATTCATGCATCTGCCTCTCTTCTACTAGTTTTTTAATTTATATATTTTTCACACACACAAGTGTTGTGTGTGCAGAACAGAGGTGCTTTTACACCTGTTTCTCACAGTTGCAGTTTCAGAGAATTCAGAGTGATTCTGTTTGAATTGACCTGTTTCTGGTCTTTTTTTCTCTTTGCTTTCTCTTTCTTGGAGTACTCGGAAATGTAAAATTTATTAATTGCCAATGCATTCCCAACTACTCCCTGCAGCTATTGCACCACCACCTGCAGGTCATCTCTTTCTAACACCCCAACACACACACACACACAAATGCACATGGATTCTTGAATATTTGTGTTCATACATGCATGTAAAGATTTGCATTTTAGATTTTAATTTGGATGGGTTTGGATATATGAAGGCGATGAAGATGACTCTGGTGATGGTTTAGTAATAGCCGAAAAAAGAGAGGAAGATTATCCAGAAAAGATCAATCTTGATCTTGGGATTGGAAGCTGTGGATGTGCAAACGAAGGAGGGTTGAAGAGGAATAAGAGAATTAAACAAGAAAAGAAAGAGTCACTTTTCACTGCACTGCAGTTTCATGAGTTCCACAGCCAAATTCTTATTTACAATTCCATAGCCTCTGGTTTGCCTGTACCCTTTCACCTTTTTCTTCCCGTTTGGACGAGTGTTTTCAACTCCTTGGGCCCTGCTATCTACAAGAAATACCCCAGTTGTGAGTATCTTTTTTACTTTTTTGTTGTCTGCAAATGGGTTTATGGTGGACTCTTTCAGTTATTCACTGTGTGTGTCTGTGGTTTTTTTCTTTTTTGGTTGAAGTTCAGTTGAAAGATCTCCCCATTTAATTTGTTATTGAACTTCAGTTGTTCAATCTTTTTTGGGTTTTAAGAATTTTGTATGATATCTGTCCCGAATTCAGTAATTAGTGTTTAGACTATTGTATGACATGGATTTTTGAATTTTTCTACGGTTAACAGTCATAGGTATCAGTCCTGAGAACTCTGGTCATAGCTGTAGTATGATGGATCCTGAACCAGGAAGGTGTAGAAGAACTGATGGGAGAAAATGGAGGTGCAGCAAAAACGTAGTTCCACTCCAGAAATACTGTGAGCGGCACATGCACAGAGGACGGCAAGGTTCAAGAAAGCATGTGGAAACTATTGAAAATGTCCCGAGAACTGATAATAAGGCCTCTGATGTTAATAGGATGCCTGTAGTTTCTTTGGTTACGTCTGATATAGATAATGGAATTGCTAATTCCATCCAGAGCGATCTTCATCCCAGACAACTGTGTTCAAATTATAGCATCGGCGTTCCAGAAACTGTTAGGAGCGATGAGAATTGTGATGCTTTATTGGCCATCAAAACTACCAGTGCTGTCGGTTCTCTTGGCAATGAAGTTAACAAGAATATCAATGTTGACGATGCCACCACAAGCACCTCAATGAGTTCCAATTACAACGCCAACGCAAAGGGAGGTCATCACACTGAGAGGAAGGAGTCTAGTTTTAAGAATCCAAATCCTGGGAAGATCAGTAGCAAGAAACACATTGTCGACAGAGAAAACTATTTGGGCTTTATTTCCCCCAGATTTGGTTTGTCTCCAAAGAGTGTTCTTCATTGTGCCGCAGGTTTGATTACTAAGAGAAAATGTTTCTTCATACGCATCAAAAACGATCTATGGACTAGTATTTCCTCTCTATCTCTACTTCAGTGATAGACAGTTATTTTGAGGAGAAACACAGTATGTTATCAATCACTTGATAGTTTTATGTTATATCCCACTATACCTTCAACTTAATGGGATGGACTACTTTCGTAGTTCAAACAAACTTTTATCTGTAAGTGGCATCAGTCTGCCCACAAACCCCCTCTGAGGAAATCATCCCCATCTAATAGCTGCTGTTGTTTAAGTTGTTCCATGTATTCTCATTGACTGTGTCAGTAAAATGGAAGGGACTGTATTATTAGTTTTTACAGTGGAGTTGGACACTGAAATGAGCATTTATCTACCATTCCCAATGTCATGGTGTCATTGCTTTCTGCTTTTAATCACCAATATTTGATCCCTGAATTTGATTCAACTGTGGATTTTATAACTCTGAGTTTGATCTTTTTTTGTTGTAGGCAAAGTCAGCCTGGAATTGGGCAGTAAGAATGTCATAGAAACCCAGCGACAGAGATGCCGGAGAACTGATGGCAAGAAATGGCAATGCAGGAGAGATGCTATCCCTCATCAGAAGTACTGTGAGGCGCACATGCATAGAGGGGCAAAGAGGTTCATGTTAAATCCACAATTTGCAAGTGATCCTCTGGCTACTTCTGCTCGGATGGCTGGTGTTTCTTGCAACATAGGCAGCAGTCTTGACAACGGCATCAACTTAAACACCATACCAGCCAGTCCTCAACATGTCAATAATTCTACTAGTAGCACAAGTGATGCCACTACCATCACCGACGAGAATATTAGCTTTTGTCTTAATCAATCTCTCCATAACTGCTGATTTTTCAGAGTCGCAAGTTAATGTGGTGAACCGGACAGCTTGATGTGAGAAACACTAACAATAGATTTAAGTGGGATTATGGTGGTAGCACACACTTAATGTAGCTTGTGGTGTTTTCTGATCCATGTATTTTGGTACCCATAAGTTTTGTTGTGATTAAAAGATGTAACAATAGACCCTACAACTTATTCTGATATTTGTCTTACTATCTACAATACGTCGAAGCAATATTTTGATTTAATGCCCACTTTTATAAGATCACCTGTATATTAACTTAGAAAAGGAACTTACAGTATAATGGTGCAAAAGTAGGGGCAAATGAAGTGTGCCGACAAGGAATATTTTTGTTGTTATAACATGAGTTACTGCAAAGAATATGTTATACCTTGTAATATTTGTCTTTGCTTAAGACAGAGCACAGATATGCTAACTCATCTTTCCTGGAAAAAAATTGTAGCAAGACACAGATTTCTTAATTATAAGCGGATGCCTTAGATGAGTACACAATTATATTCTCACACAGAAAGCAAGATCTACAAATCAAATTTACAAGCTTGCAAGAGTGCATTACAATCTGTTAGCAGACTGAGGAGAAGAATATCAAAGAACAGCTGCAAGTAGATGATTCCAGACAACATTTAGAGAGTAATGCTTTCTGATCTCTGTCATTACATTCTATGAATACAGTGCTGTTAAGATGAAATACAGAGATGTCAATTTTTAACGCAAATTCACTTATCAGACCTAAAATACTGCAAGTCCTAGGAATTTAACTAGATATACGAAGGCTCACACTATTTTGGGCAGATGCCCATGGGATCAGCATTCTTAACTATCCAAGGATGTTCCAGGATCTTGGGAAGAGAGAGCCTTTTTGATGAATCCTTTACTAGAAGCTGCACAAAAATGCCAGGTATTAAGGAACGAGAAAAACCTCTGTCAACATTGTCCTTCGTGAAAGCAAGAAACTAAGCTAATATATCAATTAAAACTTACCCGGGTAATGAGATTTTTAGCTTCTGCAGACACATCAGGGGTGGAAGGAAAACTTAGGTCAACCTTCATAATCCTACATGGCCCAGTGAAGATCTGTATCAGGGTGTGATCCAATACATTAATGCATGATAATACCTGGAGAAGAAACATCCGCCTAATCTCTTACCTTCTAAATGTGTCTTTTTGGCTTTCAGCCTCAAACGGAGGGACACCATATAGAAACTCATAGCAGAGAACACCCAAAGTCCAGTTATCCACTGCATAGTCGTGGGCCTTGTTCTCCACCATTTCTGGTGCTAAATAGTCCAAAGTTCCACACATTGTGTGTCTTTTGCTTCTGGATTGTACGGACCAACCAAAGTCCGCAATTTTGAGGCGACCCTGTAAGTGGTGCATAAGATGATGTTATAAAAGATAAGTCGAACTTGTATTGGGATTTTGAGGCAACCCTGTAAGTGGTGCATAAAATGATGTTATAAAAGATAAGTCAAATTGTTCCACATCTATCATGAAAATATTTGGAAACCCCACATTTTCCATCACCGCATGGTACGGGAGAGGGGTGGGACTCGGAACTATAATTTCTGACGATTTCCGGTGGGTTACAAAGGACAAATGTTTTTATCACAACTAGGAACATTATTAGAGTTTTGTGCTTTAGATGATATAATAGATGGTATTGATAATCCTCCTCTCCACCTGATTCACAGTAGCCAAGTTACATATTTTAATTTGGAGCAAAAGCAGCAAAGGGACAAAGTAGCTCAGTGAACACCGATAGATAAATGCATACCTTTTCATCCAATTAGGCCTTTACGGCAGTTAAGACAAATGAAGCTATTAAGGGTAAAAACTTTGATAGTCAGCATTACCTCATGATCAAGCAACAGATTTTCTGGCTTGATGTCTCTATGAATCACATCCTTTTCATGACAATATGCCAGAGCCTGGGTGAGACTCGCTATGTACTGATTTTCAAGACAAATAGAACATCACGAATCAAAAACAGGATAGCACAAATGCAGTTACAAAAATGCGGTTCAGCTGAAACTTCAAACAGACGCGCAAGCACACATAAAATGGATAAAAACAGTTCAACCAGCCTGCATAGGAGATACAAATAAAGAGAATGACGGGTTTTACTGTGGCTGCTTGTCTTTCGGAGAGGTGTCCCAATTTACGGAGTTGTCTGTAGAGCTCACCGCCATGAGCGTACTCCAAGATCAAGAATATCCGCTCAGCGTCATGAAACCATCCATAGAGCCTCAAAACATTCGGGTGTCTGAGGCCCGTTTGGATCTCCATTTCCCTCCGCAACTGGTGGTGCAGTCTGTACTTCTCTATTTGCTCCTTGAATATCACCTTCAACGCTATTATATAATTACTCTACCAAAAAAGACAAACAAATTTTTACGCAGAATTTACGAATTGTTTCTAAAGTTTGGCTTGAAAGTATATTTATGTGGTTTACCTTGATTTCGCGGGCGAGATAGACTCGGCCGAATTTCCCTTTGCCGAGGGGTTTGCCGATGTCGAAATCGGAGATTGACCATTGCCTTTTAGAGGATCTGAGGGATTGTTTCGTGGGTTTGGGTGGGTGAGCGGTCATTGATCTAATGGGATGGAATTTGGGGAATTAGGGATTGGTCGGATTTGGGAAGGGGGAACTGGGGGGAAATGAGGATATTTAAATTTGTGAGTAGTAGATGTTCAATCACATCATCGGGTTCGGGTCTGGAACCCGGACTTCGTTTGGGCAGGCTTATATAATATGGTGTCTGAACGAATTTTTTTATTTTATTTTACCAGAAAATCCTCGGTTCATGCTACGATCTTAATAAATAATATTACCTAAAATTAATCATATTTAATAAAAAGAATTCAAGATAGTTTTTTCTACTTATTTTGTTTTTCATTTATATATTTTTTTTTCTGTTTTAACTGAGTTGCATTACCTTTTTCTACTTATTATTTTTTTACGACGAACTATAGCGAGGATTGCGAAAAGGGATATTTTTTTTAAAAAATAATTTAATAATTTAAATATTTTTTAAATAAATAATCTATTTTACTAATTCTAATAGATTTATATAAACCGCAGAAATTATTTTATATTATTATTTATTAATTTTAGTAAAATTTAATTATAAAAAATAAAGAATATAAATAATCTTTTAATAATATTTTAAAAAATTATAAAAATGTGACAATTTTTTTTAATGTAAAATCTTAATCTAATAATTAATTTTATTAATATATTAATTAAATAATTTAATAATTAAAAGTATAATTTTATATAAAAATTTAATCAGAAAAAAGATAATAAAATAATTTAATTTAAAATAAGAAATTAATATCAACAACAAAATATCTATGAGATCATATTACTCATTCCTGTATACATTATTTTGACACCCCTTCTACCTTTTGGTAATTACAGAAACACCTTCAGAGCACTTATGTTCTTAAAAAATTATATTAAAGTTTGACCAGATCAATACAAAGGTATTTTGAAATTTTAAAAGTTGGCAGGTGTGATTTTTGTAATTTTTAGAAAGGTAAGGTGGTTTATGTAAAAAGAAATAGGTGAGGGGGTGTGAATGAAATTATCTTTTTTTTTTCTTAAATACTAAAACAGAAAAAAAAAAGAAAAAAAAGAAGAAGAAGATCTAATTCCATATATACTAAAATTTTAAGCACAAATCCAACATGCAATCAATAATAGATGGCACAGCTAATATATAAGGAATTTCTTCATATGTGCTCATTTCACAGTTAAAGCAGAGGAGAATGACCCGTCGCCTGAAATTGTAAAAATTAAAAATAAAAAAGTGGCTTCAACTTTTATAAGTTTATTAAAGAATTCGAGTCCTTCATAATGTTTAAAAGAATGTAAAATGAATTAACACTGACTTATAATTACTCAATTCTGTTCTCATTCCCGTGGCCGCACTGAAAGATAACCAGTTGGCTTATCGTCGAAAGCCTGAAATTCTTATCCCAAGAGTAATTTAAAAATTTAGCAACACCTCGATTCAATTAGAAAAGAGAAAAAAGGAGATTACATAACAGTTGCAAACTCGAATACATTTTTTTTTCTCGTTGCCTTGGTACCTATACTTTTTTCAGTTCAGAAATGAAAGTTCTGCTATAAACACTGCCATGACCCAGTAGGCCAGTAGAAGGCATATGAATCATCAATATCGTGACAGATGATCACAAATGGGTAAATAAATTGCCAGTAAACTATATGTGAGATAAACTACAATTCTCATTTTTATTTATTTTTTACATGTTATCAATAAAGGTAAATTATTCAACCTCCATTGAAGTTTGGTATAATTACGAATACCCCATCATTATTTAAAAATTATCAATACCTCCCTAATTTTAACGTTCATCTAACAATTAGATCAACCCGTTATATTTTCATCCATTTTTATAATGAACTAATTGAAATGTCCTTGAACGTTAAAAATTATAATTTTATTTATTTATTTATTATTTTTTTATGAACTAAGTGGATAATTTTTTTTATAAATTTTAAAACTTTTGATCCATCCCCTTCAATTTTTTTACAAGTCTTTCTTTTTTTAAAAAAAAACAAAAAAAAAAATACAATAAGAGCAAAGTTGACAATTTTATAACTCCATCAAATGATTAATTAATTTCATCAAATCAGGAGAGTAATAATAAATTTTCAAATAACAAGGGATATTCGTAATTACGCCAAAACTTAAGGGAGATCGTTGTAGTTTACCTTATCAATAATTATATTTTCTCAAGCCATATACCTCAAATGATGTTGTGAATGAAAGAGAAACTTTGGCCGATGTTAAACTAGTTAGAGCCGAACTCACGATTCCACCTTTCGAGCTCTTCCCACTTGTTTTTCTGTAAGCTAGGTCTAATAACAGTCATTGCCTTTTGAAAATCTCCATATCTTAATCCCCTAACCTGCACATAGAGTACACATTTTGGTTAGGAACCTACATTGGAAAAGAACTGAAACGCTTTCAGATGCCGGGGGGGGGGGGGGGTACAGTTTATGCACATCAAATTAAATCTGCCTTGAATTAGATAAAACAACTACTACTAATCTCAAACGCTAACTGGTTAGAAAAAATGAATGAGAAGGTTGATGCCTTCTGCAGAGCAACGGCTAATAATGCACATAGAAGGGAGCATCAAAGAATAACGTCAAGCCATGGCCTTCATTAAATCTTCAGGTGGTATAGATCAGGCTCCCAACTTTCTTATCATTCACATTTCTCATTACAAAGTTGACTTTTGCATCACTAGCTACAAACATCAAATATGGTTAACTCCTGATAGAACACTCGTGTGGATCATGGACATGGAACAAGCTCTATGTTATCATACTATAACCGGGTCTAACAAGTATTAAGGAAAAAAGGGAAATTTGAGAGCTATAGCTCAGTTGAGCTTTCTAAATTCACAAATTTAACTTCAGCCTCCTTTCCCCTTTATTCAATTTCACAGAAAGAGGAATGTAATGAGGAACAGCAAGATTTTACAGCAAGCAAGAAGAAACTAGCAAGTTTAGCTCTATCGGCACACTTGGTCCCCGATTTGTCTTGTTCTGGTAAATGACCCAGAGGGAAGGATTAGTAGATGCCAAGTGGAAGATTGTAATATGGCTGGCTGACCTGATTGGCCTGAACAGTTAGAATGTTCGAACCCAGCTCTCTGATTGGCATCATTGCAGCTTCCTCACACAATGCTTGTAGGTCACTTCCAGAATATCCTACAACAACATTATCATGAATTTTAGATAAGCAAAAGAACTGTTGATCAAATATTGCTCTGAAACAATACGCGCAAATGTTTCGGAGTGCAAGTTTCTCATATGTCCTGAAGGTATAATTTTTTCTACCCAGGGCATTATATGATAGTCGTTGGTCATCACATTTCCTCAGATGTCTTTCTACTCAAGATTATCCTGTAAAAGCCCTATTTTTTTCTTTCTCACCCAAGACACAACTGTTAAACAGTCACAATTGGGTGCCAAAAGCCTTATGTTAATACATACACTAGAGAAACCCTAGAATGCTGTTCCGGTCTCTTTGGTGTGAATTAGTTGATGACCATTTATAATTTTGCATTGGTTGGGTAATTTCTTCTCCCAAATCTATTTCTTTAATTTTAATGATTTCTCCTTGTTACTTTTTAAGACATTGCTAATCACTTGTTTATTTCACACATTGAAATAAAATACAAATGACCGACAGTATTGTGTAGGAATAAATTGAAAATATAAACCGCTTGTTTGTCATTTCTGAAACTGAAACTCATGCATCAAGCGTGCAACAAATACTGGAGAATTTTGCTTACCATCTGTTTCTGCAACAAGCCTCTCTAAGTCTCTATCTGTTTCCAAGTAAAAAGAAACAATGTGAAATGATTGAATTATTTCTCCAGAAGAGCACAAGGCATAACAATGGATCCATGGAGCTAAAATCATGCTCTCACCTGGCAAAGCAAATGCATGGCCCTTGAGCTTATGTTTCAAAAGAAGTCTTCTGGCATTTCGATCTGGCAAAGGTATGTATATTCTCTTAACCTGGCCCAAGGTTTGAAAATAAATGAAGATGTCACTTGAAGCCATGCCAGCTATATATTAAGCTTACAAGACGAGTTTTGTATGTTCTGCTCAGTACACTTTCCAGGAATCTTTCCAGTTTCAAATGAACATTCCATATTGTAAAAGTAACTATATGTGATGTCATTAAACAGAGAAAGCAAGGTATACAAACTTGTCACTATAGACATAGCCTACTCAAGAAAACCTGAGTTCATTCATGGACCCTACAGCAGAGATGGGACTAATTCAGGCATCCAGAACAAGATTACCCTCATATGAAAAATAAATGTGGCTAATTAGCATCAGACTTGGCCCCAATTCATTCAAGACTAATAGGATGCAAATGCAATTAGCTTTCTGAAACATCTGCATAAACTTAACCTGTTCCTAGGAAAAAGAAAAAAACTGATGCTAGAAAATTTTTGAAAGAGAGATAAAAAATCATAAAAGATAATTCGGTACAAAAAAAAAGAAAATCCTTCAGTTACAATGATGCCATAGGCAGTAAGGTAATAAATTCATGCTAACCAATCTTCTAAGAACTGCATCGTCCAACTCTTGGGGTTTATTGGTTGCACCTGGAATAGCATAAGAACATTTGTAAGAATAGAATAACATATAATCTCCGTCATTCTGACTGTCTATAAGTAGCATATATCTATGTCAGTTCTTTTACATTATTTGAGCACATTAACCCAAGCCATTTAGCATAAATTGCACAAATTTCTAATCCTGAAAGCTGAACATGAGTTTGATTTGGGCAGACATAGAAAAAGAGCGATGAGGTTAAGTTTTCATATCAAACAAGCCAATAGCTATCCTCCATGCATGCTATATCAGGCACTCATTTATCTAATGCCGTGACATCCAGGGTCATTTGGAAATATAGTCTGAATTTGAACCAAGAGCTTTATATTGTTTGGCAACAGCCAATTGCACCAGTCTATGCTTCAACCATGCTACCCCTTGATATGGTCTCATAAACCTCAGAAGAAGAGAAAAGGAAAAACTGCAGGGAACCTACTGTTCCTCCCTAGTCAAGTTCAATACAGTTCCTCACCTGACTTCAGTTCACCATACCTAAAAGCCCACACCCAAGATATACAATATCCTAAGATCTTGATCAATAAGGAGAAAAAGAAACACCAGCACTTTAGTGCTTGTATTCCCTTCCTAGTCGAAACATGAAAATTTCCAGATGAGCACAAAAGGTATAGTTAAGAGTTGAAGAATGCCAGCTAGATATTTAAATTTTTCAACGATGTGGCATTGTTGAGGGTGTGTATACTGTACAGTTTCTTGGAGAGGAAGGTAAAACCATGACAAATATACAAATACATGACACCCAGGATTACACCAAGAGGCAATCAAGCCCTAAGCGAGATTTCAAAGCAAGTTAAAATCAAATGCAAAATCAAACAAAATCAGCACTTGGATTGTAAAACTTACCAATGACAGTAACTAAATCACCAGAACTTGATGTCACCCCATCGAACTGAACTAGAAACTCTGACTTCAGCCTTCTACTTGCTTCATTCTCATTCTCCGTTCTTGTTGACATGATACTATCTATCTGTAAAACAAAATTAAAAATTGTTGTATAAGCACCAATTCAGTTATTGCTAGATCCTACTCATGGCAAGACAAAGCATTGGCATTTAGACAATATGGGTGTTGTCAAAAGGTTAACTAAATATAACCATAACGCAATCAAGACAACAACTCTAAGTTTTTTTTGTGTGTGTTACTGTGTGGTGGGTGGGGAAGAGTTGAAGCAATCATTTTCTCAATAAAAAGTGCCACCTATTTTCAGTATCCAGTTAAATGGGAAGTCTATAATCACATTGTAGGAACCAAACCAGGAAACCACATAAGAGCAATAAGTAACATCGATGAGCCCAGTGTGAACAGGCAGGAGAGTGAACCAAACCAGGAAACAACATAAGAACAATAAGTAACATCAATGAACCGAGTGATGAACAGGCTGAAGAGCTGAATACCTCATCAATGAATATTACTGATGGCTGCCTGGAAATGGCAACCTGAAAAAGAGTGCGAACAAGCTTTTCGCCCTCCCCCACCTGACATTGTAAACATAGTGTATAAGGACTTCAGACATTATATTAAAAAGAACAGGGCTTAGACACAAACTTAATAACTTGTGTGTTGTGGTTGGGGTGGGGTGGTGGGGGGAAGAGACACAAGACACACCCACTTTGATGTCAGGGAAGAAGCAGAAACATTAAAAAAAGTAGCATCGGACTCTGAAGCAACTGCTTTAGCAAGCAGGGTCTTCCCAGTGCCAGGTGGTCCAAAGAGAAGTAAACCTGCAAAGATACTAACTCCCTTTTGGTAAAAGATATTAACTCAGACGGCCAAATTCGGGGTGTAGTAGTTCATTTCCTAATATTACCCTTGGCTGGCTTCCGGAGTCCAGTAAAAAGATCTCTTCTTTTAGTTGGCAGGATGACCATTTCCATCAGTGCTTGTTTTGCCATCTCAAGCCCCGCTGTGAAGGCATATTCATATTGAGATAACAACTTAACCACAAAAGAAACCAAAAAAAGAAAAAGGAAAGAATACTCTAATGGAGAGATGACAGCCCCTAACCAATGTCTTCCCATTTAACTGAAGGGCTATGGTCGACAATCACAGAATTTATCATTTCCACCAGTTTAGCATCATAACCACTGCCAGATTCCTGTACAGGTCTTCGGGTCGTTGCATTATTAGCCTGATTCCTTACAGCAGAAGCACCTCTGACATTGCCAGAAGGCTTTTGTACTGCCACTTTTCTCGGGGAAGCTGTAGATGAAATTGCCCCAGTTTGCAACTTAGGCGAGGTGCTCTAAGAAAGTATATATAGAAGGCAAAAAAAATTAGGTCAAACTGGTGTTGATTCCACCACATATTCATTCACATTCTGTCATTCTAGTAAAAATGGTTAAGGTCACTTCTTCCTCCCAATTTGATGCATAGATCACCCTGCTCAATTTGATGAAAGGTTTCCTACTTTCCTGCTTTACGCAGTAACATCATGAATAGTTATCTAAACCACCATAATAGGAGTTTACCAACAGCTTATATATAGTTGCCTGAAGGGCATATGCACATATGTCAAATCAGGCAAAAACAATTCAAAGATCAAAACTTACACGTTAATTAGAGCAGTCCATACCTTGATTTCTGATGATCCACCTGACACAATGGAGAAGGCAAGGCAGAGAACCAAAAGTGAAAAAGTAAGTTTTTCCCATCAACAGTGATTACTTCAAAATTTTAAGGAAGCAGTGCCGAAGCAGTGGCAAAGATGCAAGAGAATAGCAACCTGTTCTTCGAGCTAAAGCTTGTAATCTCCCTGCTACTTGACCCTGCCAGTTTGATATCTTTAGACGATAAGATTTGACCTTCTCCAGTTCACTGTTGAAGATTTAGGAAATTGAAAGCAAAGAACCACAAAGAACTAAGTGAGTTCAAATACACAAACATGTTAGAGAATCAGCAATTACAACTGCCAAGCAATCCAATGTGGAGACCAAACACAAAATATCCTCGCACTCATCTTAAGAACCAGACTTATGTAAGATTAGTAGGCTGCAAACAAGCTTCATGAAACTGCTAACTCCTACTACAAAGAAACCTCAACCCATGACCTAATTGGTCAATGAATATTCCAGTATCGAACTTATTAAGAGATTTTCGGGTCTCCCATTTGATCATAGGAAATCAGCAATTTAGTGTAATACCAGAATAATTCCTCCAAAATTGCACTAGCCTAGTGCCTCTTTTTTTAAGAATGCAATTTACCTTGATGCATTATACACACGTCAAGTAACAAACAATTAACAGCAGAGCTCAAAATGGTTAAAACCATCGAGATATTCTTAAAATATATCAACCACTGGCCAAAGATGATGATGCATACAGGCTCGAATTCATTTGCCAGCAAAACAACAAGTCTGAACACCAGTAAATCAATGGCACAGATAGCCCGTTCATATTTCATCCACGTGCAAATTAAAGTTAAAAGTTGCACAATCGTATATCAAGGCCATGAACCTCTAATTAAATGAATACGAAACATAAAACGATATTTCTAGTACCTAGAGGAGATGTAAGAAGGAACCGGAGTGGATATCGCCTCACTAAGTATCCTCTGTGCATTCTGGTAATGAAAAACTGCGTCGTCAGGTATCCCCCACTCTTCGGCTCGAACGGCCTTAGCAATCTCCTCCTTGGCCAAATCGAAGTAACCTTTCAGCTTATACGCAGTCCGTTCGTTCCCCGTCGAAACGCCGCCGTCTCCATCCATGGACGGATCGCCAGCGGAGCTAGGGTTTTG
Source organism: Sesamum indicum (assembly GCF_026168435.1). Lineage (NCBI taxonomy): Eukaryota > Viridiplantae > Streptophyta > Magnoliopsida > Lamiales > Pedaliaceae > Sesamum > Sesamum indicum. Next base: position 22,315,034 of record NC_142657.1, read on the forward strand.
CTGCGACTGTACCGAATCGGAGAAAATCGAGCCAAAGTTTTCGATGATCTCTTTGAGAAAGCTCATTTCTGGAAGGTGTTAACCCGTTAGATTAACCGAATTTTGGGTTTTCCGCGTGAAATTTGAGAAAGAGGCGCACAATTTTCACCAATTTAGCAGTACCTTTTGCATTTCGTTTTTTGAAGAAACACTGCAAGAAAGTTGAAATTCCACGCCCTCGCCAATTGACTTCTCAATATGGCGCAGAAATCACGCGCGAGTGCTGTAATACCGTACGGCAAAAGACTTTTGGTTTCCCCTCGGAAGGATCCAAATTCCAGCCTAGTACTGAAGTTAAGCATTGAAATATGATTAGATATGTGTGTTTGTTTTGATAAATAAAATTTTGCTATTCATTATATTGTGAAATTAAAATATCGCACTTATTATTTAATTAATTCTTATATTTATCTGTTTTATGTTTTTAAATTTTGACCGTCTTATTATTTATTTCAATAATCATTTTACGATTGTTATTGTTCAATAAAATTGATTTTCGCATATATTAAATTCATAAATTAACGTAATAATATTTGGAGCTAAGGTATGGTTTACGTGATATATACACATATTTCGTAAATAACTTTGCTAATTTTAAAGTACTAATTAGTGTACCCTTCAAAAAAAAAAAAAAAGAGAGAATTACTAATTAGTGAAGAAAATAAATGATTTACATAGGCAACAAAATATACCGTTCGTAGTATGAGATATTATCCATTTTAATTTTCGTAATCACATCATATTGTTTTGGAAAAGTGCACCTATAATAAGAGTAAGTTTTGAAACTTATGAATCGTACATACTCCTCATTCGGTTACAATAGACGAATATTAACATTATTAGATCTCCAAAGGGGATTGAGACTTTTGAAGGCCAAGCTCTAATATCTCGTTCAACCAAACTTAAGATAATTGTGAAACGAGTTTTTTACGATCAACTTCAAGTGGTAGAATCCAACAGCTCGATTCGTTTCCAGTGTACACAAAGCATTTCCAGAATTAGAAGATCAAGTACCAAAAAAAATGAAGTCACTGTAATTTATTATGAAAAGAACAACAGTAGTAACAACCAAAAGTAATCAGAACAAACTGCGGCATATGAAGACAGAAAGCTGTAATGTCTCAGAACTAGTTCAAACTTACTTCACGTTAGCTAATTCTTGTTTTTTCTTAGTTACTATAAAAAACCTTCCTCCTACCTCAATGATTCCCACATATGTAACTGTGTTTGTATCAAAAGAGAAGATAGCAAAAACTCATTTGCGAGATGCAAAAGGCTTGGTTCTATGAAGAGCATGGCCCCAAAGAAGTCCTGCAACAAGGGGATGTACCGATTCCGTATCCACAGGCTGATCAACTGCTAGTCCAAGTCCATGCTGCAGCCTTGAATCCTATTGATTTCAAGTTGCGTCAGAATCCATTGGGCCCTGTAGATCTTCCAGTAAGTTGGTTTGCCATAAATGAATAATGATCATCCTTAGTAGCTCAGAATATCCGATGTTGATTAGCCGTTTCACAGGTTGTTCCTGGCTGCGACATGGCTGGGGTGGTGGTGGCAAAGGGAGATGGTGCTTTGAGATTTGATGTTGGTGATGAGGTTTATGGGAATATACAGAATTTCAAGGCAGAAGGGAAGCTGAAGCAGCTTGGATCCCTGGCGGAGTTTGTCGTCCTGGAGGAGGAGTTGGTGGCTGTTAAGCCGAAGAACGTGTCATTTGAGGAGGCAGCCAGCTTGCCTGTGGCGGTTCAAACAGCAGTTGAAGGCTTCAAGACTGCTGGTTTCAAGGAGGGGCAGTCAGTTTTCATAGTTGGTGGCGCTGGTGGCGTGGGGACTTCAGCTCTTCAGCTGGCCAAGCAGTTTTACAAAGCTTCTGTGGTAACTGCCACGACCAGTACCGGAAAGGTGGATTTCTTGAAGGGCTTGGGGGCCGACAAAGTGGTGGATTACACCAAGACTAGATACATGGAAGTCGAGGAAAAATACGATTTTGTTTTCGACACAATTGGTAACCTTTTTCATTCTTGAGCATAACAAACTTAGAAAACCTGATTTTTCCAACATATATGCCTTTTTGGGATCAAATTTTTTCAGGCGACTCAAGAAAATCTTATGTGGTGGCTAAGGAAGACGCCCCAGTTATTGACATAACATGGCCTCCGTCAAATCCTAGAGCTCAGCATACAAGTCTGACGGTTTCTGGGAAGATTTTGGAGGAACTTAGGCCATATTTGGAGAGCGGAAGACTGAAAGCAGTGATTGATCCCACCAGCCCATTTCCATTCAGTAATGTTATTGAGGCTTTTAAACATCTAGAAACGGGAAGAGCCAGGGGAAAAGTTGTCATCTCTCCAGTTGTTTCCTCCTCCCATGATCTTGCTTTCTGCACCTAGTGAATTAACCTAAAACAGCAGTCAACTGTGATCTTTACTCGTTTGGTTCAAATAATACCATTCGATGGTTTCACTTGCAAACTGAGATTGCATGTTCAAGAAAATCTAGACAGAAAGAACTAGAACAAGTTCTTGTTTAGGTTATAACAATATAATGAATCTTTAACAAAGACAAGGTGCTCTATCCTTAATATGAATATACTTTGATCTGACTCAGAATCCAATGTATCTTGGAAATTCAGGCGAACTAGCTTGATTTTTTTAACATAGAAGGTTCTTTGAGATTAACTATAGATAACTTTTCTTTAAACATGATAATGAGTAAGACTTTAAAGCCATTAAAGTAATGCAAGCACAATCTCATCTGCTGATCAAATCATGCTGGCAATTTTATCTCAAGCAAATAGAAATACTGTCCTTGGATTTCGATGGTTCTCATCAAACGAGCATGTTGTTGACCTACTTAGTGCCGTTGATTGTCCCTCAGGAGAAACAGGAAATTTTCACCATAAAAATATAGTAATATAGTGCAAGTATGATATGAGCTTGCTGTAGCTTATCAGTATGTGATTAGTTTATCAATCAAATTGCAATAAAATATACAAGCTGAAAGTTCATGAAATATTCATATACATAAAACCTGTGATTGCATAGTATACCAAAATAACACAATCCAGCCATTTCTGCAGTCTTTAAAACTCCAGCCTACTGAAATTATTGTCCCAGAAACTGATGTTTGGTTAGCTGATATCATAAGAAAACATCAAATCACGGGTCATCCTTTGCTCCTGGATAAGTTTTGTCTACCGATGATCATGAAAAGACAAGCAATTGTATTTTAGGATATTCTGACACCAAGAGTCTTTGTCCATAAGACAACGTGGGAAGAGGTTTGTCAGCTTGCCATTTGGTAATTTCTGCAGTTTCAGTTTCATCGATTTGAACTACTATTTGTCTCCACTTGCTGTGTCTCTGTGAAGATTACTGTGTGGACATTGTTTTTTAGGCAGAAATAACATTTGAATGAAGGAGACTGTAAAATTTGATGAAGGCCTTTTTTCCAGGTTTCCACTGCTAAACTTCTGGAGAGATGGATATCCTTTATGCCGTCTTTTGCATTATAACAATAGCACTTGTACTTCTTCTCATACTCTTTTCAGCCTCAGTACTCAGAATATTCATAGGGAAATCCATCAGGAATCTGAGCTACCCTCCGGTCGTGGGAACCGTTTTCGATCAGCTCTTCTACTTCAACAGACTCTATGACTACCAGACAGAAATGGCGAAAAGACATAAAACTTCCAGGCTTCTCACTCCAGATCAAAGCGAGATATACACGACTGAACCGAGAAACATTGAACATATACTGAAAACAAACTTCAGTAATTACAGCAAGGGCCATTATAATCAAGACATACTGACTGACTTGTTTGGCCAAGGGATTTTCATCGTGGATGGTGAAAAGTGGAGGCAGCAGAGGAAGCTGGCAAGCTTTGAGTTCTCGACGAGGGTGTTGAGAGACTTCAGCTGCTCGGTGTTCAGGAAAAACGCAGCAAAATTGGTCGGAACAATTTATGAACTTTCCAAGAATAACCAGGTTTTTGATATACAGGTAGCTGATCACTAGTGTAAGCATAAATCAAGAACTTTCTATCCAGTTTCGTGAATTTTTTTACCTTACTTAGTAACATATTTTCAGGCTCTGTTAATGAGATGCACCCTGGATTCGATATTCAAAGTTGGTTTCGGGGTTGAGTTAAATTGCCTGGAAGGGTCAAATGCAGAGGGGAACGAATTTATTAAAGCCTTTGATGATTCTAACGCATTAGTATACTGGCGTTATGCTGATCCTTTTTGGAAGCTGAAGCGCTATCTCAACATAGGTGGCGAAGCAACCCTGAAAAAGAACATCAAATTCATCCATAATTTTGTCGACAAGGTGATCAGAACCAAGAGAGCACAAATGGAAAAGGAACAACATTGTGTGAGTACTGAGTTCCATTTCTGATCATTACAACACATAAATCATATAGAATCTTACAATTAATGTCTGACTCTTGGCAAGTTCTGATATTGGTGTACTCATTAACGTTGCCCTGATTGAAGAATGACAAAGAGGATATTCTTTCAAGATTTCTGGTGGAGAGCAAGAAGGATCCCCGAACGATGACGGATCAATACTTGAGGGACATTATTCTAAACTTCATGATTGCTGGGAAAGACACCACTGCGAACACACTTTCTTGGTTTATTTACGCCCTCTGCAAGAATCCGCTGATCCAAGAAAATGTTGCACAAGAAGTCGGGAGAGTGATCCGTTCTCCACAAAATGAAGACTGTGTTGATAATTTTGTTGAAAGTATAACTGATGAAGCACTTGAAGAAATGCATTATCTTCATGCAACATTGACCGAAACTTTGAGGCTCTACCCTGCAGTTCCTGTTGTAAGCTTTTGATGTTCGATGTTTTAATACCACTGTTTCGTGTATGAGTTTCAAATGCTCAGTTCTTGAAAATTGTATCTAAGATATTCAAATTCATTAACCTAGGTTGATGTCGTTGAAATATGTTTTTGCATTATAAGATAACTAACATTACTGTAAACGTTGAACGTGCTGTCCATCAAATTTCCAGGATGGAAGATGTGCTGAAACAGATGACACTCTTCCTGACGGCTTCAAACTGAAAAAGGGTGACGGAGTATACTACATGGCCTATGCAATGGGCCGGATGGCCTACATATGGGGCGACGATGCTGAAGAATTCAAACCAGAAAGATGGCTCAAGAACGGGACCTTTCAACCTGAATCACCATTCAAATTTGTTGCATTCAATGTAAGTAGCTCGTTTACATGGACTCTGTCAGTGCTTGTTCAAGAATTACATGCTTTTGTTCGACTGATGATAATTCCTACAACTTCTGGTTGCATTCGATTATCCTCAGGCTGGCCCTCGAATTTGTTTGGGAAAAGACTTTGCGTATCGACAAATGAAGATAGTATCAGCATCTCTTGTTCACTTCTTCAGGTTCAGACTAAGTGATGACACTAAGAATGTGACGTACAGAACCATGCTTACACTTCATATCAGTGGGAGCCTCAACATTCATGCAGTTCCAAGAACAGGCTTGCTCAAAGTCTAAATGTCAAAGAATTCGTCTAGTGGAGACAGAGCCATTCACATGTACAGTTTAAGTATATATGTAAAGATATGTTTCTTCAAATGTACTTGTATTTGAATCATATATGTGAAGATATCTTAAACGATCAAGTGAGTGATCATTTATTCCCTTCGTAGACTCATATTACTAGTAATTTTTCTCTAAATTGATCTCATTAGGCGTTCTAATTATCGAAAATTGGGAATTGACAAGAATATAGTGCTGGCTGAAACAAAAACAAAATCACACATGCTTTCCAGAGATCATGAATTTTTTCTGCATTCATAACTTATGGAGGTGGGGTAAATAATCATATAATTAGAACAGACAACTGCCCATCGATTGTATAATTAGATATATTTTCTAATAACAACATATTTGAAGGATTAAATTACAATGAAAAATCTGAATGTTGTTACACCAAATATTCATATTTTCAGACATGGGATGAAGGGGTAGATTGAGATTAGAATTGTCAAATGGCAAAGTTTTATTAGAGGACAACATGTAGGTACGACTTCACTGCTCCGATAAATGAAAGTTATTTCCACACTAGTATGGGAAAAGCTGTGCCTATATATACCTTGGTCAATCAAATGAATAATATTTATTACTCACCTAATTTTGCATGTGCTATAACAGTCTCTTAAGCAGCTGACCAAACCTGCAGATCTGACATACTTCAGTAGTTAAATTTCATATAGAAATAGATCTTTATCTGAAATCATTAGTTGTCCAATTTACCACATATAATGCATTTTTCTTACACGAATGGGGATTTAGAAATGAGTAAATCAGATAACATCAACATAATGTAGGTTATGTTGTTGGCTTAATATAATCTTGACATGATATTTTGGCACTCGATTCATAATTCCATACTAGCCAAAAAAGAGATCCTAGTACGAAACAGTAGTGTCCTGACTCCCAACTGCCTGAGCTACACATATGTTGGATCAAGAAGGAGAGGAACAATGACAACCTTTTTCCTTGTACTGATAGGATCAAAAAGTGGATGGGTTGCAATGGATAACAAGTTTTGGATGACCACAGTAATTGTCTTTATATAAGATGACCTTTAAGGTGTAGCTGAATAACAATCTTGAGCTAGATTCTTCACTCAGTTGATTTCTCAATGGCAAACCCCATGGATTTTCTCCTCAACCCAACACAATCTGGGGCTACAACCCTTCTTTACATTATCTTTTCTGCTCTTATTGGTAAATTGCTCAGCAGAAAACTGCAGGGGAAGAAGAAGTACCATCCCATTGGTGGGACTGTGTTCAACCAGCTGCTGAACTTCTATAGGGTGCATGATTATATGGCTGATCTTGCAGGGAAGTATAAGACTTATAGACTGATTGCCCCTTTTCGGAGTGAGGTCTATACATCTGACCCTGCCAATGTTGAGCACATGTTAAAAACGAATTTCGAAAATTATGGCAAGGTAGATAATCGGAGTTCCATTAACAGGGATCATCAATTTTTTCTTCATTCGTAACTTTTGGAGTTTGGGTAAATAATCGTACAATTACAACAAACAACCATCCCTCAATTATATAACTAAAATATATTTTTCCTAATAACAAAATATTTGAAGGATTAAAGTATAATGAAAAATCATATTTTAGTCATCAAATATTTCTGTTTTCAGATATGTCATTAAGGGTAGTGGATTGAGATTAGAATGTGAAATGGCAAAATATTTATAGAGTACAAATGAAGTCAATAGTTTCTACTACTCCAATAAATGAAAGTTAATTGACATAGGAGTAGGGGAAGCTGTGCCTATATACACTAAAAAGGTCAATCAAATCAACACTGTTTATTACTCACCTAAACTTTGCACGTCCCTAAGTGTCTTTTAAGCTGACAAAGCGGTAGATTTGCCAAATTTCACTAGCACATTAAACATAAATACCATAGTTTCATAGGCTCCATCAATTGATTTCGTACACATACAATAGCCCTTTATTTATGTATTTATCTCTGATAATATACAATTCATTACTTCATTCAATACATTCATATCTACAGATTGAGTTAATAGATCAATAATTCAAATGAACAAATACATAAACGACACAAAAATACTCCTTCGAAAATACATCCAATCTACACGTGTGGGACCAGAACTAAAAAATCAAGAAACCTAATTAACCATACAACGACAGGATCCACATATAATGCATTTTTAGTACATGAGTGTTATTACACCATCATTTCATAAGATTTGATATAATTACATATATCCCCTAAGGTTTGGTTATTACACATAGTTTTTTTGTCCAACAAATATATCTATTTGATAGTAAAATTTACAGAATTTACTCAAAAATTAACTTATAAACTTATTATAAGTTACAAATCTTTTATGATGAACTATCTTTATAAGGTTAAATATGTACCTTCACTCATGCATTAGCATGTGAACACGTAGAAGCATAGTTTGACCACGAAATATTTGTCTAACTTTTTTTTTTTGTGCTTATATCAGTAAATTTTTTTAATTCTGACTAACGTATAAATTTATTTATTGAATGGAAATACTAATATTAATTTCTAAAAATTGCTGGAAATTTATATATAAATATATCAAAATTTAAGAGATAACGCTGTAATTAGCCGTTAAGACCACACACAAAAGGAAAGGAGCAATGACAACCTTTCCCTAGTACTGATAGGATAAATAAATGATGGATTACGACGGATAACTACTTTTGATTTTGAATGAGCCCAACTCCCAGGAATTGTCTTTATATAAGATGACAGACAAGGTGCAGCAAATTAACAATCTTGTGATTGATTCTTCACTTCACTTCATTGCTCAATGGCAAACCCCATTGATTTTCTCCTCAGCCCAACACCATATGTGGCTACAACCCTTCTTTACGTTCTCTTCTCTGTTCTTATTGTTAGATTCCTCAGCAGAAAGCTGCTCGGGAAGAAGAGGTACCATCCCATTGGTGGTACCGTGTTCAACCAGCTGCTGAACTTCTATAGGCTGCATGATTATATGGCTGATCTTGCAGGGAAGTACAAGACTTACAGACTGATTGCCCCTTTTCGGACTGAGGTCTATACATCTGACCCCGCTAATGTTGAGCACATGTTGAAAACGAATTTCGAAAGTTATGGCAAGGTAGATATGTTTGTATGTGTGCATGTGGTGAAATTTGTATTGCTTGGTTCTTGGAAGTTCATTTTTCTTGGTAAATTTGTACAAGAAATACAGCATTCTGAAGAGTTTGTGACTTTTGATCACTCCTGCAGGGACCTTACAATTGCAGCATTCTGGGGGATTTGTTTGGTGAAGGAATTTTCGCAATCGATGGCCATAAGTGGAGGGAGCAGAGAAAAGTGTCAAGCCTTGAGTTTTCTACAAGGGTTCTGAGGGATTACAGTAGCATCGTCTTCAGGAAAAACGCCGTAAGGCTCGCAAAAATTCTGTCTGGAGCTGCAACTTCCAACCAACCAGTGGATATTCAAGTACTTAAAACTCCCTCAACCAAGCAATCCTGGTTGTTTCAGCAAAGAACTAACTGTTTCTCTATATATGCAGGATCTTTTCATGAAATCAACTTTTGATTCTATTTCGGAAGTTGCTTTAGGAGTTGAGCTTGACAGCTTGGGTGGTTCAAATGAAGAAGGTGCCAAATTTAGCATTGCTGCAGACGACGTGAGTATGAGGACACTTTGGAGATACGTGGATGTTCTGTGGAAGTTAAAGAGAGCTCTAAATGTTGGTTCAGAAGCAAAACTGAAGAAAAGCCTTCAAGTGGTTGATGAATTTGTGTATAAGCTGATTCATAGTAGGACTCAGCAAATGAACATGCCAGGAAATGATTCTGTTGTATGTGAATCATATTTGTGCTTTTTTTTTGGGTAGTACATTTGGTCTACAAGAACTAGGTAAGACTTATCCATTTGTGTGGCAGATGCAGCTGAAGAAAGACGACATTTTGTCAAGATTCTTGCAACTTACTGAGGCCACTCCCAAGTACTTGAGGGACATAACAATAAGCTTTATAGTTGCTGGTAAAGACACAACAGCAACAACTCTCTCCTGGTTTATTTACATGCTTTGCAAGTATCCTCATGTTCAGGAAAAGGTGGAGCAAGAGATAAAAGATGCGACAGGCTGCAAAGAGGTAGCAGATATCTCAGAATTTTCAGCCTGTGTGACAGAAGAAGCTTTGGGCAAGATGCATTATCTCCATGCAGCATTGACAGAAACACTGAGGATTTATCCAGCAGTTGCGGTGGTAAGAAGACATTCTTTCCTAGTGCTAGTTACATCTGACTTATGTATAGATAAAATTTAGGTAACACCAGAAGAAGATCGACTCATTTCCCATTGCATGTGGGAAAATTAAGAGTTCAAGATTTACTCTACTGATTTTTCTCATAAGGACAGATGATTAGAACACGTCACCATACATGCTATTGGACAAGTCACAGCATTATGTGCTTGCTCATTGGCTCTTCCTTCTGATGCCTAAACTTGACCATTATGAAAATATTGATTCTCACTTGATCTATCAAGTGCTACTCTTTTAGTTTTATTAGTTCAAATCATGATGATGGTTCTCATTATGGCATAAATAGGATGCAAAGCAATGTTTGTGTGATGATATAATGCCGGATGGGTTCAGTGTTAAGAAGGGGGACATGGTGGCTTATCAACCATATGCAATGGGAAGGATGAAATCCATATGGGGTAATGATGCAGAAGAGTTCAAACCAGAGAGATGGCTTGACAAAAACGGTTGCTTCCAGCAGGCCAGCCCTTTTAAGTTTACAGCTTTCCAGGTTAGCAGAAATGATTTAAATATAATCTCATTATTCCAGGAGGCTTTAAGCCTTCAGAAGCTTAGGAGAACATAAGCAGGCTGTGCGTTCAGTTTATCTCACTAACTAATGCAATTAGTCGTTAGAAGGTCTGTCGTATACTGAAATACTAGCATCCCGGTGAACAGGCCGGCCCTCGTCTTTGTTTGGGGAAAGAGTTTGCTTATCGGCAGATGAAGATATTCTCAGCCATTCTGCTGAGATTCTTTACCATGAAACTAAGTGATGAAAGAAAGACAGTAAACTACAGACCAATGCTCACTCTTCTCATCGACGGTGGTCTCATTGTCCGCCCCTTTCACAGAATGGACGAGAAAACTGCATGAAACTTAGATTGCTGTGGGGTCTCAGCTGTTCTACTCTGAAGCTGCATGCACTATCATAGTTGTTCTAATGATGTAACCTTTGTTCCTAAATAATATAGTGCGCCAGTTTCACATATTTAAGTTTTATTAGCCTGAGATCCTGACAGGAAAATGAAACCAATGGCAACCATTGTTTTCTCTGAGCACAAAAACATAGGCATCTACGCAATAGTTCTAAAACTGGTCATAGAAATCAATAATCACAATTCACAAAATGGCACTGGACCTAATTCTTTATATAATCTGTCTGATAAAAATATTCTTTTGAAACTTTTATTACTCAACAGTGTCTCCGGTAATTTATTTGGATGGTCGTTTGTCTACATATAGTGTAATAGGAGAAACACAATAGAAGTTGGCCAGCAAAACAAGTTAATCTTCATAAATTTACACAACATTGCCCCCACAGGAAATTACAAAATCCTGATTTGTATACATATCCCGTGACAACAGCAGCGTCCAAGTTAACACCAAAATTTTTTATACATCAGAAGATAATAAAAAACAATGGACAAAAAATATACACTATGAGGGCACAGTCCCTGCCTACTCATTGGTGCTAAAGGTACAGGTATTCAGTAAACATGGTACATCACACTAATGTTGTATTGAGGTTCTCGTGTTGAGCAATATTGATGCTTCATCGACAGTATCCACCACCTAATGGAAGCAAAGGAAAAGCTCTATGTCCAAATGCATAACTGTGAAGTTCCAGCACCACAAGTGTTGATTGCATATGAATACTTTATCAAAGGTAATCTCCACTATCTTACCACTGTCACTTTATGAGGGGGCTGAATCCATCACCTTCCCATCCCAGTTTGAGCATGTGGTCTACAACTTTTAAGCTCAACTGCAAGGATAGAGATTAATTACATTTCCTTTAAAATAAGTAAACAGGACAATAAGTACATGTCAAGGCATCAGATAACATCCCTAACATTGAATGCAATGACAAACTATTATTTAGATTGACATTGCTGACCAAGAAAAAGACAATCAAGAACGAGTGTTTCCCTGGTACATTTGAGTACAAAATTTGTCCACAAACAAACTGAGGCATCTCAACTAGAAAACAGATAATTGTAATAACCATTTTCTGTCCCGTGAAACATGTATGGCAATGCACTTCTATCTCCATGAATAAAGCCAAAGAAGCTAGGGGGGTGCAAGTTGATATTTGATAAGAGAACCAGTATGTATTCAAGAGAATCTTAACGAATATAACTTTCAAAAGAAATATGCAGAAAAACAGTGAGAGACTGATAAGAAATGCAACTTACAGAAGGATCTGTGAATATTATCAATTGTTTGTTTGCTGTTGATACCAAAAGATTTGTATTATCCTCATTCAAAGCAATGCTAGTAATATCTTGTCCTTCTGCAAGTTTCATTGTATGAAGGACCTGTAAGATGAAGACCTCTGATGTCAGAAATGTATTCAGTTCCAGAAGGAAGAAAATTCAGTGAATTTGGAAAAAAATCTGGTGCTTCAAACTTGATGTCTATTCCTAACAAATACAGGTCATTAGAAAATGCTATTTGATTTGAGTAGCACCAAATCTGCTGTTTGTACTCTTACCTTTAGAGAGTAGAGATCGAAGAAGCAGATAGAAGGTAAAGGTAAATCCAGTCTATTTCCTTCATTTAATTCATCAGCACTGCTTGATTTTACTGACTTCAAATGCTGGCTGTAGTCAGACCCTCCATCATTTTCCAAAGATGGATTTAGTCCAACCAAAGCACTCTGACCGTCAACTGAAACCTCTATGCAACTGACGCTTGATGAAAGTGGAAGCTGGTTCTTAGAAATCGGAGTTCCATTAACAGTAAAGGTATTGAGAGTACAAAGATATTTGTTCCAGATTATTATGATTCCATCAGATGAGAGGCATACAGAATGAGCTTCCACACCAAACAGCCTCCTAACCAACCTGCCTCGCCTTATCGAATGAAGCAGGACATCTGAAGATTCGGAGCAGGAAGCAACAATTCCAAGGTCTGAACTGACAGCGCAGCATGTAATTTCCCCTAAATGACCTCGGAGGACATGCAGGGGGCCTTCAATTCGCCGCCATTTACTCTTGTCTGCAAAGTTGTTTCCTACTGGGGTGCTGGTGGATGTCGGTGTGCCTGAATTAATTGAAGGATCTGGTGAGCTGCTAGAGCGTGAAATAGATGACCTATGTATTCTCCAGAGCAGAACTGTCGCATCACGAGACCCAGTCACAAGGTAGTTGCTATCAGGAGATATAGCCAGGCATGTAACTGGAGCATAATGTCCTCGAGCTATTTCCAATGTTTTTGCTCCATCAGCTGAAATCAGCCTTATGCTACTATCAACATGCCCTCCTGAAACAGAAAACAACACATTGAAGTTAATACAAGTATATGGAAAAGCAACTATAGGACCATAATAAACGGCAATGAGCAAGAAGCCTAGACTAACACCAGAAACATCAAGGAAATAAAATTTATCAACTAAAATGCAATTATTATGCTCGCACAACCATTTTTCACGCCAAACCACAGTGACATTGTTCACATATACTTTTGCATTGTCGTCCAGGGCCTGGACCATTAAGATGTCCCTCTTACTTGAGGTGTAACAGGTATGCAGCACTAAAGAAATGAATGAAACTTCTTCAGGAATACATTTGATACCGTTTTCGTGTAACTAGAGCGCATAAAAGAGGTTTTAGATGTAAAGGTAGATACCAAACAGCTTGGAAAATGAGTGGATGATTAACTCATTAGTCTATATTTTCAGATACAAAGGAAATCCATATTTCATTCATTTGTTAATGAGCCAGTGGATGTTGCAACAGGTTGCCAGAAATCTGCAGCAAGATTACCTTATTATCTGAACACAGATCAAATCCAACCATGTTCCTTAATTCATCCTTCATCTGATGATACTCTTCAATTATCCAGTATGACTGCAATTTTCAGAACTTTCGTATTATTCTAATCATCTCCTTCGTTGCATACAGAGATGAGTGAGTCTCTCAAGCACAGTGTTCAAATGCCCTAAATGGGTTATAATTATGTGGCTTTGGATACCCACAATACTTCAAATTTCAGTTGCTAAAAGTCAAAGACGCCTTTGGTTGCTTGTGATTTAAAGGTGAGATCCAGAACTAAGTTCAAACTCATTGTAAAGTGATACCGACAGAGTATGTGACTATGTTCAGAGAGATGGTACAGAGTAATTTATTACACACTAATTCATCACACTAATTTCATATAACCTTGGAGTAAAAGCTTCAAAACCGTATCAGTTAGGGAACACTTATACTAACCAGTAATAATTTCTCTGTCACAAGTGATTGAAACTATCCTCGTGCTTCGGATTCCAGAAGTGGGAAATGCCAGTGCCTGCGGGAAATGCCACTCTTCTGATCCAGTGGCTGTAGGCCCTTTGAACATTCGCATAAAAGTAGCACCAGCAGCACCTGCACCAGGCTTTCCATGCTGAAAAAGGAAAGGTGTCCCCTGGCCATCAGGTGTGTTTGGCTGCCACTTATGTTGTGCTACATGTGCTGCCGGAGCGTTTATATCAACAATTATAAGAGAGTCTGAAGATGCACGAATGGCAGCAGCAGGCAGATTGCAGCGCTCGGGGTAGGGAACCATATATGGCTTAACCTCTCTGGGATTCCGGAAAATGGTCTATATACAAGAAAGCAATCAGATCCTTAGTACTTGCCTATTCTAGCACATCTATGATGAATCTACGTATATGAGTAGAGAAAAGGTCAGAAAAAAAGAAGAAATTTCACTTTCTTGATGGAACTATAAAACCTTTTCATGTTTCCCCATACATTATTTTAATGTCAACTAAACGTACAAGAAGCCAATAGTCCCATATGAAAACCAAATACGCTAGATAAAAGTCTGGGAACAAGCAGCTCGGTGACCCAAAAAGTCAAGTGCAGATGTTAGATAACAAAACCAAAAATTGAAATCATTCTTGGAGTTCACCAAAAAATTGTAGTCATCTTTGGTATGATAATATAATTTCAAAACACGAAAAGAAGCTCGTAAGCAGTATTAGGAAGCCTGGCTTCCACTCACTCACAACCACCGGGATCACAAGTCCACTAAATGAAAATCAGAAGTAGTTGTGTAAAGACTTGCCCTAATGCACCTGAACAAGGCCTGTCAGTAAAACATTTAAAATATCATAAAGAGAGCCATTCTCTTGACTCTTGAGATTCAGTCTTTAATTCGAGGAACACATACAACATCCTTCACTTATACCTAGCACCTCCTCAGTGTATCATGACTGCTACATTTTTTCTCCAAATTTTAAGATTGGCTGTTTTATCTTTCCTAGAACTCCAATAAGCGGTGTCTGTAAATTGCCACTAAGTTGTTGGTGTACAAGGAGAAAAATAAATTCTAAGTGAAAAGCATAAAGATGTGGCAATGCAATGTTACCTGCATGTGTAGGACATCTGCCAGCGACATCCGTTTCATGTGAGGCACAGTTAGAAGCTGTGATGGGGTTTGGCCAAAGTAAGCAATCTGATCCTGGGTAGCACGCTGTTGTACCTTTTAAAATGTCGAGAAATATAAGTAATTCCGACGGCAAAGAGCACGGTATCTATGGAAAATTTCCGGATAACTAAGGAGAAAGCAACTCACTGGGTCTAATATTTTATCAATATCTACAGTTCCTTCATATGTGATATAAAAGAAAACATTATTTGCCTGTATAGCTTCTTTCCCACGTTGCTTATACCTGAACATATAATAATTTTAGCAATCAACTTCAGAAAATTTCATCCATAAACATATATATTAACTTAACCTAGCTTTGAATCAAGAGAGAGAGACGCAGAGAGGGAAAGCGTGAAACCGGAACACGAGCCATATTTGAATAAGGAGCTCCAAATGTAAATAAACAAAATACCCAAAAATGAGATCAATCCATTCATGCAAATGTTCTGAGACATGCTCGCTCTCAAGCGCCATCCGATGCTTATGGACAAAGTCAACTGGGTTTTCAGCCCAAGGAGGAAGCCGTACTGAGCCTGTAACAAGAGGTGACAAATTCAAAATATCAGCAAGCTATACAGCAACATTTTTGCCTTATGAAGAGTGGAATACAACTATATTTGGATTTGGACTAAGCAACTGAAATGCATACCAAGCTTTTCACCAAGTTGTGTTGTACCAAAGTCAATTGAGTTTTCGTTAGTTAAAACCTCTGGAAGGTAAAATAGCTCAGGAACCTGACACTCAAGAACAAAGGATAGGATCAGAGGAGCCAAGCATGTACATGCATCCTCCAAAACTAGCAGTCAAAGCTGCTGAATGCAAACATCGGCAATGCCTAAAACTAATTGAAAAACAACCAAGGAATGAAGCTCAAAATTATAATGGACTCAGGTTATAATGAAAAATTGTAAAAACAAACAGAAAAATAAGTCACTTAGACACTGACACAATTGAAGATTCATACCAATTCTTTTACATCACTCATGTCCTCAAGAACTCCATTCCAAGTTGCAGCAACATCTGAGAACATTCTGTCCGCATGATCGAACTTGCCACCTTGAAGTTGAATAGAAAGAGTAGTAAAAGGTTCTACTCTTGTGAGGTAATACAAAACCTGCAACATAACATAGAAAGACAGCAACTCAGAGCCTTCTATACTAGTAGACAATTTAACTCACTAAAAGAAATTAGTTTGACTGAAAAACAATTAAAAGGCCAGTGATGAGAAAGAAGTAATTTCAGGGACAAAATTTAAAGTGATAGTTTTTGTAGAAAGCTCAAGCAAACAAACTCAAATATAATTTATTATGTCTCATTGCATACACTATAGCAGGGCTACTCAGCATGCAAATGTGACGCCAATATATAGAGCTAATGATTCAGTTCCTTCATAATCCTTCATCAGAAAGCAAAACAATATGCATGATTAATAAGCAACCAGGCAAATAGAAAATCTGGGATTGTTCTCTATTAGGTCATGCTTTTCTCCAATGGAATTGGATAATGACATTCACTCTCCAACTAACACAAATGTAGTCTGCCTTCCTGTTTAGGTTAGATCACAGAAAGCGATACGACTGATAATTTCTAATGATGATTCTTGCATCCGTCATCAATGAGTTACCTATGAAAACAGGCTTGCCGCAGATGTTACTTAACCTGCTAGGCAATTACATTTGAAGCTTGTGACCTTGGCACTTATAAGAATGGTAAAAGTTAATACACCAAACTTGAAGAACGGAAGTCTTTCGCATGCAGGGATAATCGTTATAAAACCAACGATTTCCATGTTATAACAATGTGATGCCTTGAGAGGAACATATAAATAACGAGAGAACATACCGTTCCTGCTGTTGAATAATGTGATCCATAGTGAAATTTGGGAATGACTGGATCGTCAAAGCTGGAGTATCTCTCTTGGAATTTCTGTAGTCTGTCAGCATTCAGAGCGCCAACGGGCTGCAACACGAATGTTAGATAAAACATCAAGGTACATAATAGCTTTAGAAAAAACATCAAATTATACCTTTGAGAGATCTCGAAATGAAGAAGAATTTGAAAGATCCAAACTCTGTGAGCTGTAATCAGAAAGGATCCACGGGAATACAGGATACTGCACATATTAATGTAATTAAGCATTTGAAAGATCAAAGTTCTATCTAGGATACAGATTGGAAATATAAGCAAACCCTATACCTGTGTGATATCATTGTAACTGCGTCCAGCTAATGTATTAAGCTGCATCAAATATTCGAAATTGCTGATCTGCAAGTATTTACTATTCATCATATATTTGTTAAAAATTAGACAATTTAAGCTAAAAGAGAAGAAACCAAATAAATTGCGCCTGAGGCTGATACCCATACCTCCCACCTAGCCCAACGTTCCATCAGCTGAGTTCTTTTTAGAAGTTGTTCAGGTCTCTTCAAAATAGGAGAAAAGAACATAAACTTTAAAATACTGTACCATAGGACCAAAGCTAGATATTAAAACATGAGCCACGTCTGAACTGTTCACTTCTCCCTCCGTTTACGGGTTGAGTCTATTTTATTGCAAGTAAATGCATGGAAGTCATGTGCTGATCTCATTAAAGCACAGACTTGGCATCTTGGTATAAATTACGATCACTAGGTCAATACCTGAGTAGCAAGGTAGATATTGTTCAAATGAGGAGGACGGGCTTGAACGATAGCACGATATGCATTCCGCCGTCCCTCGGTGCTCTACAGTAGAAACAGAAACAAAAAATAATCCTTACTGAAAGAAAAAAAAAAAAAAGCAACACATGAAACATTGGAAGAAAGTCAAAAGTGCAAATCTCTGCAATCGTAGATTTTTTGAGGGGACATACCCCAAAATCAAAAAAGTAATTTGATCGGTCAACCATGAACAACTCCAGTGCACTTCTTCTCAAAAGATATCTGCAAGGACAATGTTCCAATAATTTATGCATCTTAAAAGAGGTGCCTGTATGGATATCATAACCAGCATTGGGACAAACAGACTCATAGAATAGGAATGAAGTACGAAAAGCAAAGTATAGGGCAATGATATGTTTGATGGGGAAAGTTACTAATTCCAAAATCATTATAGACATAGGATCTCATATTTAAGGAGGAATATACCAGGTATCTATAGCCTTGAAGAGAATTTTAAATTACATGGTTACTTTTCTTATAATAACAACTAGACACACTATAATTTATCAAAGGGCATTATTGTATTGAAAATATCATATCCTACTAAGGTAAATCCAATTTATACCTAGTTAATAAGTAAAATTATTATAGTGTGAAACCTTTGGAACGAGTCCATCCTTACAAAAAAGGAAACAAGTGGACTTCTAGGATTTGATTAAAGTCTAAGCTGGTGAGAAGAATCATTATGATAAATCAAAACCTTCAATAATGAACAAGAAAATTCATTCTTCAGCATTTAATGAAATTTGTATCCCTGGACCATCCAAGCCCCATAATAAAGAAGACAAAATAAAGGAAAGATATAAGAGAGAAAAGACAAATAAGCATAAAGCATATTATATGAAGTCCATAGAACAGCAGGTTTCAGACCCCAGTATAATGCAATATACAGTTATAAACAAAAAACAGAAAGACAGCATTACGTTCAAAGTGAATGAACATGTTTCTAATTTCACCTTCTGCTATATACTTGATGAAGTGATGATATCAACCAGCTGTGATCCTTTTCTTGAACTTCATTAAAACTTTTGAACTCCACATGTCCCATAGTGCTATTATCCATGTGATCAACAATAAAATTGATTCTTCTAGTCGTTATCTGACAAAAGACATCATTTCACACATTCAAAAATACAATACTATAGAAGTGTATCACAGATGTTGAACATCTGAATAACCATCAACCAGAAAAAACTTTTTACAGGATGCACGGTAAAAGAAGGAAACTGCCTGACTGGATCTAATTCATTAACTTAATCTATATCTATACTATACATAAAAGTATGAATCTTTCATGCATTTGTTCCCGTTGTAAAAAGACTTTTATATCCTTAAAGTAATATTTCAAATAATAAATCAAAATTAATTCTAGAAGATAAAATTCTATCAAAAGAAGTATAAGAGTTCTAAATTCTGATGCCTCTACACTACTTGGACATTAATTGTAAATATATCCAACTAAAAAAAAGAAACAGATAAATAATAATTCTATGTGATTAATTTGTTAGAAATTATTTTTAAATATTAAAAATATTAATTTATTAGACACAGTAATATTTAAAATGAATAGCATTAGAATAAAATATAAAATACTAACATAAACTTCAAAAATTAAATATATATATATATATATAAAAGAAAAAATATCATGAAATTTTAAATAAAAATTATCAATATTATTAAATTTGAAATGCTTTTGAAGAATTTAAAATGAGTGACTTCTAACTAATTGATTTTAGAAAAAATTATATTTTTGGTCCCATATATTAGGATCTTCTTCAATTTCGTTTTTTTTTTTATTGGTAATTCTCAATTTCATTCTATTTGTTACTATTTTCTTATATCGTATCCCGTAAGTTGAAAGTTTTGTCAATTTTAGTCATCACATACATTTTTCGTTAATTAATGGGACATTTTTCAATTTAGTCCCATTTGTTACAATTTTCTTACATTGCATCTCATAAATTGAAAACTTTCTCAATGTTACATTAACAATTTCTATACATTTTTCGTTAATTACTGGACGAAAAATGCACGCAAAGACTAACATTGGAAAGAAAAAATTCAAACTTATAAGATGCAATGTTTTCAAAAAATCGTAATAAATAGGACAAAATTGAAAAAATGCTAACATATGTGACCAAAAATATGATTTTCTCTTGATTTTATGTGACCAAAAATATGATTTTCTCTTCACGTATTTTTCATTTTGTTCATAATATACTAGAAACAAAATAAATACTAATAAGTACAACTTATGATTAAATATATAATAGTGAGAATCTCATGAGCGTTTATTCTTATTGTAAGGGAATATTCATAGATTACTTACTAGGTATTCCTTTGAATTTTGATACTTTCATTAACACGTAACTGCATCAATATTACGTCATACTAATGTTTCACATAATATATATATATATATACAATCATACTACAAAAGGTTGCTCCTTATTATTAAAATGTTTTAGCTTTCAACTTGTCATCAAGAAAACAAATAACCCAAAAATAAAAATAAATTAGAATCTGTCAACTGAAAACAAGCATAATATGAAGTGACGAAGATACAATCCAAGGAATTATCGCCATTACAATGTATCACGAGGAGTCTTGTGTATAGAAAAACTCTAACTTAAATCGAGTTTGGTAAAACATGAACTCACACGACAAATGTATACATTTGTCATGTAATTGGTGTATTATTTAGGATAAATTACAACGGAGTCTCCTGAGATTTTTCATAATTACAAATACCCCCTCATTCTTTGAAAAATTATAAAAACTCTATTGAAATTACAAATATCCCCTCGGGCTATCACAAGGAGATATTTGTTAGGATATTTGTAATTTCAAGGGGATATTTATAATTTTTCAAACCAAGGTATTTATAATTATGAAAACCTTAGGGGAGCCTGTTGTAGTTTACCCTATAATTTAAGAACAATAATCAATTACATTTCAAATATATCACATTTATTATGATCTATTGTATTTGATCCAACCTAATTTAAGTAGAACCTTTTTATCGTGTGTGTGTGTATATATATATACAAATTTGAGTTCTTAAATGTGAACAAATCATCATTCTATCGATCTAATTTCCGTTGTTTGAAGTGACACTAACTCCAAGTTGACAACTTACGAACTTAGGAAATCGAGAGGAAAAGAAAAACCCACCTAAATTGATCACTTTATCCTCAATTATAATATAGTCAAATGGATCAATTCGACACAAAACTAAAATTTAGAGATGCTAACATCAAGAATTGAACTTGAGGAACTAAATTTGTTCCAAATGAAAACTTAAAGGATCAACTATGATATTTAATTCTAACGAAGGAAACAAAAATGGTACTTTTAATTCCTCTAAGCTACTTAGAAGATGAATGATATCTAACTAAAAGATAAATAGGCAAATTATATTTAACATGCTTAATTTGCTAGAAAGGATCTTAAATATTTATCAAAAACCAACTAAAATTGATCATTTTACCCTCAATTATAATATTGTCAGAGGGATCAGTTTAAGACAAAACCAAAATTTAGGGATGCTAACGTCAAGAACTGAACTTGAGGAACTAACTAAATGAAAACTTAAGGGATCAACTCTAATATTTAATTCTAACGAAGAAAAAAGAATGATATCTTTTATTCCTCTAAACTACTTAGAAGATGAATGATATATCTAACTAAAAGATAAATAGGCAAATAATATTTTATCATGCTTAATTTGCAAGAAAAGATCTTAAATATTTATAAAGAAAAAAAATTACTAGGGCACTAAAAAAATTTGAATAGCAATGAGTAACATGTAAATACTAATCCAAACTTCAAAAAATAAATATATAATATTGAATAAATATCCACAATTTTATTAAATTAAAATTGAAAAACATAAATTAAGTGGCCTTCGACTAATTGATTTTATTTTAATATTAACATTAGATAATTGTTTTAGATTGTAATTTTTCTTCATAATATAATGGGAGTATCATTTTGACAATACTAATAAGTGCAATTTATAATTAAATATAAATAATGAGAATCTCTTGAGCGTTTATTTTTATTGTGAGAAAATATTGGTACATTTACTGGGGTACACTATTAAGGGGGTATATCATTAATTATTTATTAATGAATTTTTTTGTAAAAACAATTCAAAACAAGGAGTTTTGCCTAAATTATTTTTATATCAATTGGTTTAATACAAAATAATGAAATATATTCATTAGTGAATATGAAAAACAAAATTTTAATTTTGGAAATATTTTTTATTTAATAGTGCCAATTAAATTAGAAAGTGAATTACAAATAATAGAAGTAAATAGTTTTCTAATCAATTAAAACAATTATCATCAATTTATTTTGAAAATATAATTATAATACTAATGCTTCAATTACAAAAACATAAATAATATCATGAACTTAATATTTTTATGACTAACTATAAATAATATATTTACTTCTAAAACTGTATTAGTACACGTGCATCGCACGTCTTGCTTTCTAGTATATTTAAAAGGCAGAAAGTCATATTTAAGATTTATTTTTTGTCTCCAAGTCCTAAAATTACTTCACAACCTAAAGGAAGATCATTCCTAATATTCAGCATACAACGAGAACAAGGGTGGACACTAAATGAGAAAAATGGTACGACAGGTTCTTTTTTATCCTGGAAAGTTCCTATTTCTTTCTAAGGATTTAATGTTCTTAGATGTGGAATATTACAAGAATGCATGAGCAATGTCAAGATATAAGTTCTGATTCTATAACTAGCAAAAAGTTAAATGAGCCATGTTGTATCAGGAAAATAGCTAGGAGAATACATAATAGCGATAGACAAGATTAAGATATGTATTGACTTACTTGTAAAGTTCCCCTCAGAACCTTTAATGGACGGACCATTGATGATGGGAGCTCAAGAACAATTCTTTCATCATCCTCGCTAGGAACATAACCAGGGGCAACTGCTGCTGCCGAGTCTATGTCACTAGACACTGGGGGATCTGTGGACTCTTCGGACGTTAGTGGCTGCTCACCAGGTGCAGACAGCATTGTCTGAATTTCACCTGGATGTTCACCATTTGGGCTAACATCCAAATAGGTGGCATCATGCTCATCCTCCTCATTTACTACATCAGCTGAGATGACTTCTGCAGCTAACATAGAGGCCTTTGATGGACTTAAAGGTTTATGTTTATCATGCTTCTGTTCCATATGATCTTCATAATTTGCAGCAGCACCAAGGTGATCTGAACCCTGGTAGTTCCTACGTAGAATCCTCCTCATCCTTGAAGAAGTTTCCATGAAATCAAGCTTCCAGAAAATCTAGCACCACAAAAGTTCGCAATTAAAGATTTGACTTATAAATTTTCAAATGAAACAGGTAAGTCCAGACAAGAAACATACACGCTTAGGATTGCATAAATCATCACTAAAAGGCCCAAAAAGACATTTCATCTCTATCAAGCAGTGGATAAGCTTACGCCATTCACGCATCCCAGTGTATAACCGATGGCGAGCTATTAAATCTACTTGTGACCTCCTGTCAACCTATAGCCATAATGGGAGACTTCAGGTAATTGTAGGTTGCCATTTGACAAGTGTTAATAGGAACATAAATAAAACGATCAATACCTCAGATCGCTGCATGTTTCTAGCCAGAGCTAGGCTTCCAACAAGGACAGCAATATACTTGTAGGAAAGAGCATTGAAATCCTTGCCATATACAGATTTTGAATCCACTGATTGTAAGCATTCCGTCCAGGCAGTTCCCATGGCTTCAGAAACATTCCATCTCTTTACGCGTTCAGTATCACTTTTACTCCGACGCTGCGCAGATGTAGCCATTGCCACGGCAATAAGCCCTCTTCCAGAGCCAATTTTTGCATTACGCTCAAGGTCTCTTGCAGCAGCCAATGCAGCTGCTTTTGCGGCAGCCTTGTCCTTTGGAATGTTTGGAGATTTGCTAGGTGCCTCCAAGGGTTTCTGAAAGCTTGCAAACGTATGAAGTCTAGTTGTTTTGCGTTCAAGCAATGATGTGTCACGCCGGAGCTGCGAGGAAGTCTGAGGAGCAGCAGTGACCTCTCCGCCAGCAGCACCAGCAGCAATCATCGCTAATGCCATAGCAGCAGGAGGTGAGGCAAAAGAAGCAGCCCAGCTAGGAGATATCATAGCCAGAGCAGCCTGAAAGGTAACAACAAATGTCTCAGACATTGCATGGTATGAGGAATGCATTATTAGTTGGAATGAGAATTGATACACAATCAGAGAGGATGTAGCGAACATGCGAAACTAAAAAGCCATTAGTTTCTATATCACATACACAATAAACTACAAGCATCGTGCTTAGTATCTTAATCCTTTTTAGATACGTTCCAGGTTCCGGATAAGGACAATTTTGAGTTGAAACTTAAGGTTTTCAAACACTTTTAATGTTTTGTGGACATAAATATATGATTACATGTGATGAAGTTAATAAGAAACATTGAACTCTTGTGGTTTTGCTTCAAGGATGGCCTTAATAGACCATAGCAGAAGAAGAGAAACAATATAGATAGCGGTTAATTACAGAGTACCAAACCATATTTAATATAGAGCCTGGATCCACTTAATAATTGAACAAAATTTTCTGTACAATTCACTTAACGCAAGCATGATACATGTGCAGGTGTGACTAGTTTCACGAACTGCAGAATGGTGGTTAACTCCACATCATTTTACTAGATATGTCAAAAGTTGGATCTGTCTTATTTTGCAAGGTGAAAGAAACATTATCATAACTTGAGACAACTGCCATGTAATAAAGTAGAATCGAACAACCACCTCAACAGGTAATGCATCTGCGGCCAAGGCACGGTCATCAACAACAAGGGGATTTATACCATCTGCAGTAGCAAGTTCATGAATTCCTGCCAAAAGAGGGCGCCACCTTCTTAGAATAGCAACAAAAGGAGGTAAGATGGCCTCTAGATATTGCTTCCGCAGTGGACTTCGGTCCTTTGCAATAGCATGCCACACCTGCAACATGAACAAAATACAAGGATAAGAACGTGATTGTACAACAACTCAACTTGATGCACGCTAAACTATGAACACATAAAGAATACAGAAGAATCAGATGGAAACAACTTTGTTTAAATGATACAAGACATACAAACATAAGCAACCTAACATATTACAAGACTTACCTCAGAGTATAGGACACATGATGCGACCAAAACTCGTTGCCTCTTCGTCTCTGAGATTGGCATGTTTAAGATAGGAGACAACACACTGTATATAATTAACCAAGTCAGTCTCATAGTTAAAACATACAATGACAAACATGAAAGGAGTTCCCCATGTGGGAAAAACATTAGTACGCTTGTAACCTATAGCCAAAAAATGAAAGAATCATGATATGTCCACATTTGGACCAAAAACCTCAATCATGCAACCCTTGAGAATGAAGGAATTCCAAAAGTCTATGATAAGTGATGACTTCTAAGAGCAAAGACCAAAGAGCATCAGTAATGTAAAGCCATGGCTATTGCTATTCAATAAAGAAAGCTATTTATGCAAGCCCATCGGAAAGAGCATAAGATTGATTCGTAGAATATATATCAGCAAGAAGTTTGTATTATCAAGTTGAGATTTTTGTGGCACCAACACAAGTTTCACCATCAACTGATAGGACAACATAAAAACAAAAACTTAATACTAAGAGAAGATTTTTGCATTTGCACAGATTATAAGCTAGCACTGGGGATGCACCCTACTGAGCTATTCATGTTGATTAGAATGCTTCGACATGGATGGTACCTCCAAAGCAACGCAGATCGTGGTTTTCTAGTTGGCATCCTGGTATTAGTGTCAACAGTTGCAGCGCTGCTAGTTTGTCGAAGGAGGCCCTCTGGCCCGTCCTCCATACCAACATGCCTCATTAGCATATGGTTTTCACCATCATCATCCTCCCTTAGCGACACAAGCACCATCCGGAGCATACAGAGAAATGGTTGGTCACTATCCAACAACTGGTAAAGTGCTGACATGCCTCCCATTCCAGTACCAGATCCTCCACCAATACCAAGGCCACCACCGAGTCCAGACTCATCTAATAACAAAGCTTGAAGCATTGCAACTGACTTCTTTATAAGTGGAAGTTCAATCCAGTTTCCATTAGCATCCTTCTCCAATGCAGATCTCCAAGATTCCCAACCACTGCCACCTCCACCAAATTCTGATGAGTTTGTAGGATATCCAAAACCATACCATAATCGACTTCTGTATTTCCATCCTTCAGCTAAATCTATGACACAGCTTCCATATGACACAAAAGCACAGGAAACTGATTCATAAGGCTCTGCTGCCGCTGCAGCAGTCAGTCGTTCCATTGCAGCTGTTGAAATTTGCCCATTAGCATCAGCCATTGAAGCAAGAACCTAATCCAATCAAGATATATTTAGTTTTTAGAAGTCATGATTACTAAAGATAGAAACTATAAGAGGCATCCTTCGTCATCATAGACAATGTTATGCTCTACTGGGACCAAAGCTGCAATATAGGGTTCCAGGCACAGGCACACATATTTGCTATGACATACGGGGTGGAATCTCACAACCAAACATCAGCAGACCTCATATTGGAGCTTTGTCCCATCTAGCAGATCCCAGTTGATAAGGAAAAGGAATATGTAATCATGCTCACAGAACGGAAATTGGTTCGAAACAGGAACAAGCAAAAAACAGTTACAGCATATGCAAGTATGATTTATCTAGCAGAAAGCATACATTAGGAGGGAGTGCTCCAGAATCACTGGCTGATGAATTACGAGATGTCACAGGGTCTGAAGTCTCTCCTTGCACTGTATTTGAAGAGCGGTGGCCCACAGGCAATACTTTTGAAAGCGGAGATGGAGATGTAGTTGGCAAACATGAAGCACTATAAAGTTTGCTTTGTAGCCTCAAATGGTCCTCAACAAGCATTAATATCACAATTGCATTCTCAACCAAAGCCACAGAAAGCTGAGCAGCATTTTCTGCTTCTATTTTCGCATCTTTAGGTGCCAATCCTTCGGCTGCCACACCAGCGGCCGCTGCAGCAATAACTTGGGTCTGAAGCAATAGAAAAGCTAGGATGCTGACATTTGTGTAGCATTAGAAGGAACAATATGAATAATAAAAAAACATAAAACACACTTACGCAACATAAAGAATGTGAAACATATAAAGGAAAAATGGAATTGATCAAAAGAGATGGAGGACATTTGGTTAAGAACTTAAAAGTGAACCAGACTGGATTGGTCACAGAATTGTTTGTCAAGTGCATAGGAGCAATAGCCGTTTCCAATTTACAGGAGGATCATTCATGTCATCAAAAGAATAATATAGTAACAAAGCAGTGAAGCAACATAGAGCGACGAGCACTTTAGAAAATAAATGTCAGTGGATCAACACAGAAAAAGATGAATCCAATAAGAACTATATATGAGCAACTAGAAATGAACTTGCCATAACTGAGATACAAAAGTCACCTGATCCTGCAATTCTCTCGCAGAAAAGTCCAGCAAGCCACCCAAAAGCCTTCTTTTGAAAATGGGCAATGATTCCTCTCGTCTGTAAGAGACAGTGTTAGCCTCATAAAATCTAAGTATTATTCACAATTACTCGAATTTCTCAGAACAAATCATTTCATCCAAAAATCTATCCTTATCAGCTGTTTGTTTTTGCCTTAGCATGTTTCTAGATCCTTAGATGGTAACACTGAAAAGGACAACCGACAAGTTTAAACTTATTGAATTTATTATGCATCATTAATTACTAAACCAAAGGGTGCTTCACTCATGGATAACCAAGATTCAGAAAATCCAGTTATGAAATGTCTTTATCCTACACCAAAACCTTTAAAGTGCTTTTGTCTAGGCATTATTTGCAATACCTCATCCTTAGATCCCCAGTGCTAGAACCACCCACCATACACAGCCATTCTGCACAATGAATTGTAGCTTCAATATCCTGTTACATTAATGACCAAATACATGAATGAAACCCAGAAATTTACTCTGAAGTTGAAAAGAAACAGTAAGATTTGATGAAATGAAAAACAAAATCAAAAAAATGTCAGAGATGGCGAATGGCAGAGACTTCCACTCAGCCCAAGCAAATTTAATCATTGTATATGTCTGAAATCATCAATTTAATGCATTAGGCAGGAGAAAACCTAATAGAAAGTTGACAAATAGAAGAGAAAACAAATGCAGGGGCTATATCTGTATAACGTCTAATGGTGAAAAAGTTCTGAATCCTCACAATGTGTGATCATGATAGCCTTCCAGACAAATAGGAGAACTGAAAAAACTTCAAGGTACTGATTTCGCAGCAGATTACATTTGTGGGGTATGAACACAAACTCCGCCCTATGCACTTAGTTTGTTCTCAGATTTGATCTTGGCTAGATGAAGTTGAAGATCATCAGACCTCAGGATGATCTTATCGATAACCATATCTTTTCCATTTAGTGAAAACATGAAGGTCATCCACCACGAACTCAAACTTAGGCTATTTATTATGTTTCTATTTTAATCTAGTTTACAACATTGTAACTTAACACAACCTCATGCACAACAAATATACTCAAAGTCTCAAAAACAATATCTATGCTACCCAATCTCTAAAGTTAAGTAGAACTTTAGCAAAAAAAATCCAGTATTATGCTATCCACAACCTCAGTCTCAAACACACTTCCAATATATCACTATAATTCAATATCTTGCTCCAACTATCTTCTCGAATCAAAGAACGTGTTTCTTTCTTAATTCATATGATTGTTTGATTTCATCACCACAGGTAACATAACGTATTGTTGATGAGCTTATTAATCAAGTTATTACATCCAATCATATAATTCATGAATCATAATATTAGTCTTGCTCATGTCCTAGTATTGCTAATTCCTTTAACTCGGCATTTATATCAATAGCAATTACAGCGGTGTAAACAGAAAGGTAAAATGTCAAAGAGCATTAACCTTCCATCCATCTTTCTGGCGCATTGAATGCTCTAACATAATAATCAAGAAATTGTGTATAAAGTCTTCTACATCTCTCAAGCTGGACAGGTTTGTGGTTTTACTTGCGCCTGTCTGCATAGATAGAGTGAAAAGTGAAAGAATAATACAGTAGGAAAAAGGCCTAAAATAAATACTGTTGTCAACCATTATTTGCACAGATGATGGTACCTCGTAATTAGATATGAGAATCTCCAAAATCCACTCAGGCCATTCATCCATTCTTGTCAGGCTGCTTCTATTTTCTGGATGACTGCAAGCCAAAATCAGAAGATCCTGAAATCAAATAAAAAGTATAAGAACTCAAACGAAAATAATCAGCAGGACCATGGTAAGGAAGATACTTTACAATTATTTGTCTAAATAATTCCAGTAGACTAAAAGAGTATGTAATAAAACGAACTGCAAATTTTCTACACAATGCTACTGTAGAATCAAAAAATATTTATGCCAAAAGTGGGATAGAGAAGATTAGAAGAACGCTGGACGACTTGCAGGGATACTCTTTAGTTACAATGTTCAAAATTTAGTAATACTAGAGAAAATCATGCAAAATTTTGGCATGCCGTGCCTACAAGATAACAACTCAATCTCAAAGTACAAGAAAACCAGGAAATAGCCAATATATGCCCAGCATAACCTGGGAAAGAGAATGATCTCCAGCATTCATCTGGAAAAGTATTGCAATTATAGGCATGCTATTTAACCAAACCGTACAAATCTAACACAAAAGCGATTCAATAATGGTCTGATGTTTTTCCTTGCTAAAAAAATATATCTTTCAGGTCTTCTCTCCAATACACCCCACCACCACCACCACCACCAAAACCACAAAAGGAAAAAAGAACTAGTGAACCAAAAAGAAAGGAGTGTTGGAAAAGACAGAAAAGATGAAAAAAATAGAGAGATACAAAGTTTTGAAAAACACAAGACTGCTTTAATCTGAAATCAGGATATAAAATCGCAGTACAGTGCATGCAACAACATAGTACCTGTAGCGCCCGACTTTGCAAAGCTGTTGATGCGTATGGAAGAGAACGAAGAAGAACCAACAAAATCTGGAAGTGCTCAAAGCGATGACCTGAATCATGGAAGTTTAATCCATCATCTGCTGAAGACAAATTTATCTGAAACGGAAAGAAGATCGTCTCAGATACTTGAATTAAGCAAAAGCACAAACTTCTCTCAGAAAAAAGGCCATAATGCAACTCAGTTCAGCAACTCCTTCTGCATCTAATAGATCATAATGTTATAAACTAATAAACCATAAATGGAGGTCCTTATCTTTCAAAATTACAGAAAAAATGATCATTTGAGAAACTTGAAGGAGCAAAAAAGTTTGAGATATGATGAAAAGTTTAAGTAGATATTTTGTCTTCCATTAACTAATGTTGCTAAAGATGGTTATTCTTCTATCACTATGAGCATGATGTCATACAGAACAAGGGAATCTGGTAAACCATATCATATCGAAATTCAAATGGCAGTCAAGCCTGGTAGGCCTTTCACCACCACCAGTTGGCATGACATAGCATATCCCTTCCTTTCAACTTTACGAAGAGAAAAAATCGTCTGGGACCGGTTCCACCAACTAACATGACATAATATTCATCCTAGTACAGAGTCTAGAGTGGTCGACATCATTCCAATATAAATACCAAAATGGTAGTAATCAAAATTAAACAAAATGACACTATGGCATCAAGCAAAAATACAAAGCACAAAAACATACCGAGGCAGCCAATAATGTTTTGTACACAGTGCAAGTCATAAGCCGATTAGGGGCTGCTTGGAAAGCCTTTTGCAGACCAAAAAGAAGAAGAGAAACCTTGTCATCAAACATGGTACCTCCTCCCTCAAGCAAACCAAGGAGGTTACTCGTCA
The DNA here is from genome assembly GCF_026168435.1 of Sesamum indicum. NCBI lineage: Eukaryota > Viridiplantae > Streptophyta > Magnoliopsida > Lamiales > Pedaliaceae > Sesamum > Sesamum indicum. The sequence continues at coordinate 22,345,975 of NC_142657.1, forward strand.
CATCTGGAGGAGCAGGTGCATCAAATTTCAAATATCCAGATATCACTAAAGCACCCAATAGGTTAATTATCCCTACAATGATACCATCACTTCGGTCAACATTATACACATTATTCCGTGCATTTTCAGCACTTATTGAAGAACTTATACCACCCAAATTTTTAAGTGAAGGATTTTCAGAGATGGATGATGTCCTCTCAATGTTCGATACTGCAGGACCACCAAAACTCTCAGGTTCGGATGCATTTTCATGTAAAATTAAATCTTGTCTCTCCAAAGATCCCCCATCACCATGATCAATTTTTGTAGAAACTCCTTCTGTAATATCTTCATCTGGTTTTCCCAATGATAAAGCCTCATCATCCTCAGTTAACACCTCTGGGATATCATGATCTCCAGCTTTTGTTTCGCGCTGTACCAACACAAGAAGAGTTTCTATCCCACCAGATGATATGAATGCCTCAGCAAAGGTTTGAGCTCTGGACACATTTGGCTGAACCACTAACCTGTAAATCAGGTGCAGCACCCTGGCAACCTGGAAGGAGATAGTGGCCGCCATTAATTCCAGAAGATTGTTCGACATGATCTCAGAATTAGGATAACAATGATAAGAAAGATCAAAAATAGATGTCAGGTATGCAGGGATGATGACAGACGTTTCGTTGTAATAAAAGCTACCAAATTGTACTGTGTAAATTGGAAGTGAACTTTAAAATATATAGTCATCCTATGAATCTTCAGTGTTTCTGGCACATTTAACTTTAGGTTTTAACCACAGTATTCTCTGAAAAAATAAAGAGAGGTACCGAAATAAACACAGGGTAAACATACTACATCACGACACAGCTCAAATAAATGGAGCCGTACTAGTTAATCAACGGTTATGAACGCACTGTGGATTGGTTTTTCTTTAAGTTGATAAGCAGCTCAAAGAATAAGCAACCTCCTAAATATAAGATTTAATATCTCCTCATTGATATTATCCATAAACAGATAAAGTTTTAAGGGATGAATCTCACCCAAGAAGTGAGAATTCAGAAGAAGATTTGAAGTTAGACAACTAAAATTTTTCCCCTTCGGTTGTATACAGAAGTAAGAAACAAAATTTCTGGCATGCATATGGTATTTATATTGCTGACCCTTCACCAAATGAATCAGAAAGTTGTTTGCAGGTATTTATATGGGCACATAAGAGTTTTCTTTCACAAGTTGTGAGGCAGACAAGAGCATTATCAAAAGCAGTTGTCAGGATGAAAGTTCTCCAAGATTCCTTTTGCATGAACAACTGTACCAGCAATAAATAGGTTTACTTCTAGCCAAAGCAGAAAATCCCCTTGAATAATATACGTCGAAGGAAGATGTTAGCCTCTGAGCTAATTGGTGTTCTTTTTCTGCAAACTTCCTTTTAAGAGAATAAAATTTAAATTTAATGAATGAAAAGTGTTTCTCACTTCTTTTATGCTTGAAACCACCTTATGCATTCAGATTCTCTTAATTAAAGTGATTTCTGTTCCATAGACAAAGAGAGATGCCTGTCATATAACCACCTACCTTTGGATCCAGAGATACTATTACAGAAACTTCACATCAAGCTTGAATCTCTTTCATACAAATTCTCACAGAATTAAGAGGTAATAATTAATCAGACGCTAAATTCAAATTAAATTCTACAGTTTCTGCAGCATTAAGTGTGTTCGGGATGGTTAGAAAAATTAGTAAGAAGATAAATCACTATGAGACCACTACATTATTTTGGAAAAACCAAACAAACTATGGTTGAGAAGTTTCGTACATCTTCCCCAATTGGAAAGCTGTTAACTTAGAACACCAATATCTGTTGATATTTTAATAGTGACAAAGCGGTACTTCAACAGTCGAAAGGCAGACAGACCAAATGATTTGTGGTTGTAAAATTCCACTTAAATCTGCTTGAATTTGGAAGACTGGTAACCATGATATGCCATTTGCATTGGAACTTTCCATGGACAAAGGCAGAATGACTCCTAGTCTCCTCTTTTGGCATTTGTATAATTTCAGCAGGATCAAACCAGTTACAGCAGTGAAATATTTCATAACAGCACAAATATCAAAAAAGATTTATAAACTTTAGTGGGATTGGACATAGTTCCTCAACAGTGGTACTACATGTGAATAGGGAAGATATACTGGAAAGAAGTTTCTTTATATTAGACAAGTTCACTGTCATTATATTAGAGGCTGGCCACTAACCTAAAGCCCACAATTTAAGCAATTACAAATACACCCCAAAAATAAATAAAATGATCAAACTCCCTCAAACAAGGCATCACCAGTTTTAACACTTCTTTAATTACATTATACTTCATAATGGAAGCAGCTAGACTATTCCACTTTCTCTGATGAACATAATCCCTTGGTTCTGAATTGTAAGTCTTAGTTGAATATTCATGCAATTTTAGATGAACTGGAAAAGTGAAAGTTTTGGTTATCTATTACTTCTGCTCTAAATATAGTGGTTTGGGGTAAGTGGGGGTCCAATTCATATATTAATGATACACTGGAATGAAAATTGTTAATTTTAAGGAGAAAAAGCTTATTTCAGAGCACCATGTAAAGGAAATAGGAGCATTCAATTTGGAAAATAGGGAACACTTCATCATATGATATGAAGCATGAAAACATATATTCCCACTGTCCCACAAAGAACAGCTAAATTTCTACTTTAATTTGCGTGGAAATTTTTGTGTCGGAACTAAACTAAATGCATTGTTGATTTTATAGCCAATTATGCTCCCTCTTACATATGATTAATAATTAAGTGTCTTTCACAAATTCCATTATCCAAGTAATTTAAGTTCGAAAAAGTGACACATGAAAACCATATGCAAACTACAAGCTGCAGAAAAGAAAATTCTACTTCAATATACCTTTGCAAATTTATGAAGTACCAATGCTTTAGAAGAAAGTAAAATACGTAGATTTTTCTTGTTTCATTGAGAAAGCCCACCTGGATGGTGCTGCATTTGGAGGGAGTACATAATTCATGAAACTTTCTAATTGCAATATAATATTTCACAACTAGTAAGCAAGTACATTTTTTGTTATTACCTGTGATTATATGCAATTCAAGAACTTTTACTAGATAAAACACTAAAAATACAATATTATTAGACAGGACTTCACGGTTCATATGTATAATAGACAATATGCATTTACCTGATTTGGTTGGGGACAGTCAACCATGAAACCCAATAAACAGCGGACATCATCCGCAGCCAAAGATGGTGGAGCTGCCACGAGTAAAAGTTCAATAACCACTAAAAGCTCATCAACTAAAGCATTCACTTCGCCTACAAGACGAGCATCCTCACTCGTAGAAAATGTATTGACAGAGTCACTCTCTCGGACAGTCCAGTAGCATCTTCTGCAACCATCTAGGAGCATCTGGATAGCATTAGCATCTCGCATTACCGACGACTCAGTGAAAACCATATCAGCAAGTGATGACAAAAGCTTTTTTTGCAGTCCATAACTGCATAAACTCCAAATTTTCAGATCAAGTAGAAGTGTACTAAAAAGCTGCACTTTAAGCATATGGTTGAACTTCTGGGACTGGCATAAAGAGACAATAGCAGCAACGAGTTCCTCATCACCATCACGCATTGCGGTGTCAAGTGAAGACAAAGTTCGGAGTAGATAATTCAAGATTCGAGATAACACTTCAGGGCCTCTTCGACGACACAACTCTTCATTATTACCAGGGTGTCTAATGGCCAAAGAGATAATTCTGAATATGGGAGCAGCAAGTGCAGTTGTGGCCAAAGACAAAGAAAGGTCATTTTTTTGTGGCTGCAGACTATTCTCATGCACATTGCTAACCACCAATGGAAGAAAGAATAGGGGGCCCCCATGGGCCAAGGCCCACAAAGCTTCTGCAGGTCTCGTTCTTGTAGCAACGTGCACTTGACCGAGAACCTCTGCAGGTCTTCTGAGCATGCCTGAAATGCACAAGAACAATATTCGTTGGAGAAGTGCGTCAAATTGCTGGGTAATGCAAAAAAGAGAAAAAAAAAATTAGATTCCTGAAAGTAGGCTGAGTTTGATCTGGAGGCAAATGTATTACAACAGTTTCCTCTCTGTAACCGTAGAAATCTCGGGTTGCACCAACTCTACAAACTCAGGTAAATGGTGTATGCTGAGGAAATATGGCAGAAAAGAACCCACCCACCCAACTCTGGCTATAACCCGAAAAAGACAGAGAGAGGAGAAAAGTGAATCTTCAAGAATCTTTAAATCTTACGTCCATTAGTTTCAAGTATCCTAAAATTCAAAAGATAATAGCAACCCAGAATAGAAGAGAGATAAGCACCATCATGCTTTCTCAGCCGAAGAAGAAGATGGCAGAGTGCAACCTCATATGCAATAGAAATTAATACTACATTATAAGCCACCATCACCATAGCCAAACAGATTTAGAAACAACACTGTGGGCTAGCATTATCATAATAATCAATGGGGTAAACCTTTTATTTTTATTACACTATCTCTCAAAATAGTTATCTTGATACCTGCAGCCCCGGAAGGAGAAGAATCAGGACAGTAACGGCCACTGAGCAAATTAGGGTGGTACAGCAGATGAAGGCATCCAGCAATTTCAGCATCCAGAAGTGCACTGTCTTGTGCCATACTTTGGACATGGTCATTTGTTGCTAGCCATGGGGATCCAGCGGCACTGCCAAAGGAAGGCAACACATCCCCTCCTCTGTAAGCCAACCGCGCCATCCTTTCTGGCCCAATAGGTTCCTTAAATATATATACAGGGCCCATCTCAGCAAACAAAGGGCATTGGCGGCGGCGGCGTTGTAACCCAGCCATAGTTGGAGGAGGATTAGTCCCAATACAGCAAAAGGCAAGTGGCTTAGAAATTTTTGGGAAATCAAAAGGACGACTTTCATACAAGGAACCATCAATATACAACCTTAGCTCACTTTCTGACTTTCCGAGCAGACCCTGCTTGCAAGTGTGTTCAAGGCCGATAAAATACCAACATTGTGGCTTGAATGCATGAGTAAAATGCAGAGAAGCTTTCCTTCCCTTCCCACTTCCACATTCGACAACTAGAAATTGTGCATGAAAATATGCTTCCATCCCCTGATTGTCAGCAGATAAGAAACTGAACAACCGAGGCATGTGTGCCGTGCCTTCACCAGCTAGTGCACTAGCAGCAGCAGCAGCTGACATAGGAGATGACTTCCCTGATGTTGCAGCAGCTGCCATTGCAATTGCAGCAGCAGTAGTTGCTGTACTTATGTTGTCTGCAAATGATTCAATATAGATCCAAGTTGCAAATGCATATCCATTAGTGAAAGGCCATCTGCTCTCTCCTGGACCTAGCAAACCGGAACTTTCACCATCAAACTCAAAAGTACTAGCTGGACCCTTAACCTCTTTACCATCCATGGCTTTCTCCAAAGCACGCAACAAACGAGCTGCCCACACTGTGGTGAGAGTTTTATTAACGACTTGAAGCCAATGGTGCAGATCCCGTGGACTAAGAGAATGCCCAGCTAGGTAATGAATGCAGTGGCAGAGAGGGGTTCCATCCCATTTAATTTTCTCTGGGGAAGCAATATCCTGAAGATAAATTCTCTCAGCTGAGCGGAGTAGCACTCCCAATAAACCAGCAGCAGAGCACATTGCTCTGTTCCTAGTGCAAGCACGCAAAATAGCTAGTAATCCTCTCACCATTTTAGTCTTAGGAGACATGAGACCCCCAAAATCCCCAATGTCAGGAAGCCAAGGAATGAGCTCACCAGACACTATTGCAGCCCTAGAATTCAGCATCACACTGGGTGGATTCTCATCCTCATCCTCTTCAAAAGACTCAACACCTCCCATAGTGGCAAGAAGTGAATCAACTACTAAGTAAGCCACAGCAACAGCCTCAACATCTCCTCCAAAGCTCTCAACACCACTAACAATATTCTTCAGCTTTTCCAAGCTTTCTGCCTTTCCCATTATAGCTGAGTCTACTAAATGCAAAAGCTCTGGAGATACATTAGGCTTGACCTGTTCAGGCTTGGGCTTTTGAGGTGAGTCAACAGGAGAGTATCCAGTATCTCCATACGAATGCAAATCAGGACTAGCTGAAGATGAGGGCTCTCTAATGTCATAATTGGAGTCTCTTTCAGACTCATGACTTGTATAATGTCGATCATGATGCACTGCCACATCTGGGGGAGAATCAAATCCAGAAGATTCAACACCCGCAAAGGAAAATTCAAATGTATCCTCGTTTCGAATAGAAGAACGACTGAACTCATTAGGACTCAAAGACTGGTTCATTTCCGTACCATTGTTATCCTGATCTTTTAAAGAAACATGCTCAAAAAGGTTGTCATCCAAAACAGGAGCTGAATCAACTCCTAAAAGCATATCACCACCCACTTTATCCTCAAAATGAGTATGTGCTTTCACGCTTGCAGCTTCTGATATTCCTACATTATTATCTACACCACTTCCATCTTTCTGCATTTCATGGTTCTTCCCAGAAATTTCTTTAAGGTCTCTTGTTTCTTCTTCTTCCATTTCCTACCAAGAAAAAGTACTTATATCTTATAAACTTGTCATCTAAATTGCTTGTAAGTTAACCTGAAAATATCATCAAAAGCACAATGTTAGTTGCACAAAATGAAACTTATACTTGAGACTAACACCATAATTAACATGGATATAAAAAGGCAAATGTGAGATGCATATGGAAAAAAGAATTTCCTAATATTCCAATATGGTACTTGAATAACTAAAAGATGGGAAATGTGCATATGTCAAGTAACAAACATGAAAGATCAGCAATCAGCAATGAAGGGGATTTTCAAGGTCAAACATTTTATTAAACCCGAGAAACAGAAATGCCATTCAGTAGCTCTTTTACATTCTTCGTATGTCAGGAGGGTTTAACCATACTAGCATCCAACTGAACTCGAACAATCATAGTAATATCATTAAGCGTGTTTCTAATGAAGGTGGCACCGTGAGTGCAAGTTTGAACTCAAACAATTTTCTCAACTAAAGAAATTCAGCAGCCGTCGACTCACCCAAAAAAGAAAGAGCTTGGCGATGAAGGCACAACGAAAGACAGACAAATTCCAGAATGAAAGAAGTCAGAAGTGAAGTAACAGACAATCACAGATCTAGCTCGACTCTAACAACACATTGTCAATTCCGTCAACTCGCAAACAAAATGCAGATCATACTTCGCCGCCGTCCACATCAAAACCTCACAAATTCATACCATAATATACACTAAAATGCAATTCCAGATTTCCGCATAATTACCATGGACGAACAGAGTGTGAATTATTGTTTCTTACCTTATAAGGATCCGGAGAAATTGCCCGATTGGAATTGAATCAACCTGGCGTGGGGTAATAAATGAGGCGAAAATATGATGATCGGAACAAAGATGGAAAATTGAATGAGAAGAGAGGGATCGAAATAGGAGGCGTGTGGAGCGCGAGACGAAGAGAGGAGGCCGAGCCACCCAAATACTTTTCTTTAATTCTCTTTCCACGAACCCATCCCAAAAACTGTAACTGGCCCATTGGGCCCATTATATATCACAATTTTTAAGTTTATTTGGATTGATGGATCAAAAAAAATTTCTTTAAAAAAAAAAAGTTTCAAATAATTTTATATATATAATTTAAATTTATTTTAATACAATATAATTTAAGAATTGAGATAAACGATTTAAAATATTTTGAATGTATAATTTTTTAGAAAAATTTAAATTTGTTATTGGACATTTAAAATTCATATTTTAAATCTTTTTACATTTAAATATAATCTAATATAAATTATTCTTGAATTCAGCAGTGCGCCTTTTGACCAAAGCATTCGCTAGAGGAAGGGCAAAGTTGTCCAACCACTTTGAAAAATATTTTTTTCTTTCTTTTTTTTTTTTGTTAAATTTTCCATGTGGGGGGATTGGGGGGTGCTCGGGCTTCTTAATGTTGTTATTTGTGAAGGTAGCTGTTTCTTCCATTTCTATTTGTGAAGGATTGTTGGGCTCGGGATGGGGCAGTCTCAACAAAAATAAATTCATAATAAAGTCAGATTGTGAGGTCGAAAGAAAAAATAAAAACCAAATATCCATATAGTTTCACATGGCATGATTTTGAGCTCTTGAGTACAAGATGATCAACAGTCCAAGTTTTGATCACTCCGATCGAGTTGCACACAATCTCAATTTAAAAACACTTAGAATATTGTCTTGTAAGAACATTTTACATTATTGAAAAATATTTTGGTCTTTTAAGTTGTTATTCTGATATGTAGCCGTCAAAATCAAAATAGACAAAAATAAGCAAATAAACTTAGATGGACAACTTTCTCAACTGGCTATGTGAAATAGTTACAATGTTACATCATGGTGTAGAAAATTGACCGGTGAAAGAAGAAAAATGCATTGAAAGATCAAATTCATGTTTGACGATACGTATGCGTGTGATTATGTTTTTCAAGACTGTTAGTTGGAAATAGAGGTAAATTGTTTTAACCGTTTCGGTCAAGTATTCTTACCACTTTTCCCAACTTTTGAATTACTTCTCGTATACTAACAATTTCTAGAATAATAATAATAAATTTAATTCTTTGATACTAAATTAAAATTAATTGATAAAAACTCGTTTAGATTTGATTTGTTAAATTTAATAAATAAAACTTGAACAAATTTTTGAGTTCGGTTAGTTTTCAAGTTTGGTCCAAACTCAAATCAGTTAGTTCAAAAAAATAAAATACAGTTAACAATGTCAAATTATTCGAGTACAACTCATATTTGTTTCAATTAAAGCTTGTTTATATCAATAATCAACCCAAATTCAGTTAGAAGTTTTCAAGTTCGGTAATAATTCAGATAAATCTGAACAACGACGTGTTCAACTTAACTCAAATTTTTTACAAGCCTAACCATATTTTAGCCTAGTAGTTAAAATTGAGGTTCTTTTAATACGTTCAATGTAGCGAGTTCAAGTCCCACTGAATGCGTGTGTATTTTGTTTCACTTCGTATAAATTTATTGTAATTCTTTTGAGTATTCTTTTTTATATTAAAATATTATATTGATCGATTATGTTTAATTTATTAAAATATTAATATAATAATGAATTACCACTTCTATAAATAAAAAGAAAATACTTCTCATACAAGAAAAATAATAAGTCATGATTATGAACAATGAAAAAGTGTATGTATAATTTTTTTTTTAAAAAAAATAGGAAGAAGAGAAAGAAAGAATTAGTAACTTTTGAATTTAAGTGTTGGTTGATGGTCTTTTTCGCAATCCTAAATTTAATGTTTTAATTAGGCAATGGTATTAAGTAAAAGTTTTGGTTTAACTCTTACAGCACTCGGAAAAAAATTATTATTAGTTACAATATTAGTGATTATGACTAAAAAATTATAATAAATGACTATTATTAATTATGATTAAATAACAACGATGCAAAAAACTAATTTTTTCACTAAAAGATTTATTTGCCACGGCTAAAAGTCATGGTCAAAGCGTTTGTCATAATAAATATTTTAGCCAACAACCATTGCGTAATTGTAGTTAATAACTATTTATTGCGACTATTTGTTATTAATAAGAAAATTAATAATAATTAAATGTTATACTTAACTTCAAAATTATTTCTTCCATGCCACTACTAATTCCCAGTCAACTAAGTTTTATATATATGTAATTATTTTGTGTGCACATGCAATTATGACGAACCGATTTGCGTTTAATTTCGAGTATTTTTATGTTGAAAAAACCTATCAAGAAAGCATTTTCCACCCGAAAACATTGAAATTTGCACAATTTTTCTTTGAATTTGAATTAGGTTGGGCGTAGTTGACCGTTAGCTCTTTGTAGAGCCACTTTTGAATTGTCCGAGGAAGACCTTTATGTAAGAGCCCAAGTACTAAAGGGAAATGGAGAATTTTTCTGATAGAGAGATCAAAATTGAGAATTCGCCCACCAGGTTTTATCAATTTGTAAATTCTTCCTCAATTAATTAAAAGAATAACACTGACTGGTATTATGACGAGCAAAATAGTCCAATCGCTTAAATTGCGTCCTTAATAATAATTTCTTTGAATTTTTTTGGGTAATTGTAAGTTTAAATGATTTCAAATTTTGAATTTTGAACTATATTTTGTTAAATACTGATGGGTTTTAAATTCTCTTCAAAGGGTGTCATTAATTTGTTCTAATAATTTATTTTCAGTATACCTTTTACTGTTAAAAAAAATAAAAAATAAAAATACACATTGATGGTGTGCAGTGTATAGTCTCTGTCTCAATTGGCATAAATATATTTTAAAACTTCTCTCTAAAATTCAAAGTACACAAGACCATATAATTTGGTAATTAAAAATATTTATGACAAAAAAAATGAGATAAACTTGAATAACAAGCTAAGAGAATTTGGAGTATAAAGTAGCTGATGAAAATTGGATACATGTAGAAAATGTTATCATGCGACTCGAACAGAATTCAGAGAATTCAGAAGAGGGAGAGATTATGGATAGTGCCAGGCCTTTGAAGATTAGCGACCCGATCTGCTTGACCAATCGCAATCCAGTTGATACAGAATCCACAGAGCCGCTGTTACAGGAGCTGACCACTCCGAATAGACTGCCCAGAAATCAATTATCTATGAATGAGCAACCGGATTACCTGTCCAAGAATTTGGAGGAGAAAAATCGAGTCATGAAACAAAGGAGCAACTCTTGTGGCCCAAGAATTCGAACAAGGCGAATCATAAGAAGATGGTAGCAGAAGCACAAAACATAATGTCGTTGAAAGAAATTGTTACAATGTAAAGGAGTAGTACTCCTCCGTTTATGATTTTGTTGCAGTAATAATATAGCGATGATTGTTAGTTAAATTTCAATGAAGAAGGGACGGGGACCCCGAAAAGCTTTCCCCACCTTCGGGTGTTAAGAAAAAAAAGAAGACCAAGAGTTAGATAATCGCAAAAATATAAGATATTTTATAAATGCTATTTATTGTATCATTCTATATATACATTTAAATATACAATATATAAATAACACGATGATATAAAACTATTATAAGATGGATAGTGTATTTTTTAGATTAAAAAATAACGAATTAATAACATTAACCTTATTAATTCAATATATAAGTCGTAATATAGAAATAACACTTTTTATCCCGTAACTTAAAATTATTTTATTTTTTGTTCTATTGGTTTTGGGTATCTAGTTTTTGATCAACTATTTTTTTTAAAAGTAACAATTTGGATCCCATAATATTTTTCAATGGAAAATATTATGTGTTTAGCATAGTAGTTAAGTTTTTTATATTTTTTGTCACATTAATTAGGTAAAAGACCTAAATTTATTGAACGAAAAAAGGTATTTCAAACATACTGAACTAATAAATCTAAATCGTATTTACTATAAGCGAATCTGGCTTCTATATATTCTGAAAGAACTCATTTGATGCTTTCAACTTAAAACGCCGAATTCAAAATTTCATGGATTTTCTAACAGTTCCACTCGTTCTATTTTCCATCGGATTGCTATGCACTCTACTTCTAACATCAAATTCCAGGGCCCGAAAATCGCCCAAGCTCCCGCCAGGTCCGTACCCGTTGCCGATCATCGGCAACATCCTCCAACTCGGATCCAAACCCCACCAATCACTCGCCAAACTATCCAGAATCTATGGGCCCGTAATGTCGCTTAAGTTAGGAAGCATAACAACAGTAGTAGTCTCGTCACCCGAAGCCGCCAAAATCATACTCCAAAAGCACGATGTAGCATTCTCCAGTAGACCCATCCTAAGCGCTGCCGAATCCCTCAACCACAACGAATTCTCCATGGTTTTTCTCCCCGTCGAGAACCAGTGGCGAAAGCTCCGAAAAATCTGCAAAGAGCAAATGTTCTCAGTTCCCAGGCTCGACGCGAGCCAGGATTTGAGGAGGGAGAAGCTGCAGAAACTGCGGGAGTACGTGAAAGCATGCAGCGAAACGGGCCGGGCGGTAGACATTGGAGAGGCTGCTTTCACTACATCTCTGAATCTGATGTCTGAGATGTTTTTTTCCATGGAGTTTGCTCAGTTCAACTCAGTCTCGCCGATGAAGGACGTGGTCTGGGGAGTGTTGGGATGCATCGGCAGCCCAAATTTCGCCGATTACTTCCCGATTCTGAAACCGGCGGATCTTCAGGGAATTTTGAGGCAGACCACGATTTACTTCGGGAAATTGTTGGATACTTTTGACGGAATAATAGAGGAAAGGTCCAAGTCCAGATGCGGAAAAGATGATGTGGTGGGGACGCTGATTGAACTCAGCCAAAGGGATGACGCTGAACTAAACAGAAATGACATCAAGCATCTGCTGGTGGTCAGTTTTCTTGCTTAGACTTTTCTCCCTGCATCAGCTTTATGGCTTCTTAATTAATAATAAATATAACCTTTACACGTGTATATATTTTATAAAGAATTATAATTCGAATTAAAATATTTGTATGATAAGTACCATATATTTATTATGTGACTGTGATATAAATTAAAAAAAAAGCCATGTGATAAATGTATTATATTTATAATTATTTTAGTTTTATGGCTTCTGATTTTTTTAATAATTATTAACAAAAAAGGCTCTAAATATCATAAATAAATTTTAACTTATAGCGTCATCACTATTGAATAATGATCAAGTTTATGAGTTAGTTATATATATTTGATATTCGTAATCGACGTATATTAATTGTTAGTTATTGAAATTCATGATGCAATCATAATCTATTATCAAAATAAAAAGAAAAGAAATTGATTTATATATACTGTTTATGTATTTTATGTGAATTTCACTACTATTTAGGATTTACTTTTAGCTGGGACAGACACCACCTCCGGAACAGTGGAATGGGCAATGACAGAACTAATGCGCCAACCCGACAAAATGTCAAGAGTTAGAGACGAAATCAGAAGCTTAATCGGGGAAAAGGGACAAGTTGAGGAATCAGACATCGCACGACTCCCTTACTTACAAGCAGTAGTGAAGGAGACACTCAGGCTCCATCCTGTTGCTCCTTTCTTGCTACCTCACAAGGCTATTTCCGACGTAGAAATCAACGGCTACATGGTGCCGAAAGACACCCAGATTCTTGTTAACATATGGGCCAGCGGCAGAGATCCATGCATATGGCCGAATGCAGATTCATTCATTCCAGAGAGATTTCTGGACCATAATGTCCAAATTGACTTCAGGGGTACAAATTTCGAACTCATTCCTTTTGGTGCAGGGAGGAGGATTTGTCCGGGGCTGCCGTTGGCTCATCGGGTGGTGCACCTGATGATCGCCACATTGGTGCACAACTTCGGGTGGGAGCTCGACATCGAATTAGAAAAAATGGACATGAATGAGAAGTTTGGGTTTACTGTGCAGAAAGCCATACCTCTCAGGGCCATACCCAAGAAATTGTGAGAACTGTCTTTCACATAATAAGTATAATAATACAGTAAAGATCCGTTTGCTCTTTGAGATAGGATCAAAATATGATAGATAAATGGTTGCTAACTCTTTTGATATGTACAAATATAATAATGTTGTATTGTATTTATATTGGATGATAAAATTAATGTTAAAAGGTGAGATAATACAATCATAGATTTACTTTTCAAAGAAATAAAAATGGATACATTTTCGATTTTACTATCTTTGGAATGACCAATTATGGGTCGTATTCGACGGGCGACAATTCATGAACATCAGCATAATCAGTCAAAATTGGCTATATATTCACTTTCACGACTGTGAATGGTTGGAACTATTTATCAATTGCGTTACGTAACTTAAATTAAATAAATATAAATAACATGAAGGAAGTTGGATAATATTGCATTACGTAACTTAAATTAAATAAATATAAATAACATGAAGGAAGTTGGATAATTATAAATATAATTGTTTTTCTTATAAATCTAATTCATTATATAATTTGTTATATTCAAATAAATAATATATATAAAAAGTGGACACCTACACCAACATTCATAAAATTATAAAAAACACAATGATTTAAAACAATTAACCTTAGTATTTCTGTCTTTTCATTTTATAGACTGTGTTTTTTTTTTTTAATTCTGCAATAAAATTCTTTTTTCGCTAAATCTCATCCTTCTAAACTTGGGTGGCAAAGATTATTAAGATTGAGAAAATTAAAAAGATACAGAATTAAAAGTTTATCTTAAAAAATTAAAAGACGAAAACACCAAATAACTTAAGTCACGAAACTAAAAACATATTCAATCCTTTAATTTCATGTTGTATTTTAGAAAAAAAATGATTTGAATTTCAATGGTTTTCGCATGGAGTATGTACATGTCCAGACATATATATTCACGTACAATTATGGGCAGTATGTACATGTCCAGACATATATATATTCACGTACAATTATTGGCAGTGTAGCTATGGATACATAATTGCCTCAAATTCAATTCACTTACACCTACCACCAATTATTCCAACCATCTTTCAATCGGCCCATCAATGAATTTCTTACCAAAACTTATCAATTTACAGAAAAAGTAAGAAAAAACTTTTAAAGTTTTTATATTTAAGGAAGACTCATTTTTAGAAAAGAAAACGAAAATAACAAGAAGCAGTCGTCAATTTCGTCTAATTATTATTATTATTATTATTATTATTCCGATTTAATTACACTAAGATAAGAAGAGAAGAAAAAAATTGAACAAATTTATCAAAACTTACTAATTTTTTTTAGTTTAATTTAATTAAATTATATTGCACCATAGATCTTATATGAATCAGTGTATGGATTTTCAATATATCCAAGTGCTATAATTGTACCATATATTGTCAACTGCTTCTAATTTTTAATTTTTTAAATTTTTATGAGAAACAAATTTTCAGAAATATAATTAGTAAATTGACATTTTTTAAATTAATTAAAAATAAATTAACCAAAAATAGAATTTTATAAAATAGCCAAAACTTGTCATTCATATATGACCATGTAATTTTTCTTTTTGAATAAATCGACAGTGGACAATTATATTATAAATTTTAATGAACATATTAAATATTAAATATTAATATTAATAATTTATATAATGAACTAATATGTACAATTATTATTCAAATTTAAAAAATTGAATTTAATTCTACAAATAATTATGAAAAATTAATTACACAATTATTCATCTCACAATTTGTTCTAAAAAAATATAGCATTTTGTATACATTATCAGTTTTTTTATTTTATATTTAAATGAAAATTTAATGTACATGTTAATTATCATAAATAATAAATTATACAAATTTAGTCACATTAAACTACAAAGTATTAAGAATTTTGTCATCTTATAGTTATATACTATCTAAAATTCTGAATTTTTAAAATATTAAATATCAAGAAATGACTACTGACGACCTGGCCCGACCTAATCACTTGCGTCACCAACTATTTTAAATTCATTAATTCTAAGACAATAGCAATTGATTTTGATATCAAGTGCCGTCCCATTTGGGGAAGATCAGTGAAATAATTTGTTAGGGGACAAAAATCATAATGGAGACAAATCTATTCTGGATAAATTGACGGAATCGTCTGAATGGAAAAAGAAGCAAAATCTCGTTTTCCGATGATTCTTCATGATACTAATGATGAAATATTAAATTATAATTTCAAAAGTATTATAAAATACTTTTTATTAATGACATCTTTTTATAAAATAATTATCCCTATAAAACACTTATGATAAATTGATATTTTTATAAGTTGATATATATAATCAATGATCATATTAAAATTATTTAATTTTTCTCTAATTTCTCTTTCTTTTTGTAGGGTTTGTAATAAGGTTGACATGCTGGAAAAATTGTATTTTTAGTCCTATATGATAATGTATATTGTATTTTTTGTCCCATAATTTACAGACTTAGCATATTTAGTATCGTAGAATAAATATTATAGTATATTTTATCCTATAGAATAAAATTTTGATATATTTGGTTGCATAGAATATAAATGTGCTACAACTTTATATTTTATAGGACCAAATATGCTATGATTTTATCCTACATGACAAAAAATGCTAAGATGTTTATCCTATAAAACTAAATGTGCTAAATCAAAAAATTATAGAATACAACACAAAATCTTATACGGGATCAAAAATACAATTTTTTCTTGATGATCCAAAAGAATTTAAAAAAGATATTCTAAATGATTTTATGATAAAATTGAAAATTTTGATAGCTATAAATTTTGACATGATGTAATAATCTCAGTGCAAAGCAAATAAAGAAAAGAGCAAATCATGGATCTACTACTCACCACTTTTCTCCTACTCTGTTTTACAGCGTGGCTATGGCTTCTCCGAGTCCTAAAACCCAATCTAGGGCCCTGGAAATCAACCAAGTTCCCACCAGGGCCGAACCCTCTTCCCATAATCGGCAACATTCTCGAGCTCGGCGAGAAACCCCACCAATCTCTCGCCAAACTCTCCAAAATCTACGGGCCTTTGATGGGTCTCAAGCTGGGAACCGTGACAACAGTCGTGGTATCCTCCCCGGAAATCGCCAGGATCGTGCTGCAAAAGTATGACCAAGTTTTCTGCAGCCGGCAGCATGTAGACGCAAGCAGAGCCCTGGATCACCACAAGCACTCCGTCGTCTGGCTGCCAGTTGATAACGCTTGGAGAAAACTCCGTAAACTGTGCAAAGAGAACATGTTTTCCGTTCAGAGGCTTGATCGCAGCCAGGGCCTGCGGAGGGAGAAGTTGCGGAGTTTGCGAGACTATGTGAAAGAATGCGCCGTCAATGGTGAGGCTGTGAATATAGGGAGAGCTGCGTTTACGACGTCGCTTAATCTGATGTCGGCGACTCTTTTTTCAATGGAATTTGCTACGTTGGGTTCCGCTGATTCGTCTGAAGAGTTTAGGGATATCGTGTTGGGAATAATGACTCTCATCGGCAAACCTAATCTTGCTGATTATTTCCCTCTTCTTCGGCTGGTTGATCCACATGGAATCTTGCGGGAGAACACGTTATATTTCAAGAAGTGTTTTGCGATTTTTGATGAAATTATCCGTCAAAGGCAACAGAGCAGTGACTCGTCAACGCCAAAAAATGATATGCTGGAAGCGCTTCTTCAAATCAACCAGAAAAATGAGTCTGAACTCAGCTTTTATGACATCAAGCATTTACTTCTGGTGAGCATATATATATATATATATATATAAGTCCATATAGCTAAAGCTCTTTGTCCATTGGTTTTGAATGTTGATCCTGTAATATGTAAAAACTCAACACGAAAAACATATAGTAGTCAAGATTATGGCTCTTGTTTTAAAGTTTCTAATTTTGTGTCGTTGTAGGATCTATTCGTTGCGGGGACAGACACAACATCAAGCACAGTGGAGTGGGCAATGACAGAACTATTGCGCAACCCTGAGAAAATGTGGAAAGCCAGAGACGAGCTAAGAAATGTGGTGGGACAGAAGGAAGAAATCCAAGAATCAGACATCTCGCGACTCCCTTATCTTAGAGCAGTTGTGAAAGAAACTTTCAGGCTACATCCCGCAGGTCCTTTATTGGTACCTCACAAGGCCGACGAGGACGTCGAAATCAATAGCTATATAGTCCCGAAAAACGCACAAGTTCTGGTGAACGTGTGGGCTATGGGGAGAGATTCAAGCGTATGGCCGAACCCTGATGTATTCATGCCGGAGAGGTTCTGGGAGACGGAAACTGATGTCCATGGCCAACATTTTGAGCTGCTGCCATTTGGTGGGGGAAGGAGGATTTGCGTGGGGCTGCCCTTAGCCTACCGAATGGTCCATCTCATGCTTGCCACTTTGATAAGCAGCTTTGATTGGAAACTTGAAGAAGGGCTGAAACCTGAAGAAGTAGAAATGGATGAAAGGTTTGGGCTTACTCTGCAGAAGGCCATTCCTCTGAGGGCTGTTCCTACTCAACTTTAACTGGCTTGTTACGTTTCATCTTTTCATTACAGGCCACGTTCCGCGAATTGTAATAATTAATATATGGCAATATTATAGAGTGATTTTCCTATAGATAATTAATGAGTTTAATGCAATTTATTTTTTATAATATTATAAATAAATAAATAATTCTTTTTAGTGGATTTTGTATTTTTAATTTTGTAACAATTATAAATTAAAATTTTCTCATTTTCGTATAATTAATTATAAAACGCTAAGATCGAAAACAGAATACAAAATCTTAATGACGTATATCGTTATATAATGTCTACGTACATAGTGTATCTAATAAACATACAACTTATCTTATTAATTTAAATATGAAATTATCATAAAATAAAATATGATTATGGAGGGGGTGTCACAATAGATGCTAAATATAGTTAGAGAAATGATGACATGAGATACTAACTTTGCTATAATATTTCTAATATTTTTGACTATGGAAGTTCATAAAGAACTTAGATTTGACAGTGATCAGGTTGATAATCATCTAAGGTGACCAAATTGGGTATATCAATTGATGATCATCTAAGGTGGCCAAATTGGCTATATGAATTGATCATCATCTTAGGTGCCCGAATTGGCTGTATCAATTGATCATCATCTAAGGTGGCAACAATTAATGATATGTGATTTTGTGCTCCACATTATCTGTTATACATTAATTGCTTTATTATTTAACTCTGAACAAATTCCTCATACTAAAAAAAAAACTTGATTTAATTCAATTCAATCGACTTCCGATCTATATATAATAAAATCCACATGTATGCCAAAATCTTAATTATTAGCCACAGAGAAAATCAATTATGATGAGCCTTGAAGAATTTCTTGGCGAGTTATAACTTATAACTAATCCCACATGCATGCATGCTTGTATAATTTTCTTTTTATATTAAATTTAAACAATGAATACTTAAATTATATATACAAAATATTAGGAAATAAAACAACATAAGACTACATTTACATGATCTTACAATTAATATTTTTATGTAATATTTCTGGACTTTGGTCCACATCTATTTGATATTTATATTACTTTGGAGAAAATTCCAAAAGCAACTTCCTTTTTTCTCTTTCAAAATTTACATTTTATTTGCAAGATTTATATAATTTATTTTAACAATATAGTTTCATCTATTAAATTATTTTTCTCATAATTCTGAAGCACTCATTCTGATCGGGTCCGAAATAAATGATATGGATGTGCGATCACGATTACGTCTCGTTCCCGACCTCAAGGGATTCCTGTGGATCATAAAACACGTCAAGCTAGTCGGGTCGGTTCCCCGACGTAGATACTCCGACGCTCAAGTTAGATTATAGGTCGAAAAATGCATAATGAATAAAAGCTAGATTATTATTAAAATCTCAATTACCTCCATTAGTTTGATTTTCGCATATTTATATAGTCTGAATTTACTATATTGGGCTGCCACGTGTCAAGATCACCGGTCTTGATCTTGCAATCTGACAACTCATTGTTGATCACGCGTCTGGATCGCGCTAGACTCGAATATCCGCGATCTTATCCATCAATCAAACAACTGAATTCCCTCCTTGCCTTACATATAGCTATGTTTGACTTAATGCAGTAGAATGTGGCTTTCACCCTTCATTAAGGGTATATCGATCCTTTCGTAATACTTCCTTCATCACATTCCAAAATTCAAACTCCACCAGTGGTTGCAATCGATCTTTAATTTCCGTGGAAACTATAGGATATTATCAGTGCCCTCCATTTATGGAAAGTCCGGCGCCCACAATCTGTAAAGGACAAAACTTATATACGCAAATCGACATGTTGTGACTTATGAGCCATGCCATGGAATCCAAAGTCCAAACTCATTAATTAAATAGAAGAAATCAATAAAGAAAAGTCATGATTATGTTTGATTTTATTTTTGGACAATCTCCGAAATAAAATAAAATACACCAAATATTTACCTCTTTATTTTGATTCATTGTTTGTATGTTTTTTTTTATTTTTGAACTTTCTATATATAATAGATATGTACATACTTATATATATAAATATCATATAAAAAAACATAATTTGACAATGAACATTAACTTTTATCTTCACAAAATACAATATTAAACATACAATATTCATATATCTATATATTTATATATAAAAAATATATAAAAGAGACATGATTTGGCAATAAACAGTGATTTTTGTCTTCCAAATCCCAACAACAAACATACGCCACTTATTTTAAAATATTTCAAATTATCTGTAAAACTAAATCCAAACATATATACACTTTATCTCCAACACACACTTATTTATCTCTATTTTTCTTCTCTATCTCCAAAATACAAAACAAAACACTTCAAAAATAAAACCAAATATAATGTATGCTTCTCTCTCTCTCTCTTTGTCTTTTATTTTTTTATAATGCAATTTAGTATATCATTTAACACATTCAAACTTAAAAATTAATTTAATATATTGATAATCTAAATTAATAAATATGTTTGAACGAGATTAAAAAAACAACACAAATATATATAGATATATATATACTCATGAGACTCAAACTTATAATTTTTAAATTGTAAGGCCTGTACCTGATCAATGGAATAGAGCTGATTGGCACATTCTGCACAAATGCAAAAATTTGTGACTACAAATAATTTGGCATGTATTTATTTACAACTAAAATTATAGCACTGTCAGTAAGTTGAGATGATATATATTGTTAGTTGCGTTTAATTAATAGCAACTTTATGCACAAGTTTTTGCCTTTACTTGGTTTATGTTAGTCACAAAGTTTGCAAAATTATTTTCACGTTTACTATGCGATAAAAGAAAATTAGTACCACTTAATACATATGATTAAAATCAATATTAACATTGTTATTTGACTTTTCTACACTAATTTTATCTTTTTTTTCTAGTGTTTGTATAAGATGGTATGCTGAATAATTTACAGAACAAATTTTAAACAATTCCATGATAAAAGAAAAAATTCAATGTCGAATAAGACAGTTTGAAATAAGAATTATTCGACTCCCGGGTTGAGGAATACTTTAAGATTACTTTCTCAAATAATCCTTAAATTTCTTCAATTTATATCTTTTCATTCAAGTATTAAAAAAAAATCTTAATGGGTGTATTTGTCTTGATGAATTTGGATACGAGGGAACGATTTGAAAAAAAGAAAAAGAATAATTTTATTTAAAAATATTAAAATTTATTAATATTTAATTTAAAATTATAATCGAATAATTTAAAATATTTTAAATTTAAATATAACCAAATAAATTTGAACAAATATTATTAAAAAATTGTTATTAAGTGTTCTTGTTACTGTATACGTGCTATAATAGTTCAAAACAGGCGGCCCAACAGCACAAGTGTCGGATACGCTTCTGTGATGGCTATAAGGGCGATGTCTATAAATTTTGACAACATGTAATCGTCTCATTGCAAAACACAAAGGATAAGATAGCAAAGCATGGATTTACTACTCACCCTCTTTCTCCTACTCTCTTTTGCAGCATGGCTATGGCTTCTCCGGGTCCTCAAACCCAAGCCAGGGCCCCGGAAATCGGCTAATCTCCCGCCAGGGCCAAACCCTCTTCCCATAATCGGCAACATTCTCGAGCTCGGCGAGAAACCCCACCAATCTCTCGCTAAGCTCTCCAAATTCTATGGGCCCTTGATGCGGCTTAAGCTGGGAAGCATGACAACCGTCGTGGTATCCTCCCCGGAAATCGCCAGGATCGTGCTGCAAAAGTATGACCAGCTCTTCTCCAACCGGACCCACGTAGACGCAATCCGGGCACTTGATCACCACAAGCACTCCGTCGCCTGGCTGCCCGTCGATAACCTGTGGCGAAAACTCCGCAAACTGTGCAAAGAGAACATGTTTTCTGTGCATAGGCTTGATGACAGCCAGGACCTGAGGAGGGAGAAGTTGCGGAATTTGCGAGACTATGTGAAAGATTGCTGCGGCAATGGTGAGGCTGTGAATATCGGTAGAGCTGCGTTTACGACGTCGCTTAATCTGATGTCGGCGACTCTTTTTTCAAAGGAATTCGCTACGTTAGGTTCCTCAGATTCGTCTCAAGAGTTTAGGGATATCGTGTGTGGAATAATGAGTCTCGTCTGCAAGCCTAATCTTGCTGATTATTTCCCTCTTCTTCGGCTGGTTGATCCACATGGAATCTTCCGGGAGACCACGTTATATTTCAACAAGTGTTTTGCGATTTTTGATGAAATTATCCGTCAAAGGCAACAGAGCAGTGATTCGTCAACGCCAAAAAATGATATGCTGGAAGCGCTTCTTCAAATCAACCAGAAAAATGAGTCTGAACTCAGCTTTTATGACATCAAGCATTTACTTCTGGTGAGCATATATATATATAGTCCATATAGCTAAAGCTCTTTGTTCCATTGGTTTTGAATGTTGATTCTGTAATATGTAAAAACTCAACACGAAAATATATAGTAGTCAAGATTCTGGGCTCTTGTTTTAAAGTTCTTTCTAATTTTGTGTCATTGTAGGATCTATTCGTTGCAGGGACAGACACAACATCTAGCACAGTGGAGTGGGCAATGGCAGAACTATTGCGCAACCCTGAGAAAATGTGGAAAACCAGAGACGAGCTAAGAAATGTGGTGGGACAGAAGGAAGAAATCCAAGAATCAGACATCTCGCAACTCCCTTATCTTAGAGCAGTGGTGAAAGAAACTTTCAGGCTACATCCCGCAGCTCCTCTATTGGTACCTCACAAAGCCGAGGAGGAAGTAGAAATCAGTGGCTATATAGTCCCGAAAAACGCACAAGTTCTGGTAAACGTGTGGGCTATGGGGAGAGATTCAAGCGTATGGCCGAACCCTGATGTATTCATGCCGGAGAGGTTCTTGGAGACGGAAACTGATGTCCATGGCCGACACTTTGAGCTGCTGCCATTTGGTGGGGGGAGGAGAATTTGCGTGGGGCTGCCGTTAGCCTACCGAATGGTCCATCTCATGCTTGCCACTTTGGTAAGCAGCTTTGATTGGAAACTTGAAGAAGGGCTGAAACCTGAAGCAGTAGACATGGATGAAAGGTTTGGGCTTACTCTGCAGAAGGCCGTTCCACTCGTTGCAGTTCCTACTGAACTGTAACTACTATTACGTTTCATGACTTCATCTTTCCATATGGGACCATACCATACGGGACCATGTTCAACCAGCACTTGTCTTTGTTGTAATAATTAATATATGTCAATAACGTAGACTGTTTTTTTCTCAAGATGATGAATAACTTTGCGTGTTCGTGGAATATTTTTTTACATTTTATCTTGTGAAAATGAATTTTTCAAAATTATATCACAAGCATATTACACTGCTCTAAAAAAATTATCATCAAAATGATTATAATCATAATATTTTCTATTTTACTCGACACTTCTTTTTCCCATACACCACATAAACTATCACTACTATAATTTTATGCCGCATTTTTTCTTAATAAAACAAAAAGAGTTACTTTAACCAAATTCATTTCATCTCATTTCTTTGGCTGCAATAAGGTGAGTTAGGAAAAATAAAAGAAATTCTCCCCAACAAGAAGTGCATAGGAATTAATGAATTTCTCTTCTCTTCAAACATATATTTATCCTAATTGGTTGATGCATATGATTAATTCTTTAGTCAAAATGTTACCAAGTGTTCATTTTTAAATTTTAGTTAGACTGGCCACTGCATATGCAATGTGCATGTAAGTTGTAAGGACTGTGTTGCTAGACTTCTTTTTCCACCCACTAACTTTTATTTTTAACTCCACAATCTACACGTAGTAAAACTTATTTTAAATTGTTATTTATTTTTAATTAGTATTTCTTCCTCTTTCTCCTACTTTAAATATACTCTTTCAAAATTATTTATTTTTTTAATTATAATTATTTTTATATTATCATTTTTCCTATAATAAAAATAATTAATAAATGATATTTAATTGATTTTAATTTTTTTGTACAAATACATCAAATGAGCCATATATCAACTAAGTCGTCCACTATCCATTCACGTAAAATAATGAAGAATCCCAATAACATTAAATTAGGAGATAAAATCATATTCAATATACACTATTTTAAGTATACGTCATTCAGTATTATATTATCATTCCTATCACATTCCTTCGCCATCTCTATATTACATTTGTCACATTTTGTCTTTTATATTCTGGTTTTTGAAAATAAGAATTTTATGGGCTTATAAATATATCGGATCGAATATTCCGTTGTAAAATTGTATTTTATTTTTTAAAACATTTAATATAAATATGCTAAAAATATAATATTATTTTCAAAATAAAATATATGATACAATCTTTATATAAATAATATATATATTGAACGATTAAAAAATAAAATAGAATTTATAACAAAAATATCTAATCAGCCACATGTTAAATTTTTTAGCAGCGCCGCCGCCGACTATAAACCAATGATAGCATGATAGCCGCCCACCCCATAGAGTTTAAGAATTTTGTTTAAGAATTTCATTAAATTCAATCACTCCTATTTAAATATTGTTTAAGAATTTTTCAGTTTACCTTGTTGCTTATAAATCTTTCAGTAGTGAGTCAAAAAAATAGAAATTTATCTCAACTATTACAAGAATAATGAGTTATGAAAACCCTTAAAAATTACAAAACAATATAAAATATAAATAGATTTAAATAATATAAAGAATATATTTACAGATCTATCAGCAATATTACAGAAACAGTAAGAGGAATGTTAGTCTCAGAGAACCAAATATGTAGAGGAAAGGTCCACGGCCACAAAGATCAGCAACCTCTCACGGTTGCTCAAAAATCCAAGCAACAATAACCAGATACCAAGCCACACAGACTCACTTGAAAACACAAAGGTTCCCCACCAAAATAGTTCACAAAGAACTTTCCGGAACGAATAGAAGAAGGAGAATGAGAGAGGATTTCTTAAACTGTTGCTTGAAAACCCAAAAATCATGGAGGGTTTTTATAGTGGTTCAGTATTGAAAACACATGGAGAAAAAGGTGGCGGAAAGGATTTTCAAAACCATGAGAATCAGTGGAAAAGACGAGAAGACAAATAAAATTAGGATTAGGGGTTATAATACCAACCAGGTAGGACAAAGTGGGTCAGATCTATGGACTGGGTAGAAGAGAGTGGGCTAAGCCTGGTGGGCCAAGTGATTGAGTGAGTTAAGCCATCTAGGTGAGACGAATGTCAATTTGAATTTGAGTCTACCAAAATTTTATGGGCCATTTTTCTCAATATATCTCATATAATGAAAATAATGACTACAGTAATGGTGGAGTTGAAATTAATTATAAAATATAAATAAATTATCAGATAATTCGATCACATCATCTTGGATAAAAAGAAAAAAAAAAAAAAGTAGATCACGATCTTGATGACCTGTCTTATGTGGAAAAAACTCTTTAGCGCAATGTTTGCGTTTGTTGATTGAGAGGAAAGGAAAAATGAGAAAGCGATAGAAAGGGAAAAGGGAAACTCTTCATAGCCCCTATGCACATTGCTTCAAAGAACCAAACTGCGGACATCTTTACAAAAGCATTACCTGGTCCGAGATTCATGAACCTCATCACCAAGTTGGGTCTTGTCAATATTTTGCCAAGCTCCACTTGACGAGGCGTGTAAAATTACAAAACTCTGTTTCAACTTACAGCAACAAGTTCCAGCTGAAGCTCAGTGAAGAAGAAGGAAGAACAGTGCCTTTTGATTGATTGAGAGAAAACGTTACGTTTTCTCAATGCTAGCAACGTCTTTATTAGTTAGCTTATAAGGCAGTCTTCTTGCGTCTTTGTAAAAGCATTTTAGCACTTTTATTAGTTACTAGCAACTAGTCACGTAAGTTAGTTATTTCAGCCTTCATCTTATTCGCTGTAACAAGAGAGAAATCAAGAAAACTTCACTCTGTAGTTCTTCTCTGCAATTCTTGAATACGTTTTGATATTTCCAATTGAGAGCTCAATGAAATATCTTGCACCTTCCCTTGCCATTTTTACAGTATTTAGCATCATAGTACCCGGAACAGTTGATTATTTAAGAATAGGAGAGGGCCCTAACAGACTAAGTGTCAGGTTTTAGTTTTATTATCATGAAGAGAGTATCAGGTGATCCTGACAAGTCTTACGTGAGAAGAGCCTTTAGGACTATGTTGACTTTGATTTTAAATATAACAAAATATTAGATAAGATTTGTAAGTTAGATACACCGCCTTCTTGCAGCTATAAATTCTGAAGAAGAAAATGTAACTGTTTCAGAAAAAAGAGCAAATTATGGATCTACTACTTTCCCTTGTTCTCCTACTCTGTTCTGCAGCATGCATTTGGTTTCTCCGGGTGGTCCTGAAACCCAATCCAGGGCCCCGGAAATCAGCCAATCTCCCTCCAGGGCCAAAACCTCTTCCCATAATCGGCAACATTCTTGAGCTTGGTGAGAAACCCCACCAATCTCTCGCCAAACTCTCCAAAACCTACGGGCCCCTGATGCGTCTCAAGCTGGGAACCATGACAACAGTTGTTGTATCCTCCCCGGAAATCTCCAGGATCGTGCTGCAACAATATGACCAAGTTTTCTCCAGCCGAACACACGCAGATGCCATCCGAGCACTTGACCACCACAAACATTCCGTCGCCTGGATACCGGCGGACAATCAGTGGCGGAAAATCCGTAAACTGTGCAAAGAGAAGATGTTTTCGGGCCAAAAGCTTGATGCGAACCAGGGCCTGAGGAGGGAGAAGTTGCGTAATTTGCAAGACTATGTGAATGAATGCTGCGTTAGTGGCCAGGTCGTGGATATTGGTGTAGCTGCCTTTACGACGACCCTTAATCTGATATCGGCCACTCTTTTCTCGGTGGATTTTGCTGATTTTGGTTCTGGTTCGTCTCAAGAGCTTAAGGATGTTATGAGCGGGATAGCGTCTATCATCGGCCGACCAAATTTTGCTGATTGTTTCCCTCTTCTTCGGCTGGTTGATCCACAGGGCATCTTCCGCCAGACCACGTTACATTTCAACAAGTGTTTTAAGATCTTTGATGAAATTATCCGTCAAAGGCTACAGACCAATGATTCGGGGACGAAAAGTGACATGCTGAAAGAGCTTCTTGAAATCAACCAGAAAGATGAGTCTGAATTGAGCTTTGACGAGATCAAGCATTTACTCCTGGTGAGCTTCGTCCAACTTTCAGTTGACTCTTAATTTTCATTTACATATTATCATATTACAAGTTGTTTTACAGCTCCAAACATCAACCAATAATCATAATAATTCGTACGCAAATTAATGTAAAACAGACTTCAGCAAAACGGTCAACTTTTTGTACAAAAATTGGATGGACTTAAACGCGTATGATTCATCCAAAACGAAAGCATTTATCTCCCCAAAACACGTCTTGAATTTTTCCGAAAATTTATCTATGCTGAAAATTAAAGGCAAGTTTAATTCTTTTGAAAATTTGACATTGTACAATGTTAAAAAATAAGCATGGATCTGGATTTGATTTTTAATCATCCTTTACTGTTAAAAGATAAGCATGGATCTGGATTTGATTTTTAATTACTCTTTCTAACTGTGTATTGTCTTAGGATCTACTTGTCGCAGGAACGGACACAACTTCAGTTACAGTGGAATGGGCAATGACGGAGCTAGTGCGCCACCCTGAGAAAATGTCGAAAGCCAGAAATGAGTTAAGAAATGTGGTGGGACTGAATAAAGAAATTCAAGAATCAGACATCTCAAGACTCCCTTACCTACGAGCAGTGGTGAAAGAAAGTTTCAGGCTTCACCCTGCAACTCCTTTATCGGTACCTCACAAGGCCGACGAGGAAGCAGAAATCAATGGCTATATAGTCCCTAAAGGAGCACAAGTTCTCATGAACGTGTGGGCCATCGGCAGAGATTCAAGCATATGGAGGAACCCTGATGTATTCATGCCCGAGAGGTTCTTGGAGACAGAAATTGATGTCCGTGGCCAACACTTCGAGCTGCTTCCTTTTGGCGGGGGGAGGAGGATTTGCGTGGGGCTGCCGTTAGCCTATCGTATGATCCATCTCGTGCTTGCCACTTTCATAAGCGACTATGATTGGAAACTTGAAGGAGGGCTGAAAACTGAAGAAATGGACATGAGTGAAAAGTTCGGCCTCACCCTGCAAAAAGCCATTCCTCTCAAGGCACTTCCAGTTAAAATTTAGCTATCATTATTTTCCCTTTTCGTTTGAGACTATGCTTTCACAAATATTTGTATAGATATGCATGCATCATCAAAGGGATTAAGACCTCATTAATCAATACAATTGGGGGCATGTTAGATCCCTTGTCTGAATTTCTTTTTTTCTAAAGGCAACAAAAGCCCGTTTTGAATTATTTAACTCTTCAAGTCTACAAAAGTAGCTGAAAAATTGAGCTTAGGAGGAAATTTCACTGTCTGCTAACTTCCTGTGCTGAATCTTGGTAATTACACCCATCTGTCGTTTTAGGAACCCCGTCACAAGTGTCTTCATCCTTGCCTTTGCCCCAAAGAAGCACATACATGCCCAATATGACCACTACGGATCCTAAAATGCTGTTCAGACACAGCAGATGTCATTAAGTTAGACGTTGTTTGCCAAGAAAACCTTAGAAAACAATATAAATTATTGTGGTTTTTCATCAAAGAGAAACGAATCGTGTACAGATAAGAATTACGTGAGATGCTTTACCTGCCAAGGTAAATTTCTTCTTGCAGTACTAAAACATCTAAAACAGCAGCAAAAAATTGTATCAACGGGCTAAATGCGGAGGTAAAGACAGGTCCCCTTTGTTTGACACACCACGACATAACGACATAACACAGCCCTGATCCCACGATTCCCTGTATGAACAGCAGAATATATATGTCAGGAAACTCCAAGAGAACATAGATTTTTTACCAGTATTTGAGATGTAATTCTCACACTATATATGACGCTCAGAATCTGAAGCTCTCCTTGGAGAATCCAATTAGACATGTTTCTGTCAGTGATGAAACACAAAACAGCTGACTGGATGGCACTAAAGAAGGACATGATCAACGTGCTAGAATACCGGTGTGGAAAATTCTGCCCAATCCTAGACTGTATAAGAAACCATGACGACCAAGCCAGACTGCCCGCGGACAGAAATGCGGATCCAGGCCCATAGCCCTTTGCCCCTTGACGGTTTTCAACTACGTGCCCAGGATTTGTCACCGGGATCCCTTTGTACAGGCAGAGTATTAAGGCTCCAATTGCACAAGTTACCGTCCCGAATACCTTGGCTTTTCCACTCTTGCTCTTCATTTTCACTTTCTCCATCCTAAGTTGTTAAAGAAAACAGTTAGAGCTAGTAATTATCTTACAGCAGTACATCAATAATTCTTATTTAAATCAAGTTTGTCCTGCTTAACACTTGGCATGTGACTTCTCACTTAATTACCGACTTTCCAATAACCACATAAACAATCGTACTTCACTCTCTACATAATCTGGCCGAATTGGCTGAACCTGGCCAATTTGATTTGAAAATTTCCTTACGTGCAATGACATATTGGTGGTTGCTTGGATTTGGCTCTTACCCCAACGGCAATGCCAAGACGAATGTGATCACCGGCACCATATTTATGAAAGCACAAGTGAATGTTGCTGATGTATAGTGAAGCCCAACCAAGAACAGGTACTGTGTGAGTGTCAACCTGGAAACATCCACTTTCCAAGCTGTAAGATGAAAACAAATTTTCTTCCACACAAAAGCGATAAAAATTCTTGCTCACAAGTTGTTCCTGTTCATATGATTAGAATCTCGTACTTTCTGAGACCTTAAGAAATGGTAGAGCAGAACATAGCCTAATAATAACTTACCCAAGCAGCGCACAGAGGAACATCTGCGCCGTCACCCCGACCGTCAGCTTTGCCCAGCTACTCCTGCAATGAACTTCCCTTCTCATATTCTGCCTTTTTAGTATATATGGCATCAAAGAATTCAAATCCTAGGACTTGAACAGATTATTTTCATAAATTCACACAATGCATGCAAAAATACTCCCGTAAACAGCAAAACAGACGTGCTAAATTACCTCTCCCAGAAATAGACAAAAGGGATCAAGAAGACAGCCGAGATTGATTGTCTGTAGACGAGAATGATGAGACGGTCAGTTCCTGCATTCAGTGCCTTCTTGAAGAGTATATTTACGAGAGCTAAGCCAAATTCAACGGCCACCATTGCAGCAACCACCTTCCACATTTCAACTACATTCATTACCACAAAAATGTTATGATGTTATGTATGTGGAAGTAAGTCTTAATTAGCACTAACATTTATAGTGGGATCATCCAGCTCAATCCCTAGTGCGTGAATCAAATCTATTCCTTTGAATTTTCACAATCACCTTTTACTCGCAATTTTTCACTTCCCCTATTATTAAATGATTAGTATAATCCATATATTTATTGGTAAAGTGCTTATATTCTGTCTATATCATCATCCCTCATGACTTCATACCACTTGTGATCACCATGATTCTCCCTTACTCTTAATACCCCTGTTATTTTTTAATGAACATGGAATTTGAGAACGGTGAATTCTATAGCACGTACAAGTTGAACAAATTGTGTCTTTTCATAAGGTAAATTGTGGGCATCGAATCAATCGATCTAGACACAAATTAATCTGTTTGGTGTAGTAGATTCGTAATTCGATTATAAATAGTAATTTTTTGGTCCATTCAATATCTCAACGAGGTTCTAAATGCGAATATTACTCCATATCTCGATAACACAATTGCATTGTAAAATTACGATTGTAATTACATTCACGTAACAACCCGGACTTATACATAATATTTGGTCAAATTTCACGTTCCAACAGAAACTACAACTACTCTAAGAAAAATTGTTATCCTACTTCTACTTTTAATTTACTACAAAAATAAAAATTATAAGGAGAAGGAAAAGTACTTAAGCATCCACATAAAGTAGTTGATTTGATTTATGATGCATATAGAGATAGCATCCAGTGCTTCTCGGGGAGCAGAGGTCAGTCTCGCCCCTTCTTACATGCAATTTTGGTAAGTGGGAGGTGGGAACAATACGTCTAATCTCCACCATTAGTGAATGTGATTGTATGCTCATTAATTTGGTGCGTGTTCCATTCCATTTCTGTCTCAAATTCTCTGGTGAACTGAGTAATCAAGCAAATTTACATATTCTTTTCAATTTAACCATCAGGATAAGGTCATTACACCAATTATTATTACAAATTATCAATAATTATATGTTAGTGGGATTCAAAATTCATGAACAATTACAAAATTTTTAAATTTTAATTAAGTTTGGTCGAACTAAATCAGTTACGAAGTAAGTGTATTACACTTTTCATGTGATTGGTCACTTTCCCTAAACTGCGCACCAATCATATATTGCACTTGCCATATAACTTGTTCAAATTTGTCAAATTTGATCTGAATTAGAATTTTCATGACCAATAGCTGGACCTTGTTGACTTGTAATTAGCCAATTATACTTGATTCACTATAATATATATATATATATTAAATACCGTTTTTGTTTGTGAAAAATAGGAATTTATTTTTAGTATGTTGTCTTTTTCAATAATTGAGGGTCTAGCTAGCTAACTACATAGGCTTGTAGTGCCTGCCTTAGCTTATGCTGATGCCGAATAAGGAGTAAAGCTAATATATTAAAATAATAAAATAAATTTTATAATATCCATAAATAAATAAAATTGAATTAAAAAATTAGAATATTAAATTTCAATGACTAAAATCTCACAATTAAGAGCAAGGTTTAATTATTTTAAACCATATTATTTGACTTGACTTGACTTGAAATTTATATTTCTTTTTTTTTTTAATAAACTCTAAAAGTGCCCCTACTGATTCCGATCGATCCAATTTTATATTTTTTCTCTTTTCAATGTCAATATTACTCAACATTTAAAAATTTCAAAAGATTATTTTAACATTTCTAAGTTCAACTTAAATATAAACACAGTAGTAACAATGTTTTATTTATCCAAAGTTTATTATAAAATAAAATTTAATGTATTTGAAAATTTTAAATTATTTTATAAAATGAACGATCTTATAAAATATTTCGAATAAGTTTAGTAGACACCCTCTAGATTTTATTTGTTTCTCTCTATCTAAATTCTTTATTTATCTATTTTTATTTTTGATATTGTATTTATATTATTTTTGCACAGTGTTCCTATTTTTATAAGCCTCGAGACTTGAGATGTGTGATGTATCACATTCAGATAACGGGCCCTAGGCACTGCATTAATTAATTACAGATTATGTCGGCAAGCACACGATCAAATCACAATATTAAAACAAAAAAAAAAAAAACACGATGAAATCCAGAGTGGGCCCCCACTATAAATAACAACCACCAATTGAACTGTTCGAGGTCGCGCGTAATGTTTTTAACTTATGGCGTATCCTTTGACTAAATTATCAGTTGAGCACTATTGTACTGTACAATCTTATTTTATTAATAAAATTTATATTTATTCAAAAAAAAATATTTTTAACTTTTAATTTAATTTAAATATTTGACACATTCAAATAATAAAAAAAATATTGCTCAATATTCATGAAATTATGAAAAACTCTCAATTCTATCGTTTCAATCTAACCATTTGAGCAAAGCATCATAAGGTAAAATTAAATGAATAATAAAAAGAAGTAGAAGCTTTATTGATTTTGAATGTGGAATTGCTAATATTATATTTCTTTTTTAGTATAAAGTTTATTGTGATTCTATCCACAAATTTGGGATGCAATGTCTAAAATATCATGAGGTGGGACATTTTATTTTGGGCCAAATAATATGATCGAAAATGTCACCATGGAAAGAGAATAGAGACGGTGCCAAATTATCCTGTTTGATAGTGGGCATAATTTCTCATTAAATATTATAATTTCACTTGTGAGATATTTTTCTTTTTTAATGATTTTTACTTTTAATTAATTTTTTAAATTATTGTGTTAATTTCGTCCTTTATTTAAAATATACACACCGTATATATAAAGTTTACATTATTAAACTAAATAACTTGTTTTAAAATATGCAATGCTTATCTATTAAATATTATATGAAATAAAACACTATGCACTTGCGGTATACTTTTTTTATTTCTCAACATTTTTCTTTGCTACTTTAAGTTTGATTATTCATAAAAAGGGAGGGATAATACACTCTCGTCCCCTAAGATTTTTTGTATTACACATAAATTTTTTATTATTTAGAAATTATATTTAACACTATTAAGGTTTTGCTTTCGTTTAACAAATAAATTCCTCTATCAAGCAAAATTCACCGAATTTGTTGATATCAATAAAAAAATAAAACAAATCTATATTTTTACTCCTGATTGACTTATTATTGATTTATTGCAGGTCAAATAAATTTTTTTATGATCAAATTATACTCATACGTCTTCACGCGTTACTGAATGTAAAGAGTTATATATTCACTGTTATAAGGGTAGTTTATTAAAAAAAATATATTTGTTTATGCAACAAGTCCGTAATAAGTTAATCAAAGATAAATCTAATTTTTTATTCAGTTTTTTTTGTTAAAGTAAGCAAATTTAGTAAATCTGGACTAGTGGAGGAACCTATTTGTTATATGAAAGCAAATATTAGGGGTACTAGATGTAACTTTTCAAACCACAAAGGATCTACGTTTAATTATACCAAACTTTAAAGAAAGAGTGTGTAATATAGAAATTCTATTGATTAACAAAAATGAATAAACTCATAAAATATAATTGATAAAAAAAAGAACGATTTTTTTTAAAAAAGTCAAACATGGAGGAAAAATTATATTTTGATAGTGTTGGGTGTAAACCCTTTCAATAATGGGCCCAATGAAACATATTCCTAACTCAACTATTACAAGAAAAATTGGTTACAAAAACTCTTAAAATTACAAATCAATATACGGTAAAATATAAACATATTTTAAACAAGACATAGGATATATTTACAAATCTAACAACAAAATTATAGAAATAGAAAGAATGGGATAAGGTTTAGAGAGCCAGATCCGTAGAGAAAAAGTCCACTGCCACAAAAATCAGCAACCTCTCATGATTACTCAAAACCCAAACAACAACCAGATACTTAAGCAACAAAAACCCACTTGATACCACAAAGGATTCTTACAAAAAAAAAAAAGAAACATTCACGAATAACGTATTAAAAGAAGGAGAAGGAGAACGAATTTTTTATTCTGTTACTTTAAAAACAAGATGTCATGAAAGATTTTCATAGAGGTACAACATTAAAGGCGGAAGGAGAGAGAGGTGCCCAAGAAGGATTTCTAAGACCATGAGAGTCGGTGAGAGGAGAAGTCATAAAGAGGGAGAAGGAGCTAGAGAGAAGACTGTGAAAAAAACAAGAGGGCATAATGAATTAGGGTTAAGGTTAGATGATATAAGTATAATACCAACCGGGTCGGGCAAGTAGGTCGATCTGTGGGGAATGGATTGAGCCAACAAGTGGACCATGTAGTTGAGTGGGTTGAGCCATTCAGGTGAGAGGTAAGACAATATTAGGCTCGAGTCTACCAAAGGGTCATATGTCATTTTTCTTATATAATAATTTTATAAGATTCAAACTAATTATATGATATTATGTCATATTTATATATAATCTATACAAATATTAAAAAAAAACATATATTTTTCATGTTACAAACAACGGTTTGTGACACCACGTGCTGATATTACCCTTAAATTAGTTTTTTTATTTTTTTGGCTAAAAAATGTGATTTTTAGATTTATATAACTTATTTTAATTTAATATGTTTTAATATTTTATGTAAAATATTATTTATTATATGCATATAGAAACGTTGAATCAAAATGTCTAGAATAATAATAAATATATTGATCCATTGCATGATAGATAAAATAATAATGGTAATTTATAATTAATTATGCGTGAATCAATGTGATCACATCTTATTAATTTTACTACATAAACTGCAGCGAATGCAGTGGCAACATAGTTAATAGCTTAGCACAAAACGGAAACTTAGAGAAAGAAACGTTTGGAAATTAATTTCTCAAAAGTCAATGAAAATTGGAAACATAAAACCGACGTTTCGGGGGCGGAGAGAGAGAGAGAGAGAGAGAGAGAGAGGGGATAAACTTAGAAGTATAGCATTTACAACTACCCACTTTATTACAAGAACAACCAACCCGCTCGGAGATATTATCTGTCATTTTTAAATGCCCGCTCGAACCTTTCCACAAATTCGTTCATGCCTTATTCTTGATGACGACAATTTGAAGTAAATTCAGCGGTGATTGTTGTTTTGGTTTTGTTGATGATGTATTGGTAGTGATAGAGTAGTTGCATCACAGTGATTGTAAAAGCAGTTTCAGTTGCGGAATTGGGGTGGGTTTTGTGTAACGTAAGTTTCAATTTGGTTTATGAATTTTAGGGGGAAGTAGGAAATAGGGTTTTGGGATTTTGGGAAAAAACATTGGACGGGAGGAGTTAAGGAAATATGGGGTTGATATCGGGAATGGTGATGGGAATGCTGTTCGGGATCGCATTGATGGCGGGTTGGAAGTACATGATGCAGTATCGGGCCACCAAGCGTGTTGCTAAGGTTTTTGAAGATTCTTCATTTTCTCATAGTGATTGATTTCTTCGGATTTGTCAAATTTTTGGAATTAGATGTTGCTAGTGTTGTTTTGCTGTGAGTTTTATTTGGGTTTTCTCTTCCTGGTGGTTTTGTTCTATTTGCATATTATTATGTAGAAATAAGTTGTGTGCGTTTAGTTTGCATCTTACTTTATAATATGTTGCATAGTATACCTGTTTTCTGGATTTTTAGGTGTTGATGAAATTTGGGAGGGGTTGAAATTTCGTGAATATCTTTATTATATTTCAAAATAATGGTGTTCTTTTTGTGTGGACAGGCGGTTGATATTAAACTACTGAGCTCACTGAACAGGGAGGATATGAAAAAGATATGCGGGGAAAACCTTCCTGAGTGGATATCTTTTCCTGTTTTCGAGCAGGTTAGAGTATTTCTTTATAGTTTTGCTGGTTGACTTGAAGCCTTTGTAAGTGTACATTCGGTATAGAAACCTGATGGTGATAAATCATTTTTGTTTGGTATGGTTCTATGTTCTTTAATATTGCATAGCGAGTTTTCTTTCGATTTTAAAAATAATTCTTCATTCTACTCTGTATCTCTCTGGCTCACAAATAGTTTCTCATTCTACTCTATATCTGTCTGGCTTACAAATAGTTTGTCTCAACTTCCCAACCCGAATAGAGGAATATTGCTTTAGGGAACGTGTTCTAGAACCTAGTTCTTTCGCTATGGATATGGATCTTTAGCTTTCATTTGCATCTAGAAGCATTCTGTTAGTTGCTGTGGAGAAGACCTTGTGAAAAGAGGACTACATTAAGTCTCCAATTACTGTAGGTTGAGGCTTTGCTTTGTTGAACTTGAATTCAATTGGTCTAAAGGAGAGGAGTTAGTTGATGCAGAGGCTTGGATAAGTAGAACATTTAAAAGCTAGTTAAGAAATGAACATTGTTCTTTTGAATTGTTGAATAATAGCTAGAGAGGTAGTTTTGATGCTTTTGGCATTGTTTCCTAGAACCCTTAACTATACTTAAACTAAAAAACCGCTTTGGAAGAGTTTATTTCTGTTCTCGACTTGAGTGTTAATAAAATATATGATGAGACTGTCTCCCTGGAATGATGTGACAAAAGGGTGTTTTCTTATTCTAATATTAATTGGCATCTGATCTATTGCACAGATTGAGAGTTAGAGAATAGCTATGAGCATTTAGAAGGCACAGCCTGTTTAGATTTTCTCATCAATGTAAGACATAGTCCTAGAAAAATATCCTTCTTTTGCAATAAGCTATACCCTTGTTTAAGTTTTAGAGAATTTCATAATTATTTCTTTTCTCCCCAGTGTTAGGTTTTATTTTTTCTGTTGATCAAACAAAACAAAATGGAATTGGTTATTGATGTTCATTTCATGTCCATCTGCTTACCCTTTCAGGTGAAATGGCTGAATAAACAACTGGGAAAATTGTGGCCATTTGTTGCAGATGTAAGCTTCTCTTCTTTCCGTAATGCTCGTCATACTACTTCTGTGAGGCACCTTCCATATTTAGCTTCAGAAGTTGGAATCTGAGAAAACAAACTCCCATATTTAGGGTCCCAATTTGACAAGAGTTTGAGATTAAACGAAAGCTTTAAATTTTATACTCATACTATGACACTTAAGAACATATGAAATCCAGATTGCCCTGTTTCTTAATTTTAGTTGATGTACTCCGTTGTTTGTAACACCACAAAAAAGTTAAGAA
Organism: Sesamum indicum; assembly: GCF_026168435.1. NCBI lineage: Eukaryota > Viridiplantae > Streptophyta > Magnoliopsida > Lamiales > Pedaliaceae > Sesamum > Sesamum indicum. Next base: position 22,383,407 of record NC_142657.1, read on the forward strand.
ACATAAAAGATCATAGACGATTCATAATTTTATAGTAATGAGTAAAACATACATGCTTTGCACTTATTTCGAGACTTTCTTCAAAAACACTAAAATTTATTAAATAAAAACCCAGTAAATCAAAATAAATCTGAATCCGTACAATAAAAGATTATGAAGGAATAACAATGAACAGGATAAATAAATTCATTATTTTTGCTATCTGTACGTACTTCTAGTTATTAAGATTAGCTGAGTTTTATAAATATTCTTTAGTAATAATTTTATTCTCTTGATGGATCGTTAATTGACAAAATTTTTTATTAATAATGTAATGATGCTTAAAAGATTAAGTACCAAAATAATTTTTTTTTATTCGAATTTTTCACATTAAGTTGCTTCTTTACTCTTCATTCTTAGAGCATTGCATTATTAATGTCTGTGTATTTATTTAAGAAGATTCCTCAAATCTTTGTGACTGACTACAAAAGAAGTTGAGAAGTGTTACTTTTAAGTTTTTACTCATAATTTGAATAGAATAAGTCCTCTTATAATTGTTAAGGGGATGGAAAATTGCACTAATTTGTGTTTTGATGACATTCTAGTTTTAATTAGATGCTAACAATTATAACTGTGCTTAATTGTGAGACAAAAATATGAACATTTCTTTCTTAAGGTTTGAATTGTGTTTCATATATAAATAGTCAAAGGATAAAAAACCTAACCCAAAATCTGGTGGATTATTGGAATGATCCAAATTTAGGTTTGAATCCTATTTCTTATTTCATTCCTTTTAATAATGGTCATTTAGTTAAATCTTGCATAATAACCATTATAGCAATATACACAATTTTCATTAAAGCAAACAGTATGAAAAGGATATTTTAGGTAGATGAATAATTACAAGAAACCTTCAAAATTATTCATACTTTTACAATAGGTATAGACAGATAGATTGGTGATGGTAGATGTGTTGATATCAAGGGTATTGGTGGAAGTGTTGTATCACAATTTGGGGACTATCAATTGTCGTACATTTGTAAATGTTATAGTACAATCTCCAAATCTTTTATTAAAGATCGGTCTTCATCTATTTATTTCCTCATTCTTCCGTACTTAATGCAATTTCTGATTTGATAATTGAATGTTTTGCTTGTCCCACTGGTTTGCTTCTACATTTTTTAATTTCAGGCTTGCAATTGAGTGAGTTCAAATTTCTATACTTATTGAATTGAATGGTTCCTTTCCCAGGCAGCAGAGGCTGTCATAAAAGAATCTGTTGAACCATTGTTGGAAGAATATCGTCCTCCAGGGATTACTTCTTTGAAATTCAGCAAATTGTCTCTTGGAACTGTGGCTCCTAAAATTGAAGGTTGCAACACTGTTGACAAATCATTGTTTATTAACCTCATAACTATATCGTGACCAACCTTGCTTCATCTTCTCTTTAATGCTTGAATCAAACTGGTTTACATTTGATCATTTGACGTGTTTGCTGGTGATGGTCCTTTTCAAAATTTTTTGTTGGCTTAAATTTCATTGATGTTAAATCAATCTGTTTTCTCATTTTGCTTCATTATATTTCTTACCGGTTGGGATTGTTATTAGCATCATATTGACAGAATAGATTCTTCTAGACAATGGTAAAGGTGGAGACCTATTCAAAATTTCTAAGTGCGTTCAAGTTATGGAGACTTGAGGGTTTATCTGTGCTCATAATCGAAAACTTTTTTTAACTTAGGGTCATGCTAAAACTCATACAACTGTGTGATACAAAACTAGTGTTTGTGTTGGAAAGGCAATATGTTCAGTCTCTCTACTGCATTAGGCTTCTGTGCTTTCAAGGAGAATCTTGATAGAACAACTTAAATTATTCTATATGCTTGGCTACTTGAATACATCCTGCCTAATCTATTCCCTCAAATTATGGAAGAAAGAAATATATGTTAAAAGTCCACAATATGATGCAAAACTATGTAGTAAAACATTGTTTATGCTGTTATTTTCTACATGATTTCCCATCAAGCTAGCACAGCAAAGCAGTGGGAAGCCTTTCTTGGGGGAGGGTGGTTGTAGATCCACTGAGAAACTCATCCTGAAGTCAAAAGCCTTTCGGAATATTCACCAGAAACCTGCATATCCGCTAACTTCAAACCATTGTTGATGGACCTCACCTTTGTGTTCCAAATTCTGAAAACCATCACTGGCCAACTCCACTCAACAAATTCAAGTACTTCCTATGGCTCTGTGGCCGTAATTGTTTTCCGACCAAGACACTCTGGACCACATACATATTTCAGCGGAAACTTCTTCCCTCACGGTCCATTTAAATTGGAAACTGTTCTCCATTTGCTTTTAGACTGCTTGGAATTATACAACATCAACTACATTATATGCTGATTAGTTATCTTTGTGTGCGAGATTGTCAGGAGCAACTTCACATTAGTTGATAATGAGCCCTGGCGTGTGAGATTTTTGAATTTCTAGAATTTTTGTGGGATAAATAGTTTGTGCAGTTATTATTGCGCCTAATACACACTTAATTGATGCAACAGTTTTATGATTTTCCAATTTGTATTGTCAATTATGTTGTGTATGCGCATCTACCTAATTGCGTGCCAATTACTTAAATCCCTCCAGGAATTCGAGTTCAGAGTCTTAAAGAAGGTCAAATCACTATGGATATTGACCTCCGATGGGGTGGTGATCCAAGCATTATACTTGCTGTTGAGGCTGCACTTGTTGCTTCTATACCCATTCAGGTTGGTGCACAGTAAATTTTAGCTCTCCAGCTAGAAATTTTGGGCCCACCAGGTTTTGTTGTTATAATTTGTGTTGGCACTGTATGTTCTATCTTTTCTAATGATCCTTTATTCATGTCTTAGTATTATGGTCTGAAATGAAAAATTTGCCAATGTGTGTTTGTTGCAGCTGAAGGATCTTAAAGTTTTTACCGTCGTTCGTGCTATTTTCCAACTTGCAGATGAAATTCCTTGCATATCTGCGGTGGTTGTTGCTCTTCTTGCCGAGGTACATTATTGAGCAAACCTGTTTATTTGTTATAATAGACTTGATTCAAGTACACACTTGAATTGTGTGAGAGGAGGCTATGCAAAATATTTAGTTGATGATAAATCTCAAAAGCTGAAGACGAGTCCTTATTGGTGTTCTTCTGGTTATGCTGAGTGATCAAAATTTTGATCTCTGGATGGTGGACTCAAGATTAGAGTATTCTGTTGCTCGAAAATTTGGTTTCTACTGCTCAATAGGGACTATATGCAGTAAGAGGAGTAAACAAATTGCATTATGATCAGGTGGAAAGTTTAATTAGGAAAGATAACTAGTTTCCTTCAATCTTTTGGCATCTTAGAGTCTTTACTTTCCCATGTGTACACTTGTTACAGTGCCTTTACTATGAAATCTTGGAATTCAGAAGTTAAAAGATGAATAATTGGCCCATCAAGTGAATCAAATTCATTCAAGGTGAAAACAAAATCGTAACTAAGATTCTGCTTTGAAGTTTAGGATGATTTTCTCTTGGTTTAGGTCTTCATTGCAGTATGTGATGTTTTCACCACATGAAATTTCATTGGCATGGAGTGCTCTCTGTAAGAAGGTGACTATACAATGTTTAAAACTTCGAAGAGAAACTATGTAACCTAGAGTGAAAATCGAGGTTTTCCAAGATGGAATAGTAATAGTTTACCATATTCACTGATACCATATTTTATCAGCTTTCCTGATGCCATAGACATCCGAAGTCTTAGCATTATCAGAGAGTATGTTGGTTTTGGATCATCTTATTACTATCTTTTTCTTATTAATTTCATTCTTCTTGTTCTTATTAATATATGTGCTTTTTTTCTTTCCCTGTTACTCAGCCAAAGCCACGAATTGATTATACTTTGAAGGCTGTTGGTGGAAGTTTAACAGCTATTCCTGGGATTTCTGATATGATTGATGTAAGTTGTGAAATTTTTCCTTCTTAGTTCAATAATTTTCTTTGTTATTTGGACTGACTAAGTTGTTTTATTTCTGCAAGGATACTGTTAATACTATAGTGACGGATATGCTACAATGGCCCCACAGGATTGTTGTTCCCATTGGTGGCATACCTGTGGATACAAGGTGAATCCATTTATTTTCTTTACTCTTCAAACTGCTCTTTTTAGATTATTATGTTTGACTTCATGTATCTCATCTATTTGATGGTTCGGCAACATTTGAGATTTCATTCTTTGAAAACTTGCATCAAATTTTTTTTTTTTTTGATAATTTTCTTTTCATTTCATTCAATGATAACTACTAAAAGACCAAAAGGTAGGAAGTTAAGCTTGTGACAGCACAGAAATAAGTGAGCTGGAACTTTGAGTATCATGAAACGACACCCAAAAATTGTAGTGGAGAGTTAAGAATGTTTCTTTCTTTCTATATCACTGCTGATAGTGTATTTTCATTTGTTTGGTATATATAGGATGTCAATCATGGTATTACAACAGATGTTTAAGACCCAAAAGTAAGAGAGGGGATGTATATCTTCAGCTTTCTGCAAGGGTTTATACATTTTTCCTATGAGAAAATGGGTTTTGGAAATTAAAGTGGGGATGGCGAGTTTTTTGTAAAATAAGAAATCCATATCTTCTTCTTGGGGATGGTAAGTTTTTTGTAGAATAAGAAATACATATCACCTTCTTGCTTCATGAGACTGGTAGCAAACTCTAATGTACCCAGGGTAATTGGTAACTTGAGACAAAATAAGCATAGCATGAAACTTCAAAATGCATCTGCTACTCCCATTCTTTTGTATAAGAAATACCATGTGAATACTTGTATCAACATGCTCCGAGTGACTGGCTTATATTGTTTTTCTGAATCTTCCAGTGAGTTGGAGCTTAAGCCAGTGGGAAAGCTCACAGTAACTGTGATAAGGGCCAGTGACCTTAAAAACATGGAATTGATTGGAAAATCTGATCCCTATGTTGTTGTACACATTCGTCCTCTATTTAAAGTCAAGACAAAGGTCATAGAGAACAATTTGAATCCTGTTTGGAATCAGACATTTGACTTAATCGCAGAAGACAAGGAGACGCAGTCACTCATTCTTGAGGTTTGTAATCTCTCTACTTTTTGCGTTTTCTCCAGGTTATTTATGTAGTGTTTTCTTGAGTTCCTGAGGATGACCATGTTTCCTATGTTAAACTTTAATGCATCCTAGATCTTCGGAATGCACCTTTTTGTTTTTCCTTAAAGTATGTATTATATCATTCTTTTAGTTTTGGTCCTGAAGTGCCTTGCAAAGCAGTAATTGTGATGTGTGATTCCTTTTCTGTTGTACGTAATTGATGAGAAATTGGTGTTACGTCTCAATTACATGTCATTTGCCTAGTTTCAGAATCTGTGCTGACACATAAAAAAAAAAAAAAGGTCCTCACAGGGGAGAACCTGATCTGTAATGTTGAAAGTTGGAACAACATACGAGTCTTGAGTTCCTGTAGTGCCCTGTGGAAGGGCAGGAAAAAGGCCATATCTCAATGACAACCGCTGTCATTCAGTTATGTCTCACTAAATGTGGAGTATGCTTTTACTAATACTGTTGGAAACTTTGCTTGTCACTCGATCTCTTGTTCCCTGGATTCCTTTTCTGTGTATGGTTAGGTTAGTCTTTGGTCAGTTCCGTTGCCTAAACACTAATGCTTAGAATTCTTTTGTACTGGAAACAGGTATTTGATCAAGACATTGGGCAGGACAAGCGATTGGGCATTGCAAAATTACCTCTGATTGAGCTGGAAGCTGAAAAATCAAAGGAAATCGATCTGAGGCTGCTCCCATCACTTGATATGCTTAAAATTAAAGATAAGAAGGATAGGGGAACTCTGACAATTCAGGTACATATGTTACTTACTATGATTGTTTAAATCTTTCTTTTACCTTAAGAAGTTGGAAACATACATAATAAAGGCTTGTCTCAGTGTCACATGTGGCCAACACTCTCATGTGTGGTATTTAGGAAATTATCTTTTCCCTCTCTCTTTCCCTTTTCATTTTCTTTTTCTTTTTAATGCTTGGGTGGCTCAATCATGCTTAATGTTTTGAAGTTTTGCTGTCCGTTTCTTCGGTCAATTAGCTCCGAGTTTGTTGGTTAGCAAGATGCATCCTGGTTTCAGGTCTTGTATCATGAATTTAACAAGGAAGAGCAGTTGGCTGCCCTTGAAGAAGAGAAGAGGATCTTGGAAGAAAGAAAGAAACTGAAAGAGGCAGGAGTAATTGGGAGCACTATGGATGCCCTTGATGGTGCAGCCTCACTTGTCGGTTCTGGGGTTGGTATGGTTGGTACTGGTATTGGTGCTGGAGTGGGACTCGTGGGAACTGGCTTAGGGGCCGGAGTAGGCATTGTTGGGAGTGGTCTTGGAGCTGTTGGTAGCGGTCTGAGCAAAGCCGGAAAGTTCATGGGCAGGACCATCACCGGCCACTCCAGTTCATCTAAGAGGAGTGGATCCTCCACACCGGTGAACCCTCAGGAAAACGGAGGTGCAAAACCACTGTAATTGTGACCTGGGCATTCGCCTATTAGGTTCTTGTGAATTTAGTCTTTATGATTAGATTGCAGTCTATAAATTCCTTTGGTTTGACTATCTCTGGCGTGGAAGTTGGATGTTCATTTTCCTGATCCTTTTGTGTTTCTAGTGGTGAGACTGGCATCTACGACCACCTCAAGTGGTGATTGCTTTTCTCAACAGGCTGAAAAGGATATGTTCTTTGTGTTATATTCTTACTCTCTTCTATGAATGTAATCTTTGATTGAATTTGTTGGCATTAACTGGAAATGCTCTTAAGTTTTATACTTCCAATAACCATATATATATACTCATTTAAATCCTCTTTGCTGTGCGACTTGCACAATAGGCAGATGAGAGAATCTCATACAAATTCTTGAACCTTTGATGGGAATCCAATTCATGTCCTCTTTTATAGTATATTCTCGTTCAGATTGTCTATCTTTAGTTAAATGAATGCATCTGAATCGACCACCTAAAAAGTCTTATGATGCGGAAACAAAAAGGAGGTGTGTGAGAAGTTTACTTATTTGATAATCGGGCTGGTAATGTTCGTATTGGCTATGTGATTCTCGTAAGAAGATGAATGCATGATGATATTATCTTGTGTTAGTTGAAAAGCTGGCGGTGGTCCATGTGGATACAAAACTCAATATGGATGGAAGACATAGAATTTTCTTTGAGGATTTTTAGTCATAAATTTATTTGTTTGGTTTAAGGCGTCTTAGTATGTCTCTGTTCCATTTCACTTGTTTGTACGTTCAATTTAAAGTGTTTCCACGTGAAATTCTTGGATGAATTGGGCATAACATGTTCACTCAGTTATTATCTTTAATAGATATCTGATTTTGTGAAATAATCGTGAAAACCAGTATACTTTTGTCTTAGGGTAAAAGCGTGAGGTTGCAGGGCATGCGGCAATCTCGTGATTTCATCACTATCGTACTGTTGTAGGAGCGCACTAAGCGAGGACGTAACAATAACACATCTGTTGAGATTTTCCGAGTCCGTGATGGAAAAACGTGGCAACTCTCTCCCTTCACATGCATCTAACTATTTTATTCTTTCTATCATTTTTTTATATGAATATCATATTTGAATCAAAATTTGAATGTAGCTGCTACAATGACGGGAAAAAAATTAACTAACTTATAAATGTATAAATACATAATGCATATAATTGTATAAAAACAATGTATGTTATATCACTTATAAGTTCTTATTCAATGTCATGTACACATAATTAAAATACATCATATCATTACTAAAAAAAATTATAGAATATTGTAGATGAATTATATTATAGCTTTGCATATTTTACATTGTATATATATTTGATGTAATATTTTAAAATTGCATTGATAATTTATCTTTAAAAAAGTTCAATATATATGACAGCACAAGTAAATATTATGTAAGTTTTTTGAATAGTTATGTGAAAAAGAAAATATACGGATTGTAAATTCACAGAGTTCGTTTAGATTCTATACTCATTATAAAAGTTATAATTTTTGTATAGTATTTATTTTAAATAAAAAATTTATAATAATACACATTTAGAATGATTATAATAGATATTTTTAGAGGGTGCAAATAATAAAGGCATTTTTTTTTATAATTTAGATTGATAAAAGCATATTCATGATAAAAAAATTAGTGTATATCATGGGGATCATTTTATTATATTTTATAGTGCAGGGACAAATACACTTAATACATAATTTAGAGATACAAAATATATTAAATCATTAAAATAAGAGATGGAAGAACATAGAAATGGGACTCCCCATCCAAACCTAAAAAGCCTACCAAATATGCCTTCGATATCTACAACATAAGATGCCCCTTAGCTTTGATGCTTTATTATATTAATGTCCACTAAACCAGCTTTGGGTCATTAATTATGGTAATTAAATTAGTGTTTTTCGTTAATTATGGTAATTTAGTTACTTGTCTCGAGAAATATATGTACTAAAAAGAGAGAGAGAGAGAGAGAGAGAGAGTGGGGCTCACGTGATATTTTACCTCTTTTCACTTTCATCTCATGTTGAAAAGTTCAAAAATCTTCTTCTTCCTTCTCTTACATTTAGTACATAAAAAATAGTCAACTACAAAAGTCAAACATCATCATTCTTTTCTTCTCTCTCTCTTTTTTTTTCTTTTTATCTAATTTTATTTGGATTAAGAAAAAAAGGGATAATTTCTCACATTATCTTTGTCCACAATGTTTTTATTAAAATTGGTCACATAAAATGCTATAAGGCTAAGAAAAATGTTGGAAAATTATGTTTAATTATTGTAAGTTACTATTATAATATTTCAATTCGAAAATTCGCTCACAAAAAGGGGAAATTGCGAAGAAATTTCAAGGAGTCGAAATGGAGTGATACAGGTTATTTTTTTTAATTTCTTGTGGAGTAATTTACTGCGGTTAATTTTTTTTTAACCCCAGTTAATTTGTACAGATCATTAGTAAGCACGTGCGATCCGGAGCGCGGGGGGTACATCATACATGGGTGAGACCAGAGTTATTCCTTGAGTACTTGATAACGTCACCAATGGGATGGTGCAGGGAATAATTTGAGGTTTTACACGCGCACCCCACTGGCGAGTACCACGACAACTACAATACGCAGTTTTTTATCGCTTTCCCGACTTTGTCCCGTTGCCTTTGGTTTGTACGTTTTGATCCTCTTTGGTTTTGACCTTTTGTCATTATTTCAGTCCGACCCTTGCACTTGTCTTGAAATGCTGTTCAACCCCTTTTTCTTTCACTATTTTTTCATCTGCATCCAAAACTGAACCCAAATGAAAATCCACTGCATATCTAAATAATATATAAGTATTCATCATATAAGCAATATATAATCCCAAACTCACAAACCTGAAAAAGTGCAGTAGAGAAGAAATTTTGTATCAAAGAAAAGATTAGCTTTCAATGCTGCGGATACAAAAGTCAATACCTTTTTAGTCTGACGCCATTACATCCCAATTCTCTCTCTGGGCTGTCCTCTTTTTCTTTTGCATTAATTATATATACCCAAATCATTTGATTCAATTTTAATGGGATATAAAAATTTAAGTCAAGAGTTGAGAATTACAATAAATCAATTATTAAAAATGAATAATGTGGCATTTATATATTAAAAAAATGACATACTCTTATAAAAATATGTTGAAAGGGTCCCAATGGTATATATTCTTCAGCACCTAAATAAAGAAATTGAAAAAAACACAAGAATTTCCAAAATAATTTTAAAGAATGAGAATAAGAATTGATTGATGTGAAGAGTTTGTTGTTAGTCAACTTGAAATAGAAACCATTCTTGTTTGCTTTACCCCACACTGCGCAGTCTATGCTCAACAATATACAAACATCTCTATCCCTGTCTCTATCTCTATCCCTTACTTCTCCTATTTTATCTAATAATATACAATCAACTATAATGTTTTTATGACCACAAGCTAGTTTATTTTTGCATCACAATTCATTCATTGATATTTTCAAACTATATTTTTAAAATCTGATGAGACTTCAATCTACAATTTTAATTACAAATTATTTTCATAAAAGGGTTCTATGCAGCCAAGATTCTTGGCATAATAAACTTGGATTTTTGATATATCTAAGTGAGAGTGAGACGCACCGTCACCAGGCTGTAGCGGTAGCATTTGAGTCACCAGTTGACAAAACACAGCTGAGAGAGGAGGAGAAGAAAGACGAAACCCGATAACCAACAAACTCATTTGCAGTCTCTCGCACACTCACTGCCCACCAGTCTCTTTCCATCATCTATACATACTCTTTGCTTCCATCCTCATTCCTCCCTCCTATTTTACCACAATGCCACCTCCTCCGGCGCCGCTCCACCATCGCCACGTCCGCCTCCTCCCACCCCTCCTCGCCGCTGCAGTAGCTTTAGCTTTCCTCTTGCTGTCAGTCATTTTTTACCGCAAGATCACACGCAAAAGAACTGTTCCAACGGATCTGAAGCCCCCATTTCCGCCACAGAGATTTTCCTTCTCTCTCCTCCGCCGGGCTACCGACTCATTCTCCGCCGCCAACCGACTCGGGCAAGGTGGGTTCGGGTCGGTTTACAAAGGGGTCCTTCCTTCGGGTCAAGAAATCGCGGTGAAGCTCATGAGCGAAGCTTCTATTCAAGGGGAGCGCGAGTTTCACAACGAGCTGTCGCTCGCTTCAAGTATAGACACCATCTGCTGCCCTTATGTTGTCTGTGTACTCGGATTTTCAACTTCAGACGGGAAAAAGGACTATAGATTTCGGTATTATGATCGTAGGAAGAAGAGAAGAGGAAGAAGGTTAGTGCTTGTCTACGAGTACATGCAAAATGGGAGCTTACAGGACGCTTTGTTAGATCGCAAGTGTGCGGAGTTGATGGATTGGAATAAGAGATTTGCAATCATTATGTCTGTAGCAAAGGGTCTTGATTATCTGCACAATTCTTGCGATCCGCCTATTATTCATGGAGATATCAAACCTTCAAATATATTGCTGGATTGCAATTTTGATGCCAAAATTGCTGATTTTGGGTTGGCCCAGGTGTTGTCCGGAGGGGATGAGAGGGTGGGGACGTTTGTGGAAGAGGAGGAGGAGAAGATTGAGAAGAAAGGGGATGATTACGGGTCGATCATTGAGGAAAATGAGAGCGTGGTCACAGAGGATGCAGTGGTTGTGAATGTGGAACAATCACCGGACAGTTATTGTGCGAGGATAATTGATGAGGAGGAAGGGTTAGGGGCAGTGGAGGCATCGCCTTCCGAGCCTTTGGAGAAGGAGGGCAGTGCTTCCGAAGTGATTTTGGATCGAATAAGCATTGACAGTGGGAATAGGAAAGGGACTGTGGGGAGGGGGAAGAGCGAGTCTGGGAGGGATTGGTGGTGGAAGCAAGAAAATATGAGTGGATTGTCTGATTCTGGGAGGGTAAAGGACTATGTAATGGAGTGGATTGGGAGTGAGATTAACAAGGAAAGGCCTAAGAAGGACTGGATCAGGTCTACAAGTTCCATAGAAGAAGGTGCTAAAGTGGAGCAAAAGAAGCAGGGGAAGAAGCTGGAGTGGTGGGCATCATTGGATAGAGAGGCAATGAGGAAGGAGAAGAAGAATAGGAAGCCAAGGGAATGGTGGAAGGAAGAATTTTGCGACGAACTGGCCAAGAAAAAGAAGAAAAGGGGGCTTAAATCTGATAATGAAGGAGAATTGTGGTGGCAAAGGGATGAAGATGGGGTGGCCGAGAGAAAGAGGAGTAGAAGCAGGGGAAGTAGGAGCAGCATTGACCGGTGGCTAGAAGGTTTTAGTGGGGAATTTCGAATAGGAAGAAGAAACAGCCAAGACTTTGCTAGTAGTGATATCCCCAAGAGTGGAGGTATTAGTAGTACCCCAAGTATGAGGGGAACCGTTTGTTACATTGCACCTGAATACGGTGGTGGTGCTCAGGCATCGGGAAAGTGTGATGTGTATAGCTTTGGTGTTCTCTTATTGGTTACCGTTTCAGGGCGAAGGCCATTGCAAGTGATGGCCTCGCCCATGCCCGAATTCGAAAGGGCTAATCTGATATCATGGGCTCGGCAGCTGGCCCTGAATGGGAGGCTATTGGATCTTGTTGATTCAAATATTCAGTCACTGGATCGAGAACAGGTGCTGTTATGCATTACCATTGCACTTCTCTGTCTCCAGCGATCGCCTAACAAACGCCCCGACATGAAGGAGATTGTGGAGATGCTTTCTGGCAAGTCGGAGCCGCCACATTTGCCATTCGAATTTTCTCCATCCCCACCATCCAATTTTCTATTCAAGTCCCGGAGAAAAGCTCGGTAAGTTCAATTCTGTATCAAGTCTAGTTTCACTAATGTAGAGCTTACTGTGCTAGAGTCTATTACACTTTTAACAGGGTCCTGTGTAGAATTTGGTGGAAGAAATGGAAAGATAGGCAATACACTTTTCATCTGCCTTTTTTCTTTTACGGAGTACAATTCTTGTCCCAAATCCTGATCCCTTTGACCTCTTTGGTAAATGATGAATGCACAAGGTTTCTCTTCATTATTGCTTCCTCACAAAGTGTTAATGCTTAGGAATCCCATGCATGAAGGGTAGGTAAAATATCAATGATAATTGATCTCACTTTTCAAGAGTTGAGGCCCCCTCTTGTACCAACGGATTCAGTGCCATTAGCTTTTTAGAGCTACACCTTTTGCAAGTTTATGGGTGTAGAAGTGGTATAGCCCTTTTGGGACCCAGAAATTATTTGGCTTTCTATCTTGTCTGCTGCCTTAAAAAAGGGGTAATCTTTGTTCAAAAGGGTCATTAGTTTCAGGCAAGAAAAACCAATCTAGGTCCCATTGTCATTCTAAAGTGATTGCTTTCATATTCATCTTCCTTTTGAATCCTTAATGCATAATCCCTTTGACATAATCCGTATAATGCGCAAAAGTAAGCATCCAAATGAAGGTCACTCGAGAAAGAAAAGGTGACTGAAGGCATACACATGGGATGTCTACTGATGTTTGTGTGTATTGTCATCACACGTTGGATGGAAACAAGGGATTTGGGCATCAAATGGAAGTCCCACGACTCTTGTGAGTCATCTTTTCAGAATAAAATTTGAGGCTGTGATAAAAATGGAGCGTTCCCTCAGTACAGACCAGTGCACCCCACGTCACTTGCTTTTTGAGGATATTTTCATCGTGAGGGGGACATTGTTCTTCAATAACCCACCATTTTATGGTTTCCAGATAGACTAAAACATAAAACAATGAAACAGATATTCAATGTACACCTTACATTAAGTATTTTCTTAGTTCTGACTCTACTGGTTTCTCGCATGCTCATAAAGAAGCTAACGAGTGAGCAGACGAATCATAAGTACGCAACTCAAAAGGAATGTATACGATCTGCTGAGATGAATTGTGTTCAAATGTTTAGTTCTGCATGTCCTCTTTCATCCTTAGCCCACTGTACCTCTTTATTGTGATTATCTTCCATCTTCAACCTCTTTCCAAGATCTCAATTCTGTATGTAAGCATGGAGGAGAGTTGACAGATAAGATAGGTGAGTGTGATGAGAAAGTTGAGACTGGTAGAATGAGGGTGTTAATGTGGAGGAGTTTTAGGCTCCTGAGAGCAAATAGTACAACTTGTTATTTTTCTATGGACTTTGAAGTTTGAACCATTTCTGGGGACTAGTATTCGCCATAATTAAATGGGCTATTCTGGAAAAGAAAGCAGACTCCGAAACTACCTGCACACATGTTTGGCCCAAACTTTTCTGATCCAAAACTATTTATATGCTGCAATAACTATGGAGTTAAAAAGGTTGTTGAAATGAGAAATTAATGCAAGCTAAAAGTGGAGAGGATGCGGTGTGTGGTTGGAAGGATTTATTGAATGGGGTGGGTTATGGTATGGACTATGGAGTGCAAGTGAGGTGTCAATTGTTTATCAATTTTGCATGCTGACCTATCGACAACCAACCACAAGCGGTTGCTGCATTAATTAAAATGAAATAATAAATAGGAGTGAGCTAACAGCCACCCTCCTCCATCCATCATCCTCTTACTTCCCATTTCTTCCTTCTCATGTCTGCCCTTCAACCCTCTCTTCAAGACCCCTACAAGTTGCTCAATCTCTCCCCCAACCCTGATGGCTCCATCACCCGGCTCAATCAGATCCCTACCCTACCCCCAACTCCCCACATTCCCCCCCCTTCCGACTCTCCCGCTCCCCTCGCCCTCTCCAAAGACGTACCCCTCAATCCTGCAAACAACACCTTCCTTCGCCTCTTTCGCCCCCTAAACCCTCCTCCTAACACCAAGCTTCCTCTCATTCTTTACTTCCATGGCGGTGGTTTTGTGTTATTAAGCGCCACTTCTTTCTTTTTTCACGACTCCTGCAACCTTATGGCGGTTCATTTCCCTGCTGTTATCGCTTCCCTCGAGTACAGGCTTGCGCCGGAACACCGTCTCCCGGCGGCTTACGACGACGCCATGGACGCTATCATGTGGGTTAAAACCCAAGCACTGCAGGGCGAAGGCGTTGATCCTTGGATGAAAGAGCTCCCCGACTTCTCTAGGGTTTTCCTGATGGGCAGCAGCGCCGGGGGGAACATGGTGTACCATGCAGCGCTGCGCGCACTGGATCTTGATCTCCAGCCCGTGAAAATCGTGGGGCTGATAATGAACCAGCCCTTCTTCGGTGGGTTGCGGCGGACTGAATCAGAGCTCAAATACATCAACGACCGCATCGTCCCTGCGCATGCAGCTGATCTGCTGTGGTCGCTGGCGTTGCCGGAGGGCGAGGATCGAGGGCACGAGTACTGCGACCCGATGGGTGGTGGGTCCCACGTCGACAAAATCGGACGGCTGCCGACGAGTTTGGTGAGAGGTTACGCCGGGGACCCACTGGTGGACAGGCAGAAGGAGTTCGCCAAGATGCTGGAGGCGCGTGGGGTGCGCGTGATACCGCAGTTCCTCGACGCAGGGCATCATGCAGTGGAGATTTATGACCCAGAATTTGCGCAGGCACTGTATGATGATATTAAAGATTTTATACGCTGTGTTGCTGCTGCGGATGATGAAGCTAATCAGTTAAGGTCAATAATGTAATAACCCATAAAGAGATTTAGTTGCAAATTAATTACTTCACTAAATGTATAATAATGCTGAGCTTATGGGTTCATTGTTTAATTAACCAAAAATTTCAAAAATAGTAATATAAAAATGATGTGCGGTTGAAGGAGAAATAAATCTCAGTAGAAAGGTACGTACATCACAATAACCTCAAAAATCAAAACCTTGGCATAGAGTGCAAGAAATTATGTTAAAAAAAGCTCCTCGCCTGTCATAACCTTACAAAACACTTGTATTCGTACAATAAATTTCAAAAATACTAGAAATCAATTCAAGAAACTGACAAGAAGTTGAAAAATCCGCCGAATGCTAGAAACCCATTCAAAAAATCGACAAAAAGTTCTAGCTATGACTATTACATACACTAGTCATTTACTGGGTTTATTTTTCCAATTTTGTGACACTTAGAAACTTAGCTATTCTCGTTTTGAATTGTGTACATGAGTACATCAATAGAAGCGTATATATAAATTTTTTATGACGTCTATCATTACTTAAGATATATACATATTATATTGATAAAATATAGAATTAGCCTTATTCGTTTCAAATAAAAAATTTTATAAGATAGGTTATAATTAAGAATGGTGTATGATAATTAGTGGTGATAAAACATAATGTAATATGGGGTGCTACAATTTTGGTTGGATATATTTGCTTTTTCGCAATATCAATTATTTTTCTACCAAAGTTCACTTATCTTGTTGATGAAGGTAACTCCCGCGAAAAAAAAAAAAGAAAAATAAAAGGACTGAAATTGAGAAAAATTAAAAAAAAAAAAAAGCAGGGCCAAGATACTACTCTAAAAAGTTAAAGAATGAAAAAGGCCAAATGGACTAAGTTACACGACAAAAAATAATAAATTTATGTAAGTTATGACGAACTTCTTTTATTATCTGTTCACTTACATGAACACTTCACTTCAATAACACCTAAATATTCAGTTCAGGAGAATCACAATTCTTTCCACTTTTGATCTTGTTGGTTATGTGATTCTCACTTTTGATTCTATAACTACTAAAAAAGAGCATTTTTTGATCCATGACACCTTTATCGTTATATATTTTCACGAAAAATGCCACGGACCTTTATATTATTTGTCCATAGATTACGAAATTTTTACTTTTGATCTTATAACTTTTAAAAAGTTGCTTTGTAATTTGATCCTATGCATTTAACACGGACGTGATTTTTTTGTTAAATATCTAATGAAATAGTGTCATCAGACCAAAAAGTGTAATTTGATCTTATGCACTTAACACGCACGTGATATTTTTCGTTAAAATATCAAATGAAAAAGTGTCATGGGACCAATAGTGCTACTTTTTTAAAGTTATGGGACCAAAAGTGTAAATCTCATAACCAGTGAAACTAAAAGTGAAATACCTAAATTACAAGACAAAAAATACTATTTCCTCTATTCAATTACTGATATGATAGATGACGAGACATATTAACCATCTTACCACGTTCTGTATGCTCTTGTAACTCAGGTCATTTGATATTTTTATCTTTAACTTTAAGGTAGCATTTTGCATCTTCTAAATATTTTGCAATTTCGTGTAGGATCAAAATACTACCCTAAAAATTAAAGGATAAAAGTTGCTAGCAAAAATAAGCCAAGTGCAACAGTAGTACCAAATTTTAAAAGGTCATATGAAATGCATATGCATTTTTCTGACGAGAAGGATAAACTTTAGTTGAAAAAAGACTAGACTTGTCAAAATTAGAAAAATGCAGAATCAAAATACTACCGTAAAAAATTAAAAGAATAAAAACACCAAATAACCTGATAAGGCCAAAAAGTACATTTAAACCTATAGATGATATTAATCCATAATCATTAAATAAAACCCACTTAAAGTATTGATAAGAGTTTGAGAAATATCCAAGTTAACAAATTTTCTAACAAAAACTATGATTCTACGGAAGAGTGAGAGTCCTAATTGGTCACTACCTACAACACATGACTAGTTATTCTAATGCCAAGAACAACTTGAATTGATAACAAGAATTACTAGTGAAGAAGAAGAAATGGTATTAATACCCTAAACGCTCTATTACCTGAAAATAGCACCAAATTAAGTTGATCTTTTATGGATTTTCAATTATCTATCGTGATTATTAAATTTTAAATGATCATGATCCACCAGAAACACTCCCACCAAAAATCTCAATGGTATCTCCTTGACAAACATGGTGCCATCTGAAAGATCGATCGTCATCCATTACATTTTGTTTGTAAATGAAAAAATACCCTTCTTGTGGAAGATTCAGTTTCAGCTTCCGCAGCTTCCTCTTCAGTTCCCCCACGTTGTCCGAGGAATTCACCTCGACCGGAATTTTTTCAGTACCACATTTGGTAAGAACGACGATCCTCAACTTCCTCGATCCGTTGTTCATGTTCCCAGACGATCGCGACGTAGTGGGGACAGGAGAGGACCGAACAACTATATCTATTTCTGAGTTATCTGACAGCTCGCAGTCCTGCATGGATTTATGATCATGCAATTCGATTCCATTTGCATGGACGGCCAATCGGTTGATCGGTACTCCTTCCATTTCGTGGATTTTTTCCTTGAGCCTTCGAATTGTTTCGTTGACATCCATTTCAAGAGCGATGCCGAGCTTTGATGACGGCATTTTGAGGAGGAGCTGGATCTTCGAGGGTGAAAGCTCATCCATCTTGGTCGGTTGGCTGCCAGCGTCGGAAGGCACCAGTAGATGGATGCGAGACCGATCAAGGATCTCAGAGTTGTGGACATTCAACTCATCTTGGAGGATATTGCCATTGAAAATTAGGGTTTGTTTGGAGATGGGGATGCCCTGATCCTTCTGGATCTTCTCCTTGATCTCCAGCATTGTGTCGAAGTAGCCCACCTCAATGTAGAAAGGGCTGCCTCGACTTGGTTGGAAGATCACATCCATCACTCACTCAGTTTGTGTTTGCGTGCGGTTGTGTGTGAGAGAGAAAGAGATTGCAAAAGAAGAGAGTGTGGAAAAATATACAAGGATAGTTGTAACAGCATCCGATATTGGCTGAATGTGAATGATATTTATATATTTGACTTTTTAAAATTCATTTTGTATCCCCGACTTGAAATCACACCCTATCTTTTTAATTAATTTCAAATAATTCCCTCCAATGATTTTCAGGCTAAGTTATAGGGTTTCGTGAACTACTCTTGAGAAAGTTTTGCATTGCTGATATAAATGATTTGGGTTCCTCGCATTTTATACCTTGCACATATATTTAATTTTGTGGAAATAGGTTGGCATAAAAGAAATAAAGAGCAAAATCCAACGAAGCATCACAGTAAATTCACTAACAAAACTTCCACCCACAACCAGCGTTAAAGAAGAAGAGGAAGAAGCAGTCCCAGCCTCATCTATTCTTTCGATGTCATTATGCCAGAAGTTGCCTGATAGCGATTTGGCGGATTGTTCGGTTTGAATGGCCTAATAGAAAGTGGTCACGGGACGTTGAATGGGCTGCAAGGAAATGGAGAGGAAAACATATGATTAACTTGGCTTATCGTGCACTCCTAGCTGCTTGCATTTACCACATTTGGAGGTTTTGAGACGCTTTGAGCATACGGAGCAACCACCGAATATAATAGCCACCATTATTGTGGAAGATATTAGACAGATGATTATCAGTGTTAATTTATCCCGTTCTGTTAGTTCATGTGCGTTATATAGATTATGGCGTATCCCTTGGCCTGTCGAGGGAGAAACCAACAGTTGAGCACTGTTGTACTGTACGATATTGTTTTATTAATAAAACTTACATTTACCCAAAAAGAAGCAATCCCAGCCTCCCAGATGAGCATGACCGCGTAAATTTCGATTCTTTATCTGAGGGCGGGTGTTATTCAGGAGTGCAAGAGGAGGAGGGAGGCTGTGGATCGATGCTGTTTTTGACATTCTCTGCTAGTCGTGTGGCCTGCATTTTCTGGATTAAGTTTTTTGTTTCAATATTGCTGAGAGGTGCTGCGTTTTTTATATGTTAATTTGTTGATAAATTGTAAAATATTTCTTAATTTGATACCCTTTTCCCACAGGATGGATAAAAGTAGACATTTTATTATTACGTGCGAAAGGGTGTTGTTTTTTGTAATAAGCAAACCTTACTGGCTACTGCCCGACTCTCTATATCATGGTTTGATAAGTATATATATTAATGTAAATTTCATTCTTTATATGGTCCCTCAGCATTTTCTAATGATGTATTAAAGTCCGCATTGGTGGCTATAAAACGGACACAACACATCCAAATTGGTGTTCACCAAGATGCGGAGCCCATTCGTACCAACCTCACCCATCCATCTTTATCAACTTTCTCTTTTTCTCTGGATAAATCCATCTTTATCAACTTTATTGTTATCACTCTCAATTCTAATTCAATACAATACCAACTGTCTGCAACTTTCGGGGCCCCCACCCTACCCACTCAATTTCCACCTCCTGCCCTCTACTACTTTAATTTCAACTACTTATATTAATGAAACCACACTCAAATTATTAATTGCATTCTTTTTCAAAATTATTATACATATATGTTCATGTGAGAGATTGAATTATTAAAGTTGTTAAGAAATTCCTCAACAGTTTTAAATACACGCCAAGACAAAACTGATGCTTTTGATCTAATCACGTGAACAAGCATTCTTAATTACTTACATAATTCAAGTATGATTCTGGCGGATCAAAACTGAATAGATTAATAGATATATGCATCCAACGTTAGTCCCACGTTATAAAAAGACGTTCCCGCATGTGGGAACATCACATCATATTCAACTCTATTTTTATTAATTCATAATATTAAGGAGGAATTGCACCGTTTTTCTATGAGATTTGGTGTAATTACCTATAAATTTTCTATAGTTTGAGAAATTATTTTCAATACCTCTGAAGTTTTTTTTTTTTCTGTTTAATAAATAAATTCATTCGTTAATTAAAATTTACAAAATTCATCGATATTAATAAAGAATAAAATTCATATATATTTACTGCTGATTGACTAACTGCTGACTTATTATAGGTCAAACAAATATTTTTCTAATCAATCTACCCTTATACAAATAAAGATATATATACTCACATGCATAAATACGTGCAAAGATGCATAATGATAATTTGATCAGAAAAGATTTGTTTGAGCCCCAATAAATTAATATAAGAAGTCAATCGAATATAAATACAAATTTTTATTCAATATTTTTGTTACTATTAACAAATTTAATATATTTTAATTGATAAAAGAATCTATTTGTTGAATATAAACAAATAACAAGAGTATTATATATAATTTTTCAAATAAAAATTACATCAAATATGCTGATTACAGACTCCCCCCACATGCATGTACTTCCCACCTCATTCCATGTGAAGTTGGAATATTATGTATATTCTTGATAGTCCTTTCCCTTTATTTACCACGAAAATGCAGCTCCCCTTGTTCCCACGTATTATTATTTTTTAAATTAGTGCACGCAATTTTTGTATATATATATAATAAATAATATTTTATATTTTAAAATATATTATGAATATATATATATATAAACCAACACATTATATTTTTAAAAATAAAAAAAAATTAATTCAGAAGGATTATTACATAACAATAAAATTGATGTTGCAGTGTCATAACTGTCATCTATAAGAAAAAAATGCCTTTTTTATATATATAATATAGATAAAATAGTTGATTCTAATCGTATGTGATAATCGTTGGAAATTAATATAATTAGCTCTGCACGTGACGCATTTGTACTATAGCATTTAAATAATAATTGCTACGCTCTCTCTCTCTCTCTCAATTTATAGCATATATTATTAACATTTTATTATAATTTTTAAATATTACTACACGTATTCATATGAAATAGGGTGAGACATAAACCTTACAAATGTGAAGGATGCAGAGATTAATAATATAATTACTAAACCTACTACATACCCTTACTTTTTATGAGAAAGAAAGGATATTAATGAAAAGGAAACACATACTCAATAATTATATAGTTTCTTTCTTTTTTTTATAAAAGTGAATTTACATGATTATATTAAAGAAAAAGAAACACATACTCAATAATTACATTGTTTCTTTTTACTTTTTATAAATGTGAACTTACGCAATTATATCAATATCTCAATAAATTGAATAATTATACATCGATTTTATCAGTATACTATCAATATAACAAAGAATTACGTGCAATAAGCTCACATGAACTAAAACAAAAATTAAAATAAGTACTTGTACACTTATTGACACTCAAATCTATGAACTCGAACTTATCTATTCAAACTCATATTGGTGTAATAATGTTGTGGATAAAATTTTACAAAGTAATTACAGCTAAGAATAATAGCAGTATTAATCGGTGGAGGTTTCTATATATAACAGTCGGAGCAGCGCAACTCTACTCCCAATCCCATACCAACTCTCTTCTCTACTAGTTTTTCCTTTCAGATCCAAACTGATCGATGCTTAAACCCATACACACACTTGTTCTCTTCTTACTTGTTTGCCTCTCATGGCACACAGTCTCCGGGCAACAAACCTGGCAAGAAGCCTTTAAAGTCCTCGGAATTGCATGGAACAGGGATGGTACCTTAAACCGGACTGTCCAAATTCCCATGGTGGATCCGACCCCCTACGCGGACACCAAACCCACCCCCATAGCCCTTTCTCAGGACATTTACCTCAGCCCCTACAACAAAGCCTATATTCGCCTCTACATACCTCTCAACCCTCCCAAGAACAAGAAACTCCCCCTCATCATCTACCTCCACGGCGGCGACTTCGTCCTCTTCAGTGCTTCCACCGTCATTTTCCACAACTTCTGCAACGACATCGCCTCCCAGTTCCCCGCCGTCGTCGCCTCCGTCGAGTACCGCCTCGCCCCGGAGAACCGCCTCCCCGCTGCTTATGACGATGCCCTCAACGCCATCTTCTGGGCTAAAAATCAGGCTCTGGGGGTAGGTGGGCGGGACCCCTGGATGGAGTACGCCGACTTCTCCAGGGTTTTCTTGCTTGGCAGCAGTTCCGGAGCTAACATCGTGTACCATGCGGCTCTGCGGGCTCTGGATTTCGATATCAGGCCGTTGCAGATCAAAGGGTTGTTGTTGAATCAGGCGTATTTCGGTGGGCAGAGGCCGACGCAATCGGAGCTCAGACTCAAGGATGATCCATACGTTGCTCTGTACGTGAACCATGTGCTGTGGAGCCTGGCCCTACCCAGGAACCTGAACCGTGACCACGAGTTCAGCAATCCGATCTCAGGTGGAACGTATCTGGGTCGAGTCTTCCGGTTGCCGAAAGTGTATATAAAAGGTGATTATGGGGACCCGTTGGTGGACCGGTCGGTGCAGTTGGCCAAATTCTTGCAGTCTTGCAGGGTGCCTGTTTATTCCCGTTTCAATCAAGGAGGGTTCCATGGGATTGAGCTTCAGAACACGACAGCGGCTCAGGAACTGTACAATGAGATGAAGTGGTTCGTCAACAATGTCTGCGCGAATGAGGAGATTGAGGAAATTGTCAGTTCTGATCATTCTTCTCAGTAATGATATCATGAATCTCCAGTCAGGTCTCTCCGGTTTTTACGTACTGCCGTTTTCTAGCATATGAATAACTAAACGTTGTACCTGATGCAATCGTGTTTGTACTCTTGAAATTTGAAGAAGTAATTGGAGATGGGTTTTGAATTTTGTTGTTCTATGTTATCTACTTAATTTGACCTTCTTCGTAAGGAGCATTGTTTTATTCGGTAGAATAATTTAATTAGAAAACAATTGTATGCAAAAATAAATGGATCAATACCTGCAAATTCTCATTTAATTATTCATTACTTTATTGTATGAATTTTAAAAAATAATTAATATGCATAATATCATTTGTTATGTTATTAGTTCACTATAAATCTCAATAAAATCTTCATTTGTCTTATGTATGCACACGCACTTGTTCTACAAACATATATATATATATCATCACTAGCAATAATAGTACTAGTTAGATAAATATTATTTTAATTAGAGAGAGCTTATACAGTTATTATGATTCCTCTTGAAACCAAAAAAAAAAAAAAAAAAAAAAGGAAAAACTAAAAGCTAACATAAATGGAGTGGTGATGATGAATTGCCCTGTCCTAGTCTGAAAGCCACAGGCCCACAACTTTGGGTTTCTTCATTGATAATGATGGTGCTGTATATTTGGTTCATATCCTCCCTCTCTCTCCCTCCCTCCATCACACACCCACACAGACACAGAGACACAGACTTTTTTATTAATTGATTTGCAACTGTTATGAGTGAGAATTCCGACATTATTTTCAAAAAAGTAGAAAGATGATGATTCCCTTAATTATTTTCTGATGGATCTACCACAAATTTAGCCATCAAGAACTGAAGAGGCATGCATGAAAGGTGAACCCCACGGAAGATATGGGCCACAGTTTTGCAGTAATGATTCATGAGAGAAATTGAAGGGAAGCATGCATGGATTTAATTATTGAGATTTTAGAGTTTTGTTTTTCTCACAAATTACTCTCCTGCTCATTATTCTTCAACAATCTCACCTTTTTCACTATTTAATTACAGTGTACAAATCAGAATTTTATTTGCTTACTTGTGTGGATGTATGTTGTGATAGATGCGTCAAATTGAAGCTAAGTAGAAGCAACATAAAGAATCATATCTTCCATAAGTGAATCAAGTAGGCTAAACAAAACACTCAAATGCTATTATTGAAAAAATGACCAATTTTTCCTCCAACCTAAAGTACTTGACAGCAACGTGCTTATTTTTATAGGTTATGAGACTAAAACTGCTAATTACGTAATAAATGAGACCAAAAAGTAACTTAAACCTATAATTTATAGGACTGAAAATGCTATTTCCCTTTATAAATATATAATCCATTCTTTGTTTTTTTTGGTTTAAATGTACATGTCATTGTAAGTAATAAGCAATAACTTGTATAGAAAATACAACAATCACCAAGTTAACAATTATTGCAAATAGACTCCGATCACACAGCTCTCGCTAATGCTGCGCAGCTAGCTTGTTGTTAGGCAAGGCATGTGAGCGTCATTCAATACCAAACCCTAAAATCCAAGCATTAAGTCAAGTTCCTGAAAAGCCAGCAGGAAAAGCTCTTCATGAAGTCGACGATCGGTGGTCTACTTTGTAGTTTGTGATCCTCTCTAATTTTTCCACTCTCTGGATTTTTGTGCTGCATCTAAAATTATATATATACACTCACCCTATCCTCGTCAACTCAATTTTAGTTTGGAATAATTACATTGTCTTTTCTTAATATTTAATGTAATTGTATATAAATCTTCTATAATTTGAAAAATTATATCTAGCATCCCTAATATTTATTTACATCTAACAAATAAGTTATCAATTAGTAAAAATTCACCAAATTTGATGATATTAACAAAAAAATCAGAAAAAAATTTATATTAATTAATCCTTGATTGACTTATTATTATAGGTTAAATAAATTTTTTTATTATCAAATTACCCTTATACATCTTCACATATTAACGTATGTAAGAAGGTATGTTTTTCCCGTTAAACTTGAAAAAAAATATTTGAACTACAATAAATTTGTAATTAATCAATCGAAAGTAGTTATACCAAATTTTAAAGAAGGAGATCCTAAATATCCATTTTAATTTCATAGTTGGTTGGGAATCAGCACTTGTTTCGTCCCTTTACGATGACTTTCATCGTAAATAGCTTACTCATTATCTCATAATTTATTGGATTTAAGTATTTATTAAGTTTTTAATCGGAATTAAAAGATCTAGTCTAGCATGTTAAGGAGAGAACAAATAAAAGAAAAAGAGAAAATAATAGAAAAAGACAGAAAAAATCTCCAAAAAATGAGAGATTAAACATCCAAAGATTTTCATACTGTGAATTACATCACATATGTATACTAATTAGTTACCTAATTCTACTAGGATTAAAAAGATAAATTTCTAATTGAACTAAAAGACTAAAGGAAATAAAACTATTATTCTAAATAAACTTCACCATCAAAAGGTGTTCCTCATTCATCTTTTCATTTTTCATATTCCATTTTTCCTTTAATAGACTAATACTGCAAGATAATATTTAATTATGAGCATTTTGATCACAAAAAAAATCAAAATATCAAATAAAATAAGTATCATGAATGTTTTTTGTACATAATTTATAAAAAACTATAAATTTTAAATATTCTTTTTTAAATAAAAAGGTTTCAGTAAAATTTTAAATCCATAAAAGTAGTTCAAAAGTTAATAATGTATATTGCAAACAACCCTTGTATTTTGATAAAATAGCACGAAATTTCTCGGTGTTAATTTTATAAGTGAAAAATTTCATATATTTTATAAAATACAGCAAAAACTAACAGAAATTGTTTGAGATATGTATATTATGCGAGTGGGCTTTATGTTTTGCCATTTCTAGGACTACATTAAGTCTATAAATGTTTATTTTACCCATTTTATTTGCTATTTAAATATATTTTAAATTATTATTAATATAAAAAATTAATAAATTATATATTTGATTAATTTAAATCATTATGTAGTTAAATATATTTTAATAAATTATATTATCATGGAATATATTAATTTAAATATAAAATTACTTCATAATATATAAAAAATTAAATTGAAAAAACACAATGAAGACTGGTATATGAAATTTATTTTTTAAATTTAAATATTTGTATAATATAAATATAATCAATTTTACAATATTAAGTAAATTAATTTTTCTTTCGTTTAGATATATTTCAATAAATTATACTTATTCATAGAATATATTAGTTAAATATTAGAATAAAAAGATTATATCAAATTATAATAATATTTAAATTAAAGTAATTATTATATATTTGAAATAAAAATTTTAATATATTTTGAAAAATTACATCATCTTGACTAATTTTATTTAATTTTTAAAATTAAAATAATATTTTTTTCATCTTTTCTGCTGACTCGCCTCGCCACCGAGCGCCATTACCCTAAATCTGAAGCGATAATACTAGCCCAGGGAAGTGGACAACCGCTCGAAAGAGTGAGTCGTTGGCAATGCCACATCGTCCCCTTCTAAAGGGGCAAAGCCGTCGTCCCATTTGTGAGGGCGGCAACGGCGATAGCGACCTTGCCTCTCTTATATTATATATGTATAGTATATATATACATAAAAAAATATTTTTTAAATTAATTAAAATGTAAACCTTTTATTTTTCAACTATTAAAGATTAATAATTATTATAACAATGGTATAACGGACATTTCAATTAAAGTTTCAATAACATTAATGATAAGTTGACAACTGACGGAAGATTAGAGTATGCATTATTTTGAAAAACACAGGGAGTTTCTTATCTATATTTTTAACATAAAGGGGTTTTCAGTTAAAATTTTAAAACATAAGAAGGATATTTTTCTTCTATCAATACTAAATTATTTTATCAAAAGAAATTTTATATTAGCTCTTATATTTTGGGGTAAATACAGATTATTTACATAAAATGTATGTCTATTCCAAAATTAATTAACCTAACTATTTTATGAAACAAATTAAATGAACACGTGGGATTGGAACCCTACTTAAAACTTGCTTAAAAGCTTAACAATTTCTCCTCAAATATTGTTGTTACAAAGCTTTGAACAACGAAAATCAAGCACAACCCCTTCTTTCCCAAATAATTTACTAACATAAAAAATAAAAATAAATTAAACAAAAGTCAATTTTCTCCTAAGGAATTCATCAGAAATCCTAATCAGATATCATCAAAAATATTCACATACATTTAACTTACTCATCTCAATAAACTCGTCAGATATATCATGTCAAAATTCGATCCCTACGAACACCTCAACGTCTCCCTCAACCACGATGGTTCACTCACCCGCTACGTCAAACTCCCCACCTCCGCCGCCACCGGCGAGTCCCCCCAACACGCCGCCCACTCCGTCCTCAGCAAGGATGTCACTCTCAACCCCGACAAGAAAACCTGGATGCGACTTTACCGCCCTGCCAAGCTCCCCTCCAATGACAATTCCGTCGCCCGCCTCCCCATCATCCTCTTCTTCCACCCCGGTTCCTGGATTTCCATGAGCGTCGCCGAGAGCATCATCCACGAGAGCACCAACCGCGTTTCCTCCGAAGTCCCCGCCATTGTCGTCGCCGTCGAGTTCCGTCTCGCTCCCGAGAGCCGTCTCCCCGCCCAGTATGAGGACGCGATCGATGCCATATTGTGGGTCCGGACCCAGGCCGCTGATCGTATCCATGGCGACCAGTGGATCAGGGACTACGGCGATTTCTCTAGGTGCTACCTCTACGGCTCGTGCTCCGGCGCGAACATTGCCTTCAACGCCGCGCTACGGCTGCAGGAGCTGCATATTCATCCGCTGAAAGTTGCTGGAATCATACTTAACCAGCCGTTTTTCGGAGCGAAGCAGCGGACGAAAAGCGAGCTAAAGCTAGCTACTGATCAGTATTTTCCGCTGCCGGTTCAAGATTTGCTCTGGGAGCTGGCGCTGCCAGTGGGAACGGATCGAGATCACAGGTTTAGTAATCCGTTGATGGACAAATCGATTGAGAAGAAGCTGAAGAATCTGGGGAGGTGTTTGGTTGTAGGGTTTGGAGGCGATCCTTTGATTGATCGGCAGCAAGGGTTTGTTAAGATGTTGGTGCAAGAGGGGGTGCCGGTGGAGGCGCGGTTCGATGATGTCGGATTCCACGGGATCGATCTCATTGACTCTCGGCGGGCGACCGCGATTCTTACTTTTATCAAAGACTTTGTTTGATTTGATTAATTAATTTTGGGAAGGACAATCAGAAAATAAACAATAATTTAATGTTATGCTATATATTAATTGATTGAGTTTTATGATGTTTGAGTTGAGTGTGGTTGCTAGCTCAAAATTATATCCGATTCTTTTTAAATAATTAAAATGGTAAAAATCATGGAGATTAAGAAAGAATCAATTAGCTCATAATTATGATATTGCTACATCAAAACTTGATCGATTAAACGTTTTATATGTATCAAAATTGCATCACTTCATTAATGTATTTCTTGTGAGTTAAGAATCCAAGCAATTCAAACCTACTAAACAAAAACATGAATATTATTAATTAAAAAAACTAGTAATCATTTAGAAAAACATCAAATACATTTTACTTCTAAGTATTTAAATGTAAAAGAAGTTGCATAAGTTTTAAAACTTGATTTTCCATTGATTATAATATTGTTATTGTTATTTTCTAATGTCTTTATAATTGTTTAATAACTTACATTACAAATTAAATTTAAATAATATATTTATTAAATTTATTTATTGAAATTGAACCATATTTCAAGAAATATAGTTGAGAATTGTTGATGATATAAAAAACATTAAAAATAAAGTTAAAAAATATTTATTATTATGAAGGGTTAAAGTTGGGATAATAGAGAATTAAGGGGTTAGGATGAAATTGAAGAGGGAGAGGGAGTGAGAGACGGCAAAAACAAGTAGCAGCAGTCGGATATTATCACTCCTTTGATCATTCTTGAATCGAAATAAAACACTTTTATGCGCGTCCCCTCCCAATAATTTCCACCATGAACGGCCGAGGAGGCGACGCGCCACCGCCCAATGGCGGGGAGTTCCTCCTCCAACTCCTTCGAAACCCACCCAACTCAAACCCTCCTACTCCCTCGCCACTGCACCACCCACCATCCCAGACCTTCTCCCAGGACCCGGCCGTTGCGGCCGTCGGACCCACAATTCCGTCCTTCCCGCTTCCGCACTCGGCGTTTCCATCCAACGGCCATGATTTTCTTTACCGCCCGGCTAATCCCTCTCCTTCCCCCCCTTTTGCTCCCCACAATTACTTCCAGCAAAACCCTAATGTCAAACCTAATTTAAACCCTGATTTCTCCTCTCCTTCCGCCGGATTCAATTATGCGTTGCATCAATTTAATCTTCATTCCAACCGCATCTCGCCCGGTGATGATATGAGGAAATTAGCGTCTTATGGCGACAATTCCAAGTCAAGCGTGCCTCATCAGCAGGAGCAGAATATCATCTTTGGGTCTCTAAATCGTGATATCCTACATAGTGATCCTGCAAGTGTTTTGCGTCAGAGTTTATATCGAGAGAATAGACTAGGGAATTCATATCAGGAGGAGGGTTTGCGGATGGACAGAATGCTAAACGGGTTTCGCGTGAATTCTATTGATATTGATGGGAGTGCGCGAGGGAATTCTACTATATTGAGGGCTTACGAGCAAGAAGTAAGTAGTAATAGTGATAACAGGAGAAAGCAAGTGGACAATGGGAGTTACAGGGCCGTGGCACCGCCACCAGGATTTTCGAGTAATGTGAAGAATGTGAGAAACAGAGAGTTTGGTTATGGGAGGACTTCTGTTCATGATTTGGATAAGGGTAAGGCTAATTTTGGTGATTTATGTAGGAATGACAGATCAGGTAATCAGCTTGATTCCCCTGCCCCACCAGCTAGAAGCAGCCTGCAGTCTGTTTCGGCTTTTGATATTGAGGAATCTATGATGGAACTCCATGGTAAGGATGGTGAAAATGGTGAAGAATTGATATGTGGTGGGCGGGATAAGGTGAACAGAGGGCAGACCGAGATTCATGATTTGGAGGATCAGCTTGTGGGTTCTCTGGGACTTGAAGATGAATCTGGCGAGAGGAGTGATAAAAAGAAACATTATCGTGACAAGGTAATCTCTTTGTCCATATGTTTCTTCTGTTCTTTATTTCGGAAGATATTCTAAGTGGTCATACTCCATTTTTTTTAATCTCTCAATGAAGTTATGAATCGTTCTTGTTTGAAACAGAACAAATTACATTAGAAGTATTGGCTTCATAAATGTGGCTAATTAATATTGTTGGAGGCATTTAATGTGGCAATCCAATTGCTATTATATGAATGAGCAGGATTAAATTCTCAAGTTTGATCTTGTGCAGCACTGGAATTATGATAGAGATTCTAAATATTATGAAGAACATTGCCTAGCATCTTAGAAATCTTCTAATAGCAACTAGAAAAATGAGAAAGGTAATCCTGTTGCAATATTTGGGCCACGTGGATTGGAAGCATCATTTTTACTGGATTACTCATGGCAATCAAGAAGTATCATCGTATATATATGACAATAACACAGATGTATGCATATCTTGAAAGCCAACAATCATATATCATGGACTTATGCATCACCATCACCCTTCTCTATTCTTACTTGGTACTATTCTCGAGGTTGCCACTGCAGGAACTGAATACCAGACAACTTTAAATAGTTAAAAGCTGTCCACATGTTTAATACCAATACATTATTTTTATAGTTTGTGCACAGTTATAAATTGTGCATGGTGCAAAAGGCGAGACCCAGTGCCATTTTCAGCCATGGTGCGCCAGAGCCCCTTTTTCTGGGGCACCATGGTGCGAATGGCTGAAGGCCAGCTTTAAGAGGCTTGGCTGGGCTTTTAATAAAAAAAAAATTAACCAAAAAACTGAAGTGAAAACCTTAACCTACGTCAGTTTCTCTCTCCAGCAGTAACCTTTTTTTTTGTGTGTGTGTGTGTCTTTTCTCCTTGAATCTTCGGTAATTTTCTGATTACTTTATCGTGATGTAATTATTGTTATTATTAATGTCACAACTCAATTTTCTTGCTACAATATAAAATAATTTGCTTCGAATAAAAAATTGATTTCGTTGCTAAAATCCTCAGCATAATTGCTTTTTGCCTGAATTTTGGCTAAAAAATTAAAATCTTACACTATACCTGCTGATTTTGGTGAAGTTACTAGTTCTATAAAAATACTAATACCGAAGCACCTTTGCATCATGACATGCCATGCGCCAGATAAACTTCTTTATGAAATTAAACTAATGAACTAATCTATTGATTCAATGTTCTGAGTTGGGGTTCATATGAGTGACAGAATGATTAAGATTAGCATCTCTCTGAAAAGTGCAGTTGAATTAATCTGATCTAGATCTGTATAAGAAGTTTATGCACCAAATTTGATGATTATCGGTGGACCTTGGTAATGGATATATTTTATGGTTTGGCAAGCGGCAACCAATGGAGAATTATGTCATCTATAAGTGTATTTCACCGTCAATTGACCTAGAATTTGTTCCTGTATTCCTTAGTCAGAATTAGAAACTAGTTTTTAACATGTATGTGAGTTATTAATTTTGCTGTGGTTGAAACGGGATTGAGATTTCTTTTAGACTTTTTTGGAACAATTAATTTTTAGATACTGCCATACTGGTTCCTCTTTTAAGCTTTGAAGATTCAAATTGTGTCTGAGAAATAACTCTCTAAGATGAACTTCTCTTTCTTGCTAGTTAAGTTTTGCTCTTTATGATCAGGATTATAGATCTGATAAGAGAGGACAATGGATAATGGGTCAGAGAATGAGGAATGTTAAGAGGCAGATGGCCTGTCGAAGTGACATAAACAGTTTTAATGCTCCATTTTTAGCAGTGTTTGAGTCGTTAATTCCAGCTGATGAAGAAAAGGTCAAGCAAAAACAACTGATGATGCTACTGGAGAAGCATGTCAGCAAGGAGTGGCCGGAGGCTCGATTACATGTTTATGGATCATGTGCCAACTCGTTTGGCTTTTCAAAGAGTGACATTGATGTCTGCCTTGCTATGGAACTTGGCAATATTGACAAGTCAGAAATCTTGCTAAAGCTGGCAGATATTTTGCAGTCAGACAATCTGCAGAATGTGCAGGTATTCAATGCCTGCTCATGCCTTATCTTTTACTTGGATTTTAGTTTCCGTTTGTTAGGTAAATTAAGTTAAGTTCATTTCCTATTGCATGAGAACCATGTTTGCATAGGGTTGTTAAGGATGGCATAATTTGCCCCTCTTTGCTTATTTTTCTTGCTTGCCTCTATGGTGATCTTAACCTGAAGATAGCTTTTAATCTTAATTTTTGTCCTTGTTCCTTCTCCAGGCACTTACGCGTGCCAGAGTTCCTATAGTTAAGCTCAAGGATCCAGTTACTGGTATCTCCTGTGACATTTGTGTAAACAATGTGCTGGCTGTTGTAAATACAAAACTGCTTCGAGATTATGCTCAGATAGATGTAAGACTCCGGCAGTTGGCGTTCATTATCAAACACTGGGCTAAATCAAGAGGAGTAAATGAAACTTACCAAGGAACACTATCAAGTTATGCGTGAGTTCATCTAACTTGACCAATTACCCTTACATCTCAGCCCTTGTGTATTTCTTTATGGCTAATCAATTGTCTGAATATTGTTCAGGTATGTATTAATGTGCATTCATTTCTTACAACAGCGCAGACCTGCCATTCTTCCATGCTTGCAGGTACGCAACAAGAAACTGAGCTTGAAATTCTATTGCAGTTGCTGCTCCTGGAAATTTTCTGATTTGTTTTGTTCTATGTTGGTACTTTGGAATTTTTCTTGCTGCATATGCTGTACACAGACATAAGAATGCTGGGGTAGCCCCAGTGATGTTTACAGTAGAACACTAGAAAGCTCTTTTCTCATTTCTACTCTCACTTGTGTTGCTTTGTGCATGAAATGTGGACACCAACTTTTTGGTTGTCTAGTGATACAATGTTTCTTTGGATGAACCAAGTGGTATAACAAGGACCAATTCTATTTAATGAAAATATGAACTCGCCCAAGGAAATACTACATGTGCTCTTAGGTTTGATTTATTAAAACCTGCATTGATCTGACATTTTTTCTCAGTTTTGTTTTATCTCTGATTCATTGCTCATTTTGGGCTGGAGACTGTCAGCAATCGTGTTTTTTAAATTTATTGTCATCCCTTCTTTCTTTTCTTTGACAGGGAATGGAGATTACTTATTTTACAATTGTGGACAACGTTGAATGTGCTTATTTTGATCAAGTGGAAAAGCTTCAGAATTTTGGGTTGCGGAATGGGGAAAGTATTGCTCAATTAGTGTGGGCCTTTTTCCATTATTGGGCTTATTGTCATGATTACGCAAATGACGTTATATCAGTTCGTACAGGAAGTACACTGAGGTGAGAAACAGTTACCTGATATATACTTTTGTTAGGGGTATACACTTGCATAACTTGATGGGTAGGTTATCATCATATGGTTATTTTTTGTTGGATTAAGCATGCCTTCTCACCAATTCAGATGGTGCTGTTGAATGTGGCATTGTTTTCAAAATCTTTGTCCACTTTTCCTTTTGGCATAATAAAACTAGGGGGATTGGTTTGGTGGGGAGATAGGGGAGGAAAATGAGCTACTTCCTTTGGCGAGATAACCAATCGAGAATCTTGTGAATGACAGCAAGAGAGCTAAGGACTGGACTAGGAGGGTTGGCAATGACCGGCACTTGATATGCATTGAGGATCCATTTGAGGTATCTCATGATCTTGGCCGGGTGGTGGACAAATACAGCATAAGGGTCCTGCGAGAAGAGTTTGAACGTGCCGCGGAGATTATGCAATATGATCATAATCCTTGTGTGACTTTGTTTGAACCCTATATCCCTAATTAATGTTTTGTAGGCGTGGTGTAGAATTTGTGGTAATTATGGTCAACTTGTAAAGTTGGTATCGTCAAACTTATTAGGTGTGTCTAGGTTATTTATTCCTTGGTTGAAATGTAGCAAGAAATCGTCAATGGAAGCAAGCACCTCACCTGCTTGCTGCATATCTTGCAATTTTGTTGGGCTGCATTGAGCTGGCACTGTACTATGTGGAGTGGACGCTAGTTACAGGTGCGCGCTAGCGGTAATGTTCTTTTGGAAATGGGCAATCACTGTAGAGGGAGAAGTTTGAAATTACTTTATCAAATTTAGGTTTCAATTTTTAATTTTCATCTGCTTGAACATGTAAAGATATGTTTATATATATATATATATATATTGAGAAATTAATTAGTGGAGTAGTGCAGTAGAAAATTTTCACATGGTAGGTTCCTAATGTGGTGCACGAGCACAGGCTGCCTTTGATTGTCACGAGAATGCAAATATTAATTTTTTCGTCCTAGCCTCACTCATTGTTTTGTCTACATAAAATTTTATGTAAAATGATGATTGGAGAATTTGGTACTTTTTGAGCTTGACCACTTTTTTCTCACTGCTTCATATATGATTCTGTGATGGACCTATGCCTTGAATTTGAGCCCAAATGGTTTAAGGCAATGCAAGCCCATAAGCCCAATTTATTAAATTATAGTCATATATGGTTACTGTACATAGTTCAAAAACAAATCCTATATATGCATATGTTAACCCCACCTACTTGACATTAATGTTCTCACCACTCTTGGACATCTCTCTCTCTCTCTCTAACCTACATGCAAATCAACTACGCAGCTCATGTAAATAAGTTATAACTTGTGTCAAATTTTCAATTGACATCACATACATATGCGCTTGATGATGTCGTCAATGCATATTGCCCTCAATTCACAAATATAAATAGAGTGTACCTTGTTCAAATATTTTATCTAATTTAAGGCATCATAAACAATTATTTGTGATACATCATAAACAAACAGTAGTGATTTATTATTAAGGCATCACAAACAGAATTAATCTGCAGAAGCACATATAAATATATATCAGATCAAAGTGTATGTACGTAGGTAGTCAGTAGTCAGTAGTCACATACGCCACTACCAAGCCAAAAAACAATGTGGTTTTCACAGCTGCAATTGGCATTATTTGCAATTTCAAAACCATAAACTCGGGAATTTACTAATTGACACCAATGGGAAATCATCATCACAGATTACATATTTATATAACTTACAAATTAAAGCATTAATTATTATTCACATTTCATTTCTGGAAGGCAGACGCTTGTTCCTCGTCTCAGGGGGTCCGATGAACAATTCTGTCTCCACGTCCGATATCTCACTGATCTCCGCAGAACCCACCATTCCACCCCTCTCTTCGTTCGATCCAGCTCCCTGTACTTGTCCATGCACTCCAAACTAATTCAAACATGATCAGAATAAGTCCAATTAAGTTCATGCATAACCATGTATGGTACATGCAGTTAGAGGCCAGAAACATCAAAGTGCTCACCTTCTCAGACAGCATCGCATTTTCAGCTGCTAGAGCTCTTCCCTGACCCCGGCAAATACATAACATTACAACATGAGAACCATCACTAAAATAACATACTTGGTCCATCTCATCGTGCACAATTTCTTTGGATTTTCTCAAACATGTATTACCTTTTGTTTCAACTGCTCAATCTGTTGCTTGTACACTTGCATCTGAATACCAAAAATTATAAATAATGGATTATCGTATTACTCTATGCTCTATATATTATTAAATGAACTACTCCATAAATACATATACATATATATATATAATATTATACCTTTCTTGCACGGATGATACTGACACTCCGCTCCAGCTGCTGTTCGAGCTGTTGCAGTTCTTCAATGCTGCAGTTTCCTAAATTTTCCCCAAGTAGCTTCCTGGAGAGCATATATGCGTATTACTTGCAATTAATCATTAACAGAACAGGCGGGTCAAAGTTTTATGAAAATCTAAATTCTGAGATTATTCATATGTTGTATTAATCAAACCGTTTTGTTGCTTCAAGTTGCTCTATCTTTTTCATCATAGTTGCTGCTTCATGCTTCAAATGCTGCAATTTTCAGGAAAGTAAAATCAACACATTCGTCATCGGCCGGCAAAGAATTACGTACTACTTTAGATTCCACCAAAGAAAATCAAGATTGACAATGAACATATATACCGGTAAGAGAACATATATATATATTTTAATATCACAGGGGGATAAATTGCTATTTCACCCTATATATATATATATACATATAAACAACCTGCATGTTATGTTCCACGGGTGGGTTGTTTGCTTGGATCTCTTTAGTGTACTGTTGGTAGCGTTCTATCGTCTGATGCATGCTGACAAGTTCATATGTCAAACAAAATACAATTTCTGTTTAGTTCATGAAAACAGTTACTGATATATATACATATATATACATGTGATAGTCCATCTCAGAAAAGCAAAGTTAATTGATGCATGCCTTCCTTCGGCAAAAATTGCACTTTTCATTCCAAATCCTATTACATGCATCTTATATTTAATGTAACATATGCAAACACATCGGTTATACAAAGTTTAGTTACTTTGTGCAACTTGTTGGTCATAAAATTGATCTCTTACTGCTAATGATTATCTGAACTAGATGCATGTGAATAATCATAATATATATATATATAGATGTATATATGACTTTGGTAAAATCATTAATGAGTCATACATTTGAGTAAATTTATATTTAAACCACTACGTAAAAAAAGACTGAAATGAAATGATTGAACAATATATATATAATGTATTTACATTATAGAATATTCAAGACTTAAGTTAAAATTTGAGAATTGATGTTTATGATTGATTGGAGAGACTTGTTTTAAGATATTTACACAAAGACCGTTTTATATTATTTTGAGAATGTAATTTGCTTAATGCAAAACGTACCCTCGGAAGCAAATTATGCTTTTTTTCACTCTACGAACTACACATTCTAACCATGTTCATAAAAATTTAAAGTTGGATTATGAGGACATTTTACTCAAGTTTCTAATGAACAATGTCAAATTTGATTATTGTGAAAACACATACTTTCCGTTCTATCATATCTAAATAAAACGTAAATTACAAACTATTTCTCCTGAGGTTTGGCGTAACTATAAATATCTACTCGTTATTTAAAAAATTACAAATACCTCTTGATTTAACGTCCGCCTAATAACAAGCTTATTTTGTTAGGTTTCCATTCAATTCTTATATTAAACTGATCAAAAAACCCATTTGAAATAATTATATATATATTATAATTCTTGAAAATAATTTTATGAACTAATATTCCCTCTAAATTATTTATTTTATCCACCCTTATTTTTTTTATTTTTCCAAATATTATTTTTATATTTTGAAAAATTCAACAAGGGTAAACTTAATAGTAATGTCTACTTTACCGTCTAAGGGGTACATAATTATTTTTCATTTGAAGGGGTATTTGTAATTTTTCAAACAATAAGTGGTATCCATAATTATGCTAAATCTCAAGAGAAGAAGTTGTAATTTACCTTTCAATTAAAAGGGTGTTTGCCACTTCTCAATAAAAATGCTTATATTAGAAAAAATTGCAATTTTGATCATGCACATATAGGGGATGACCAATGGTATTTTTGGTCATGTTGGAATCATTTTTACAATTAGGCCTTGTACCTAAAAGAATTCCACAAATTAAGGACAAAATATTAGAATTTATAAATTTTGCCCACAATTAAATACCACATGTGACCTACATATGTCCCAAATAAATTGGGATTCAAGCAAAAATACTAATGTGGCATTACAAAAGTTCCCAAATTTATAGGACTAAAATTGCAATTTATCCAAAAAATTGAAATACCAACTCAGAAGCCACACTAGCATTTTGGCTGGAATCCCCATTTATTGGGTCACCTTGTAGGTCATATAGTGTTTTCTAAAAAAAAACAAATTCCGGTCGATTTGTTCTGAATGTGCCATTTTTTTTTTAGTTATACGTTCTAATTGCAAAAATGAATTCCAATAGAACAAAAAATGCCACTCTCCTATGCTTATTAGACTAAAATTGTAAATTTTTTCGCGCAGGACAAAGGTTTTTGGACAAATCAAAATAGAGATATGCTTTGTGAAATTGTGGAGGGAACAATATCTTAATTAGTCTTTATATTAGAGAAAAGTTAGGAAGGTAAATAATAGAGTGTCATATATACTTTAATAAAAGTTCTCCAAGATCACTTAACTTATATTTTTTTCCTAATAAACTAAGCACAATGTTATGAGATTCATTAATTAATTGAATTATTATTTTTATTAACATATCAAATCTAATCTTTTCAATTCTATCATATTCCCTTCTGTCTCTCAATAATGAGCACTTAATAATGAACAATTATAACCGGATTTATGATCTTAAAGTGATTTTGAAAAACCTAACTTATATAACATGTTAAGTTATGGTAATAAAACAAATCCCTTACTTTTATTTTTATATATATACATTCTTTGTGATATAATAAAAGTAGATTTTATTTAATTAAATTCAAGTACAACAATTATGCTATTATTACTTATATATAAAGTCCATTCTATTCTATATATCTATTGCTTAATTTGACCCCCTTATGTTTTTGGCTTGGCCACTTCTTCCACTAAAATAAACACAACCAGAACGTAGAATGCATGAAATTTAATTTTCATTTTTTTTATATTATTTTTTCATAGAGAACTATTTATGATTTTCTCTTTTACTGATTAGCATGTTTAGCACAATATTTAATTTTGTAATGTATCATCACATTAGTAATTTTTTAAAAATATTTTCATTAGTAGACAATTTTTTATCTAGCAAGTAATTTTAGTTATATATTCTTGATTTTGATTTAGAATAATTTAGTTTACTTGATAGTTTTTTTTTTTTCATGAATTTTTAAACATTTTTTGGGTTGTATATATCACTTTGCAATATCTACGAATATTGCAAAGAAAAATAAATTTTTGGTCCCATACAGAATAGGAGGGCTTGTAAAAATGGCCCCCAATTTTTCAAAATTTTGTTTTAGGTACCAAATTTTAAAGAAAAATCATAATGTTTGTCCTATAACTTAAATTGTTGTTAATTTTAACGACAACTGGCACATGTTTTACACCTGAACCTCAACTCAACTGAGCAAAAATTACACTTTTGATCATTTAATAAGGGGGTTTTCATATATAATCCCAAGCTTTCAGGCTTAGTATATTAGTCTCAAAATTCTAAAAATTATATATTTTTGGTCCTCTTTAAAATATTTTGTTAGAAAATTAACAAAAAGGGAATATGCACATTTCTATCAGTTTGCTACAATGAAGCAACAAAA
The DNA here is from genome assembly GCF_026168435.1 of Sesamum indicum. Taxonomy (NCBI): domain Eukaryota; kingdom Viridiplantae; phylum Streptophyta; class Magnoliopsida; order Lamiales; family Pedaliaceae; genus Sesamum; species Sesamum indicum. The sequence goes on from NC_142657.1 coordinate 22,422,568, forward strand.
TGTATGTGCCTAACACATGAAACACTTGGTGCATAATATAAGTTTTGCCAAACCAAAAAAGTAAAAGAAATAAAAAATCAAAATAGGTCTGGTGAGTAATTAATCACAATTCAAAAATAATTCAACTTATTTTTTCCATCCAAAAAAGAGTAATAAAGATTTGTATTTTATTCAGTGAACTTCTACTCGTTAATTTATATAACAAATCAATTAATATATATAATCAATAATTTATTAATTATTAATTTAATAACTCGATTAATACCATTAGTACATGCATGACTATAGTCTATATATAGAGAGAGTCTAAATTAACAAATTAAAGTTTTATATAAAAATGTAATTATTTTATTAATTGTTAATTAAGAATGACTTATTTTTATAACAAGTAATATAAATATATATTATGCAATATGCACTGATCTATTTTATATAAATAACAAATATATTAAGTACATAATACTATATTTCAATGGTGAATATAATAAGGTTTTACCACTTTTCAATTTAATTTTGTTTGATGACTCACCTTTAGAATTTTATTAAGACCGACATAAACTGATTGATGTAAATTGGTTATTTCATAGTTATTACTGAAAAAATTCTTTCAATATAAATAAGCTTTGAACTAATTAGGAGGCACTTAGGATAAGATCATCACTTTGATGACACTTTTATTTCTAATTTGAGCTGAGAAACTGAACTCTAGCTATAACATTAAATTTGCATGTTATAAATATCAATATGGACAGACATACACACATTATATACATATGTAACTAAACATTATTTTGTATTATTCAGACAGAATAACATGTTTTTTCTTAAGAAAAATTCTTCAATATATATATTATACACACGCATCAAAGTTATATATATATATATTAGTCATCGTTAAATGCATAAAAGTCTCTATTAATACTCTCTTTTAATTAATGGAGTACTACTTCACAGACACAATGGAGAGAGGCTCATGAAGCTGCAGTTCAATTATGTGCCTTTATTACCCAAAAGGTTAGTGAAGAACACAGACACACACAGACATACATGTATACCAAGTATTAAAGTAAATTAAAATATAATCAGAAAGAATCCACAGTACATATATATATATAAGGTTTTATTTCTAGTTTTTCGAACTGAGGAAAAGTTGAAATGTTTTTGAAAATGTGCAGAGCTCTCACTAAATATATACTAATCAAAGTTGATGCATATATATATATATATATATATGTGTGTGTGTGTGTGTGTGTGTGTTGGAATCAGCAAGATTGTAGAATAAGGCAAGTCCGTACATTTGCTGCCAAAAAAAAAGATTCTCTGGGTGTGATATAAATTAAGGGAACAGATGAAGAGGTTGGCCTCTTGAACAAAGACAGAAGAATAATTAAACTCTTGTTCAACAACATAAACACACACACATTCAGCACCTCAGACATCACTTTACTACTTTTATTCCACTCTTTTAAACATCAGATTAAGTACAGTTTCTTTATACATCATCACTACTGACCATCACATTTTTTCATAATGCTACTCTTCTATAGTGGGAATCAATCTCTACCCTTTACTGCTTTCCCATCACTATATTAACATGGATACTTGAAAGATAATTATAAGTTTACATGTTATGGCGCCCTAGCTATATACATATATATATATAGGTGATTACTAGCTAGCTAGAAAGGTCATGTAAATTCTTCTATTGTTGGGTTTTGTGATTCATTCTTGATCATCATCATTAAAAGAAGAGAACCCAGAATAATTATGTGAATTGTAATCTTTTTAATTTAATTGGTTTGACATATAACATATATAATTCAAGAAATTAAAGTATATATGAACTTTGATATTATATATATATCCAAGAGTCCTTAATTTACTTGTAGTACAATAACAAATGAATTGATGTGTTTCTTGTAACACACACACACACATATATATATATATATATATTTGTGTGTGCTACATGAAATCTAAATCAACCTATTTCTTTAACTAGAAATTACATCAATTCTTGTTTTTTCAGAAAAACTGATATATGTTCGTCCTAATATGAGAAGCTATATAGATAGGTATATATTTGCCTCTTGCAGTTTTGCAAATGTATATATATAAATAAATCATCTGACCAAGAGTTAATTTAATTTACCAAGAGGGTTCTTCAGATGAATGAAAAAGGGTTCTTCCCCTAGATTGATTACATCTACTCTAATAGCATTTTCAAGACCAGACAGTGTGTAAAAGTTAGATCATTTCACTAAAGCACTCCTCAGAAATGAAGGATCTAGTTCAGACTTAAACTGGGTTTTGGAGAAAGCCCAAGTTATAAACCTAATTTCACATATACTCATCACGATCTTAAAAACCCACCTAAAAACGCACCAAGATTTGGAATCAAGTTGTCAAATTAGGGGAAGAACAGTAACACCTATACATGTATACACTTGTAAAACAAACTGTATAGATGATATCTATATATATGAGCTAGCAGAAAATTAAAGAAAAAGATAGATTTGAACCAAGAATTAATTATAAATAAAATCTTATGTATGTGTAGGTAGTTACCTTGAACTTGCAAATTCATAGAGCTTGCCTCTTGGGGAGAAGATTATGAGTGCAACTTCAGCATCGCAAAGGACTGAAAGCTCAAAAGCTTTCTTGAGCAGCCCATTTCTCCTCTTGGAGAAGGTGACTTGTCTGCTTGTGTCGTTCTCTATACGCCTCATCTCAGTCTTTCCTCTCACCATCTCACCAGCTCTACCCTTTTCTTCTTCTTCTTCTTCTTCTGATCTCAATAACATGTATCAACCAAAAGGTCAAATGTTGTATACATATATATATATATATATATACAAACTTGGAAACCAGTGTAATTAAAGGTCATAGATTTGTGTGGCCAGTTGAATAAAGATCAGAAGAGGAGTTTATAGATATGGTGGAGTTTACCTGTTTGCAAGTGTTGAGAACAAGAATTTGACTAATAGTAACAAGTCAAGTAGTGGTAAGGAGATGGAAGAAGAAAGCAGGATATGTAGTGGAGTGTGTGAAGAAGAAAAGGGTAGCTAAGATGGGATGCTTACAAATTTGGCAAGAACACAGACAAACTTTTGGTTGGATGTGGGAGCTGTGATAAGGCCTAAAAAAGGGAAGAAACAAATCTGGTGTGTGTGTGTGTTAGAGAGAGAGAGAGAAGGGGTTGGGGGGGGGGGGGAAACCAAGAACAGAAAAATCCCCTTAAACATAGGAAGATTTAACAGAGGATGGTTGCAAGTAATTGATTCATTCACAGACTCTTTTTATGGAATATATTCTGTCACCCCAGAAAATTATATTATCAAGACTTTGACATTTCACACAGAGAAAGCACACAGTAACACTAGTGTGATTTCCTTATTCTATATATATGCAGTGATTATTGAGTTTGCTTCCATATATATTCCTTTTTTCCTCTTCAAACCCCAACAAGAAAAGAAAGAATAATAAAACTACAGACAGCTGACCTTATTAGTTTATTAAGGAAACTCATTCTTGGCTAGTTTTGGCATTCCCCCAAAAAAGCCAATGTGAAAAACTGCGTGTAAAAGGAAAAGAAAATATAGATGAAAATAGTCAAGTCCAAGAATAACTATTGAGGAAATTAAAGAGAAAGGCAGATGCATGTAAGAAACTGGAGAGATGTTTCCGTACAAGGTTAGAAACATGTCAACATCTGCAGTTGCTGTACGTACAGAAAGTAGCCAATCAGAATCCGAAAACGCATTGCTTTGTAATGATTTTCTAATACAGCAACCTGAATGGGATTGAGGGACAGCCCTCATTTTCACATGGGCCCAACACCCCCACCCCCATCAGTTCTTTCCAAATGAGTATCTTTCCTCTGCTCCACCGTTGCCTTTCAATTCTTTCTTAATTTGTCCAACAACATATTAACATCCACTTAATATTTACTACCACAGCTTCAAACCATATGCTACCTATAGCTGCACCCTCGTTTATGTCATTTTTAGCATTCTTTACATCTTTTTACTGCTATTTTTTACCTAAAGTGTGGAAATTCTCAACAAGAAATAACAAAATTAGTCAAGGTTAAAGCCCATAAAATTGAAGAATCAATAAGTATGAAGAAAGTGTATTTTTGTATTTTCAAATCCGTACGTTTTAAGTGTAAAAGTATCAAAAAATGTATATATTACAGTCACCCCTTATAAGTATAAATATCAATAGTGAAATGTTGAATGAATTGTAAATTTTAAACTTTATGTAATTTTTTATCAGCGTACGTATTTTCAATCGAAACCCTAATAGAAGGGGGACAGGAGTAAATAGAGATATCTCGAAGGGATTGTAAGTGTCACTTTAAAAGTTTCTTTTTTGAAAAAATTATAATTTCACATTTTTAGAGGGACCTAAGTGTAATTAATCCTATTAAGGTTTGCTATTTTATTAATGGGTGGATTACGACGAGCTCTCCTGAAATTTGGTACAATTATGAATACTACCTCATCGTTTGAAAAATTACAAATGCACCCTCTTTCATATTTTGATAAAATTATGTAATTCTTGGATGGAGGTTTGGAATTATCAATTTTCCCCTTGTTGTATTTAAAAAAAAAAACTATAAAAAATCAAACAACGTGGATGAAAATTTTTGAAAATTTATAAAAATATTATCTACTTAGTTCACAAAAAAAATTCAAGAAATTTTAAAAAATAAGTAAAATGATAATTTAAAGTCCACAAGGATATTTTAGTCAGTTCACCATAAAAATGGATGAAAACCTAACAAGAACTAACGGATTGGACTAATTAATAGACATTAGTTAAAATTAGGGAGTATTTGATAATTCTTCAAACAATGAAAGGGTATTTATAATTATACCAAATTTCAGGAAATCCTGTTGTAATTTATCTTTAATTAATTTTACTTATTATTTAATTTGGATAAATAGATATGTTTATATATATATATGTTGTATATGTTAACACTTCTAATCTTAGCTTCTTTTCTTTTTTGGTTTTGGGGGGGGGGGGTGTAGTTTCGAATTGTTTTATTTGATCCCTCGAGAAATTTTGAATAGTTAGGTAAACGCAAGCAAGGAATAAAAAAGGGTTGCTAACTAGTGAGTTTAATACCTGGATCATCACTCTCAATTTCTTGGTCAAGATTAAATAAAAATATATTATTTGTGCCCATTTAATTATTATATCCTGCAGGAGTACTCACCCCTCCAAAAATACACTCCCTTTGGTTAATTAATTTGAAAGGGTCATTTCATAAAAAAATGGTTAATTAATTTGAAAGGGTCATTTCATAAAAGAAGAGGTAGGAACTTACCAATTTTAGGGCCATCATTAGTCCTTTGAAGGGATGTAAGTATCTAGCTACCTAGGTCTAATCCTATTTCTTCAAGGGCACTTAATTACTTCAAATTTTCCTAAAATTAAATAAATCAATTCTTACTAGTTTAATTCATCACTTTACATATAACAACAACAATAATAATAAATTGTGAGGATCAAAACCGTTACTTTATTTTAAATGATTTTGGACTTCATATTGTCTGCAAACGACTTTATATATGTATGGTTTTTTATTTTTAAAAAAATCCTTTAATGAATCTTAATTGCCCTAGAAAATAGGCCAAATAATTTCAAGAACTAAACAATAATTATCTCACGTTAATTCTATTATCTTGCTTTAATTCGAAGATAATAATTAGGAAAATTGAAAAAGAAAAGAGACTTTATCCTCTTGGTTTGCCATGTTCCCCCCTTCTAATCTTGGACATTCCTCATTTCTACTTAAGGCAAATAAAGCTTCCTAGTGGACTAGTTTCTAGTTCTCTACAAGCATCATACATACAATAAATAAAGAACCAATTACCTTGCTCTATCATCTTCTTGCTTTTTCCATGTTTCCACCTCTAGACTTAGCCTTTGATATTTATGTCCACTTAATTAGGTAAGTATAAAGATCCCATCTCTATCTAACTAGTATACATCACACATACTTTAGAATATTTAACTTTCAAAAAATAAATAAAACTTGATCATATTCACTTTTTATATTCTTATTCTCAATAAGAAAAGCGTTTAAAGTATTGTCAACGTGTGATCACAGTGCGATTGTATCCATGTTTTAGTATACGATTGATGATTAGATACATACATGATGATATTTGCATTTTAAAGTATATACACAGTGTGATTCGTGTCAATCACGACATTCACAGCATATATCTTCACAGATCGAGAGATCTAAGTATCGACCTCACGTGTAACCCACTATAGCTCCAAAATTATTGCATTTGACGCCACAAGCAATATGAATATAAACTCTCTCTCACACAATTTTTACCTTTTGATTTAGGTTGTTTGCACACATATCTACTTTGCTTGAGGTGCCAAAGTACCAAAGTGCAAAAATCCCACTTTTAGACCACACACAATGGAGATGGTCCCGGTGAGAGAAGAAAACAAAGTAAATATGAACAAATGGTTAAAAATATATAAGCATGGCCCATGAGTTGGTAATGATATTCTCGAGAGGATATATATAGTAAAAATGTATGTATATCAATATTTTACACTAAAAACACCCCAAAAAAGTAGTATTATAATATGAACCCCCAAAAGTTGGTACTATTATGGTTATTAATAAAATGAAATTGATGCCCCTAAGCTAAAAAGATGTCATGCCGACAGGTGTCGGCAAGTGGGGGTGGGTATGGGGTTTCTTCCCTTTTCATGGCCAATGGCTTAGGTTTTTTCGAAGTGTATTAATTTGGTAAATTTTTAAGAGTTTTGGGGTTCAAATTTTAAGAAAATGTACGCAATGTTACGTGGTCGGGGACCACTTTGGCCCTGACATCAAATGCTGCTTTCCACTCTTTAAAATTTCATGTGTGTGTATTTTTTTGTTTGACTGACAATTAGGCGATGGTGCATCCACCTAATGAATAAACCTCATGGCTGCAAAAGAGTTTCTTGCTATCTTACAACTGGTGAAATATCCGTCGATGATGAAATATTACATGGACTGATTGCACGTGTTGTATTAGGTTATATACATACAGCGTCTTATTTTTATGCACCTAATATATATATATATATATATATATTGAACGAATTAAAAGAAGATGTAATAAAATTTAATACGAAAAAATCAATCTATGTCTCAAATCCCCATTGTCATAATTAATGATAGAGTAATTTATATTTTTGGTCCCATAAGTAGATCTGTTTTCAATTTTAGTCCCACACTCAGGTCAATTTGCACATTTAGTCCCATATGTGGATTTTTTTTTCAATTTCAGGACCAAAAGGGGAATTCCGTTAAAAACTTAACGCCAGCTTCAATTTATTAACGGAATCCCACCTTTGGTCCTGAAATTAAAAAAAAAATCCACATATGGGACTAAATGTGCAAATTGGCCTGGGTGTTAGACTAAAATTGAAAACAGGTCCACTTATGGGACTAAAAACGTAATTTACCCCATTGTCAAATGCCCTATCCGTCGAGTGGGTGAATTACATTTTTGGTCTCATAAGTGGACCTATTTCCAATTTTAGTTCTACACTCAGGCCAATTCTCACATTTAGTCCCATATGTGAATTTTTTTTTCGATTTCAGGACCAAAGGAGGGATTCCGTTAAAAACTTAACGCCAGCCTAAATTTTTTAATGGAATCCCACTTTGATCTTGAAATCGAAAAAAGGTCCACATATAGGACTAAATGTGCGAATTGGCCTGATTGTGGGATTAAAATAGAAAATAGATCCACTTATAGGACCAAAAATGTAATTTACCCTTAATGATAAGTGGAAAATAAAATAGTGGTTTATAGGACTGCATAAACAAAAACTAAATTGTTTGGCTGAATTCACATAAAAAAGAATATTATAGCAAATTCTGAGAATTGTACCACTTGTTTCAAGTAGGGGGAATTTGAAATCTCAATTATCAGCCAATCATCTAACATAATAATAAAAATATGGTTATATATATATTCGTATGAATTGAAAAGTTACAAAACAGAAAATGTTAGAAGAAAAGTGATTTGGAACATGTGATACATTGTATTTGTAGCATATTGACGAGAGGGGGGGGGGGGGGGGGCAGGCAGCTTTGCGAAAAGATACAACTACAAATTATGATAGGTACATGCTTTTCTTCATGTGCTTGTTGGTAATGGGTACAACCCATTGATGCACAAACAAATTAAACAAGACTCAAAATGGCCGAAAGCTAAGTAACGAACATCATAATGACTCTTTAACATTCACTTGCGACAAAATTAGTTGTTCACTAATTCAAGTACTAACCTAAATAGCTAATTCAAAGATGCTACCAAAGTCTGAGAGCAGAATTTAAATCGTGTTTAGGAGTTAATCTTTTACCTACCATTTTGAGTGGTTTCTCGCTAATCCATACCTTCCAACTCGCTGGTCCCAGCTTTCATCCAAACAAAACCTAAATTTACACATCCAATATTATCTGCAAAAATGTAAGTCCGCAAGAACTGAATACAGTCATTATTAAACTTTGAAGCTTTTTTCTACACTAGGATACCTTCAGATGCAAACTCTCAGATAGTATTTCGATCTTTCCTACGAGGATTATTTCTACATTTTCAGTTACAATAACAACAGAAACGGAAGACATGAAAACGTCCCCAGAACAATTTTAGATTTCATAAGTGTCGTAGGACGACCAAACCCTGGATCATTCTCATTTGCATCCGATAAATGTCATCCCCAACTTTTGAATCTTGATCGAATACAAGAGACCAAAAAAAACCTATCATAAAAACCACAAGAAAGGCTGAAGCAAAATTCACTATGCAAGACTAGATGATAATTTGACATTGAATGCCGAGTGTTTATCCTCTTTTTTGATGGTATGATAGAAATTTTTCAGAAAATGCATACACCAACAGTTCTAGATATCAGACTCCTACACATACGCACGCATACACCACCTCCTCTTTGGATGGGACAACCTTTCACAAACCAAGAATATCAAGGCTAATGCGCCACCCATTCTTAAAAAACCTCCTGCACTAAACTCTGTGTGGCAATAGACGAACTTCTTTGCAACAATTTTGGTGCAAAAAGTGCTATGAGCAATGGGTGTCTTCTCAAACAGGAGATGAAATCATCCTTGCTGATCTTCCCATCATTATCCATATCAAACAAACTAAAAGGCCCATGGATCTGCAAACCTCAAAATGAACAATATATGAGCTCAGAATGAGACAAAACATGAAAGCTGAAACGTGCTTGAGATATGCTTTTTAAGCAGGAAATCACTTTACCAGGATAGAACTTCTATACAAATACCTAAGATAATATGCAATAGAAGTAGCTTGTCAAGTGGCAAAATAAATTTCATCCTTTTGGAATAAACCTAAGACATGCTTGAAAAATCTAGTCTAGATCCATCCGATCAACTTTTTTTTTTTTTAAGAATTGGGCTGTAATTTTAGTGGGAAAACAAGTTTCTGGGAAGATATTTCCCTAACTGACCTCATCATAATTCAAGTTTGGAACTGTTAGTGAAACAGCATCTTGCAACTGTCATGAAACAATAAGGAAATTTGAGATAGCAGTTAGAAGCAAAGAAGAAGCAGAAACGGAAGGAGCTGGATAGTGACTACAAACCTCTTGCTTCAAAATGTAATTCTTCCCATTCATGTCACATTCACTAAAAGCCAATTCACAGGCATGGTGAAATAGTGGCTGCTTCAATATATGGGCTGAACCAAGCAAGAACTGGAATAGCATGAAGTTCAAACTCTGAGAAAGTTTAGAATATTTTTACACCAAGGCATATAATTACCTATTCATTACTATTTGGATAGCACAATGAACCTATCTAATGGTAAATTTTAGTTTATCTTTAGTACTACTTAAGTGAATTGAACCATAGAGGTAATTAACTGGGATTGCAGGTTACAAAGGATTAATAACTGATTACCGGATTACCCGAAAAAAAAAAGGTCGCACTCATGATACCAATCTACATAGCTATTAGGACGATTCTGGTAGGTACAATGAGAAGATGTTTGGAGTCAAGGAGAAGTGACTTAGAAAAAAAGGTTAAAATAAAATAAGAAAGGAAATGGAGTCAGGAGAGGCAAGACAAATCAAAGAAAATCGACCCATTCATCAATTCATAACTGATAAATTGTATTATGCAAGAAAAGCAATCCGCAGCACGTGCTGCTTTCTGTTGTAGTATCTTCTCCTTTTCTTCTTTTTAGGTATTTAGGTTTCTGGAACCTGTGAGGTGCGAGACTCTAAAACTTGGTTTGGGTCTGACCACACAACCCACAGTACATTACACATATCATGTATGATTATAACAAACAAATACACGCGCATAAAACAACAAAATTACCTGTTTAAATGTTATTTTACCAATCTTCTGCACATCAATGAATCCAAACATCTGAAGAATAGAATAGGAAAGAGAGGTAATATTCAGTTAATTAATGTAGGATAGAAGCCAGAATCAATTGTGATTTCCACAACTGCATGCTAGATTACTAATGCTGGCTGCAGCAGGAATCATATGCTCAACCATTGAGGAGGAAAACCCATAACTATATTCTCCTTAATCATCAAATGTGATGGCAGAAACCTTTGTAATAGTGTCGACATCAATACCATTAGTAATGGTAATATACATTTAAAAAACAAAAAGTGGAATAAGGCCGATGACAAGTGCAGTAAGAAAAACTGCATAACTTCCGACAAGAAACAAAAGAATAATAAATTACAGCATTGTCAAAAATACCCAGCTTCTCCTCGTTATACTAGGGAAAAGTTTCAAGATTCATCTGTTTTTATTCTAAAAGGATGGAACAAGAAAAATGGAACAGGATTGGAACAAGAAATACCAATCACAGGCAGAGTGAACAAGATTCAATTAAAAGATCATGGAAACTTACGGAACTCAGTGCTAACCTTTTCAGAAAGACCACAAGGTTTCAGTTTCAGAGCTCGAAGGAAGTCATGAAATTCGACATGTCCACTGGAAAGAGAAACAGAATTGCATCAAAAGCATGTCTCAAACTTGATACGAACCTTAAACATCAACCAGAATGCAGTCCTGGAACTTTATAAGAAATACTCTCTTCTTCTGGGCAGGTAAATTAAGAAGCATTAAGTTATAAACTAAATAAATAATGAATTGCAATAAGTTCAGATTTCTGAAATAGCAAACCAAAATAACAGCCCTCAGAAGTACCTGCGGTCTGGATTCATTGACAGAAATATCTCCAAAAACTCTATTGCTTCCAAAACCCTCAGATGTAGATTCTGAAAATCAAAATGCATTGCATGAACCCCCCAGTAGTTAAGTGTTTATTAGACATGAGGTCAAGGAACTTCCAGAAGATTTTTGCATGAGGCATGACTTTGAAGTATGAGCAATTCATTTTTCAGCATACTATTAGCATAATAAATGACAAGTTTGTTATTGTTTTTACTCAGTGTGAGAACAACCAGATTCTAGTAACCCATTTTTTTGGATGAGGGTAACATATCAGTGCTGCAGTCATCCACCAGTCCAGCTACCTTTTTAAGTTGACTGGATAGCTTGTCCCAACCCATATCAAACTTGACCAATTGATTACTTGATTACATTTTCAGGAGTAAGTTGGTTAAGGGACACTTAGAAGCCTGCATGTCAAGAGATTTTAGACCTGCCAAATAAAATAGTAAACTTGGCAAATGACAGTATTCTAGCCATACTTGGTGAATTAAACTAATCAAACTGGGATTCCTAAAGCTATTCATTCTATCATCCATAGGAAGGGGTTTCTTTTCAAAACGATTGCAAGTAATCTCTATGAAAGTATTCCTCGTCAGATGACATTTATTGAGGTAATCTTCCACTCGCTATTCAGCTGTTAAAATTACCTGATAGATAGTTCAACTCAAGTAAGAATTAAGCTAGCAACAGAACTTCAACATTAAATCATTAATTTAAATATTGCATACTACAATGAAGCGCTCTTACTTCCACAACTGAATGTCTGAAACATTTTAATTTATGGGATGAGAAATGGCAACAGACATGGATACCAAACATCACTTCATAAAGTAAAGGGAAAAGAGGGCAAAGGCAAACTAATATAATTCTCATTTTTTCGCAAAGCTTTAGACAAGCAAGGAAGTGTAACTTACTGATTGGACCCAGGCCATTTCTACCATATACAGCGAAGGGTTTTCCTGACACGCGAAAATTTTAATGTGCTGTCAGTAAATAACTTTACAGCAGATTACTAAATGCAAACAGCATTATTTGAGTAACATTTTCAATACAATCACCCCCCCCCCCCCAAAATGCACAAACAGGATTTGACAACTCCAAGGAAACAAAAATACAATAAAATGGCACATGCGTATAAAGCATATTACAGGAAACAGGAACAATCTTACGCAAGAACACAGGCCTCCACACATCATATTAATACAAGACTGAACCCAGCAAACCCAACTTTTACACTCAGCAATACATGGAAATTTAAGATACTCTTTCAGCACCACATTATATTTTCCTTTCATCTTAAAGCATGTCCAGTAGCTGATAATAATACTTAAAATGGCTGGGTTAAAGGTGGTAAGAGGAAACAATGAAAAAAAGTAAGAAAGTAAATTCATTTACTGAGGTTTTAAACGAATGATTTATCAAATCTATTCTATGGCTAGCATGAAATATTCCGGTGAAGTACTTTCAATTTTCTAAAGGTGTTAAATACTACTTGCCTACATGAAAAAGATCAAGATAGGATACATCCCACATGGTCATACACAATGAATGAGCAGCTAGAAGGGACAACACATACAACTATTTTTTCCCATCTTCAATCTTAACTGAAAAATGAGATGGCGACAAACAATTAGTAAAATGAAGGTGGTACAAAGAGCTTTGGCAATCACTAGCAAATCAATGGATTTTACAGGCAACCAAGGAAGCTAGTCTTAGACCTGCTTTGACTCTGCTGCTCTTGCAAGAAGCATAAAGTCTCCATACGAGTGAGATGTCTGTGCCACATTGAGTGCACTTGCGATTACATGACCCGTCTGCATCGTGTCACAAGCATAACTTAGCAATGGTATTTGGGAACAATGGGAGTGAAATACAAATCCAGAGATAAACATGGAATGCACAACATCTATACATATACAACTCTCATCTTCTCCGAAGTCTGAATAAGAAAGAAACTGCACCTCAAGACCTTTTTCCTTTAAATAAAATCGACAAATGGCCTGTTATCTATCTATAGTATAAGTATAATATTTCATTTGTCAACTTGACAGAGAATTACAAGGGAAGATATCCTAACTCGCCTCAATTTTTTCTCTCTACTTTTAGACAAAATAGAGATGGATGAAGAAACATAAAATTTGAGAGAAAGAGCAATCATGATTTCATAACCTTGCACTATCAACCTGAAGAACTTAACCTGCAAGAAAATGTTAACCATCGCAACTCACAGCCCATCACCTTGCTGCCACCAGCACCCCTAACTTAATGCCACCAATGTCTAACCAAGCTGGTGGAGGTTGGTTGTTTGAATAGAGTTGGTTTAAGAGACGAAATATGTAAGAGAAACTGATAATGAAAATGGCATGCTTGAATTTCAAAAAAAGTGATAGGAGCAGTATGGCAGGTTATTGGCCCTGATGGACTATTATCTGTGCAGAAACATCCAATCAAATGCATGTACACATATCCCTGACCATCCTAACATCACAAATCCTGGAAAACAAAGCGAGGGGTCAAGGAAAGTTTCCTTAATATATAATATACTAGGATGTAAACCTTTCAACTGGTTATAGGTTTTATCCTTTAACTGAGCACCAAAAATCCAGGAGCAACTTTAATTTCAACAAACGTACAAAGATAAGCAAATTCTCCTGAAAATAAATTCCCAGGGATGAGGGAAAAAATATTTGAAGGTAGACATTCACAAGCAACAGAAAGTTCTCGTCGTTCAACATTCATCAACTTAAATGTGGCAAATGAGTCTAAGAATTAGGATGTTTTTCAAGCACAAAGAGAAGTTGATGAGCATCATAACATAAAACGAAAGTGGCGAATCCATGTTTCAATAGACAGGACTCACCCTCTGAGCAAAATGATGCGCATTTTCCTTCCGGTTTTCATGAGGCGACACTAAGGGAAGATACTCAATCTGAATAAGAAGAAATATTGAAGTTACAGCATCAGATCAACAGAGAATAGGGAGTAAAAGCTGGACTTCAGTATGAATCAGGCAGCATCACATTCAAAGTCTTTTTATATCATAGAAGCAATTTTAGCAAATAAAAGTACCAACTAAACTTTTACTTCCATCTCTTTCTGTTCTCTCAAATTTTTTCTGTGGTTCACTATGTCTAAGGACTAAGATACGTTGCTGCAGTCTACAACCAAAGATGTGTTGCAGAGAACCATAGTCATCAGCAGTTCAATGGTAATCCAGCATGCAAGGATAAAGAACAAGCACAAGCCCTCACACACTGTGACATATTTAGCAGTATATGATTGCACTTTGGAATGGTCTTTTTGGGACTTATTTCGGCCTCTGAGGAGCAGAGCTACTAAATTAAATAATAAAAGAGAATGGAGAGACTAATACCAAAGCATACCTCCATGAAATTGTGGAACTGAGTAAACATTCTGAACATCAACTTTGCTAGTGCAATATTCCCCCTGGAAAAAATGGTTGTGAGTGAAGCTGATAAAAGACACTACAAAGCACATCAAAAGAACACTAGTGGACAAAGTCAAAGATGGATGATACCAGGACTGGTCAAAGTGTACATAAGGATATCGCACAACAACTGGCTGAACAGGATAACCAGGGATGAAGGCACCAAGTTGAAAGGAAATAATAACTCTTCCATTGCTCGTTGTCCCCTCGGGAAATAAAAGCACTCGAGGAAACTGATTGCAAGAAGCTTTTCTCTGTTTTCACATCCTTGAAAGCACATTTCTGTATCAAATAGCTTATATATAGAATAGAACTTTTAAATCTTATAATTTTATCCATCCCTATAACTTAAAAGTTTCATTATTTATGTTTCAGTTCAAAACATAAGTAGGACAGTGCATACGGATTCTTTCTACCTTTATCTCATTTACAGCATGCTTCCTGGATGACCTTGAGAATCTATCAACATAAATAACCTAACAGAGTGAGAAAAAGAAAACCATGATTAAATCAAAGCTGTCATGACATTATTCACAATTAAAAGGCAATAAAGATCCGAAACCTAGACAGCAAATGAATTTCTGCCAAGAATATCAATTAGAAATGCCTCCCTACCCGTGGACATTGCAAGTTTTCAGAAAAAAAAAAAAGAACAGAAAAATTAGCAGCAAGTTCTTGGAATATAGAAATACCTGCATTGCTCTGATGATGGTTCCAACAAAAGGCATGGAATCATGCGATTCAGAGGATACTATGGTGGGAAATAATTCATAGAAAAAGAAAATAGGTTCAATATATGATACATGATTAGACACAACTATAGGAGCAATCTCCCTAGGAGCAGGTTTTCCTCTTCTTTTTATCCAATGGTAGCTGCAGTGCAGAAAACACAAAAGAAACAATTGGTAAGTTTCTTAATCAACAAGACTAACACCCTCAAAAAGAAGAAAAATAAATAGGTTGCATTAACAGGAGAGAACAATAACATAACTTTGCTCATTTCAACCTGAACAGGGTGTCTTCATTATCTTTTATGAAAGATCCCAAAGTGCAGTTGTCATTTTTTTTTTGCCATTTAGCATCTCATAAACATGTAGCAAAATGAGGCTCTTAATTAACACACTTTAAGCCACTGACTAAAGTTCCTGGCGGGTTCCCGGCCATTCTACACCATCTAATGACAGTACAAAACTACTGTCATACTCATGACCAGTGGTTTCATTACTGCAGAACCAATTTGCAAGACTTGAAAGCACTCTAATCTTCTATTTGTTGTGTTCCGAACATATTATTTTTTGGAAGAGCAGAACGAATTTGCAAGACTTGAAAGCATTCTAATCTTCTATTTGTTGTGTTCCAAAAAGAATTTTGTTTGGAAGGTCATATACTGAAAGTTATCCAATAAAGTTCTGTTATTATGGAATATACATAGTACAATCGTCCGTTCCCAATATATGTAATGATAAATGCCATGTCAACCAAGCATAACTACATGATGAATACAATTTTTTCAGACAATATTAAAGAACCTCGCATATTCAGCTCCTTCGAGTGTTATTCACAAGGTGAGCAATCATGCAAATACAATGCAAACCTTGACCAGAACTATTTGACCTAGCTAAAAGAACCATACACAAGTTGCACAACAACAATTGTAAGAATTATTCAGCCTTCAATAAACCCCAATCGAATATAATTTTTCAGTTAGCACGCTCCAACCTTAACAGTAGTTGTCTGAAACTGAAAAGAGACAAAATTAACCACATTCAAGCACTATAAACGTGCAAGATATGTGAAGGGGCTCGTGCGTTGTCAGTAACTAAATCCCCGGACAAACCATCAAAGAAAACGTATCTTAAGCAGTACAGGCATAAACATCTTAACTTTATTTTCCTTTTCCTTTGTTTTCTTTGAAAAAAAAAAAAACAGGGAACGTACTTATTTTGCATCTACTTTTCCAGTACCACAAGAATTTCGAGTTAGTTATATTTCCGACACAAAAACCAAGTGACAAAGGACATCATCCAGAGCAATAAATATTGATTTTAGAAACATAATCAAACTTAAAACTCAAATATGCGTACCCAAAGGAGAAGAGGATTGCACGGGCACAAAAACGGGTAATCCACATGAGCCGGCACCGCCACCTGGGCATGGGATTCTGCTTATCCTTCCACCCATGCAACGCCAAAAGGGTTGCCAAGTACCCCACCGCCAAACACAGCCCGAACAGCACAAGCCGGACAGCCGCAAGGGGCAAGCAGATCAAAATCTTCAACCACTCATACAACCCCTCGATAGACGGGGTATGGTTACGGAACGGGTCGATGGTGCTGGATCCGGGGACCTCGAAACCATCACTCGCCCCGATAAACGCAAACGGGTTATGACGGTCTTCATCGCGCGGTTGAAATAGAGCCTGAGAATTGGAGTCGGACACGGATGTGGATTCAGGAGGATCAGATTGGTCGTGCACGGTGAGGACGACGTGGGGGTGGTGATGGTCGGAGGAGAGGAGGGGAGTAGAGAGAGAGTGGTCTTCTGCTGCGGGTGCCATTGCTGCGGATGGGGATGGGGAGGGTGAGAGAGAAAGTAAAAGGAAGGGAAGGGAGGCAGCGGAGCGGTCAAATTGGGATTATGATATGGAGACAGATTGATTGATTGATTGATTAATATAATATATGGTGAGATGAGATTTCGTTTAAAATAATTATTCCCATTTATGAAATAATTATTTATTATTCACAATAATAATAAAAGGTGGCAAAATTTGCATGTAGGGTTCGGTACATGCGGAATACTCTCACTCTTTTAACCAAACTAGGAGTAGCAAATTTATTGATTTAATTTTGAACTCGATTCGAATTTAAGTTTTTCTTGTTCGAATTGAGTCGACTCCAACTTTTAATAAACTCGACCTCGAACTCAATTCTTTTTTGTTCATATTCAATATTTTATTCTTTTTATATTCAAAAATTGATCATATATTATTAGTATCATGGCACATTTTATTTTAAATAATAATAAATTATGATACTTTTATTTATATATTTAATCTTTAGACAAAAACAAGCTTAATCAATAATTTAATAAATTATAATATATTTTAAAATAATTATTTAATATGACACATATAAATTTTATGTTATATTTTAACATCTATTTATAATTTCTTATACAGTAATTCTCCCTTAAAGCAAATATTTACAATTTCAATCTATATATATAAAGTTGAAAAAAATACATGAGATTTTGAGGAAAGTGAAGGTGATGCAACACCCAACATGCTCAATTCAAATATAAGACATTTTATACAAGTCCAAATCGTTGAAATGTTGTAAATAGAAAATCCCTTTTATTTTTTTATGAAAATACACATAACTCCCTTTTGTATATTGTCCACAAGAATTGAAAAGACAGAACAAAAAGAATGGGACAGCATAAAGTGGTGTTAGTGGAGTTTGATTTCACCACAACCACACACTGACACACACAACCCCCACATGTTCTCTACAATGTCTCAAACGAGTTTAGGTGAAGTGACTCTCCCATCCCATGCGCCACGCCCATTCCTTTTATTTTATTTTAATATTTTTTGAATAATAAATTCTTCATACTCTCTTCACTTAGACCAATTCGCATTCATTAATATGATTAATTCCTTTAGTATAAGATCTTAAAAATACTAGTATACAAGGTTACACAAGATCACATTGATCATAGTGCCCATCAAATCTCACCAACTCATTCAGAGTGTTAAGCATGTGCACCATCTCATTCAATTCACCACCCATGTGAGACAACTTAAACAACATACACCACTGAATTGCAGAGCCAATCTTTTTTCTTTTCTCCCCTCCCAGATCTACTTTTACCCAGCCTGTGACATAGACATAGATTATTTCAACACAAAAAACACACAAGTCTAATATAACAGTGTCTGTATTTCAATACCATCTACTAGTTTACCTGATGGCTCATTGTCATTCTTGTAGCATCATGTTTATTGGACAATATGCACGCACAAGCCGGAATTACTCATCATCGGAATGACCAGAATCATAATCACTTTGACTCTAATTGGGATCTGTGTTTTCATTTTGATGTGTGCCAACCGATAAATCATCATCTGGATCATCAAATGATTCCCTCTCTGTCAGGAAGTAGCCACCTTCTGCGGGCTTATAGTTCTTGCCCCTCCATATTACAATCTGCTCCTTTTCGAATGTAACAAGAATACAAGGGACTAAGTCCTGTTTGGATATAAATAAATAACCACAAGTTAGAGTACTAGGTTGGCATTTGGTACAATGAAGAAACTTAAGAGATTATATCGCCAGCTAGTCAGTTTAAACTGCGGCATACAGAAGGTGACAAAAGTCCCTGCAATGACAGATATGTAAACCTCAATGTCACGAACTAGTAAATCTACCGTGACACAGATGTAAGATAGATACCATGTTCGATGTTAGAGAAGAGAATTTCGCATCCACGTTATTTGAAGAAACCATTGGTACAAAGTCAGGAATGCACCAAAGAGGAGCAAATTAGTCAACATATTTTAATAATGTCTGTAGCAAAATACTGATGGACATTTAGTTCAACAGGCTCAAGTTCTTTTATTATTCCTAACTGTGCTGGGACTTAAAAATGGCTGCTAAGTGAAAAGAAAGTTCAAGAATTCTGAAGCAAAATTCCTTTAGGTGAATCATAAACCAATGGAAATAACCCCAGTGCTTGTGGACTTAGACAATGAAGCACCCACAAGACCACACAATTGAAGTAGCATTATCAACATAGATACCCGATTGAAATGCGCAGTCTTTCACTAGCAAGAACCAAAATATCAAACCACTTCAAAACTTCAATTAGCAAGAAACCATTACCCTCAATTTGCACCCTAATTTCTTATAATCACTTGTTGGGAGGCCTTCACAGTCTATCCGAACCAGCTCGTCACAGAGAAAAGCATCCCGAATCATGGGTATGAGACTACCATAATAGCCATTTTTAGCTGCAGCAGAAATCATATGTTATAATATATTATAGCAAAATTTCTGATAAAAGAAATAATGAACTGAAGTCATACCAAGTTTGGTTAAGGCAGGGACAGATAACCCTCTTTTTCTCATCTCCTTGGTTTCCTCAATGCTCAAGCCCTCGATCGTAGTTTTTATAAGCCTCGGATAGACTGGCTCTTGAGGCTTCCACAACATCAGTGGAATCACAGGCCTTTCCTTTGGCTTATAATACCTACCTCTATAAAGTACAAGTTGGCCACCATGTCTATGAATGATCTTACCAAATGTCTTTTCCTGGAATATACACATGTCGTATCAGACATTTCAATGCTTTACATAACAAAATATGCATAATACCAAATCCACAACTCATAAACAAGGGTAAAGATTTAAATCCGCATAAGGGAGGATGAAATTGTGTTGGTAGGTAGAACAACATGAACAATATCTCTGGGAGTACTAGCATTTTAAAACATCTAGTCAGACTTATGGACTATGTTCACCAGAAACAAGATCCCTCTAGCAGCATGATACATCAAATGGTAAAATCAGGGAAGTTGTATTGGATAAGAAAGTACCTCCAACTGAGTGCATATGTTTTTCATATCAACAGTAGGGACTCCCATACACTTTATCCTGACAGCCTCAGCATGTTTCCAGTGATTATGAATATCGTTTAACATGTTGTGCGTTAAACCATCCCTCCCTATAAAAGAAGACATAAAAGCACATTGATATATAAAGGTAAGAATCTGAATATCTGATTACTTTAATTGTTATCTCGAAGTGTACAAAAAGTCATTTTTCAGTAAATCAGCTGGCTTCTTCAGTCTAAGTCTCTGTGTGAGCTGAGAAAGTCATGAGCCAGGCAAGCATTTCAGATGTGCCTTTTCCAGTCATTGAAAAATCAGCCATAACAAAAGATTATTTAATTTAACAAAAAAATTTTAATGAGGAAAACAAGGAGAAAGCATCCTCGCTAGAAACCACAAAAATTAAGCACTCAATTCACTTAAACAGCCCCTCACCAATATCATGAAAACTGGCCTTTTTGGTTTGACAGTTTGCATTAAACAGAACTTCTTGTGAACAAACAAATCAAAAAGATTTTTGGGACTAAATCATACTGACATGTATCCTAGAAATGCACCAAATAGACCAGTAAAAAGTATACTCACTCATGAGTGATCTGATTCAAGCACATTTTTAGAACATCAACATCTCAGGACTGTTGTAATTCCAGTAGTCTAGGGCACTAGACCTCTCATAGGATAAATACATGACCAACAACAGCAGCTAACATTTTCATGAACAAGAAGCCCTGACGTATCAGTAGGGTTCCATATGAATCAACAAATTTTCTACTGTTACCAACACTGAGAAAGAAAAGGTGAAAAGATAGAATCTTTAGTAACAAATGGTAAACATTCTTACCATGTGAGATTCTCAAGTAATCAACTTCATTTTCATAAGATGAAGCATCATAAC
Source organism: Sesamum indicum (assembly GCF_026168435.1). Classification (NCBI taxonomy): domain Eukaryota; kingdom Viridiplantae; phylum Streptophyta; class Magnoliopsida; order Lamiales; family Pedaliaceae; genus Sesamum; species Sesamum indicum. The sequence goes on from NC_142657.1 coordinate 22,443,809, forward strand.
TCTTCTCTAACACAAGTTCATCAAATTCGATAATCATTTGAATCCATGAGTTTTACTAAGGTTCTTAGCTTTTTCCAACTGAGGAGCTCATAATATGCACCAAACTTCAATTCTTCCGAACACAAAGACACACACTCCATCTCTTTATTCTCATGGACTTCGTACTTCCACTTTTAGAGAGAAGAAGTATAAAAAAGCAATCAAATTTACCAAAAGAAATGACCCAATTTCAACAAATACATCGAAAACCCAAATTAGAAGCTGGAAATTGACAAACCCAAGTTTATCTGCCTCTTGGTTTTATGCCTTTGACACCTCTCCACAAGAGCTTTCCTTTCAGCATTAGTCAAGGGCTCTCCCTGAATTCTCTCTCTCATCAGTCTCCTCTTCTCCTCCAATTCACCATCAACTCCAGCGAACGCCGCTTTAGGGTCGACAGCCGGAGCGCAAACCCCTGTCCATACCCGGTCCAGACGACCAGGCCCAAAAGGCGAGTACTTTGGCTCCCTCAGCCCGATGGGTCTTACTTTTGCGCTACTCTCAGTGTAGCTGAAACGGAAGTCGAATGGAAGGTCGGACCTAATCGGCGGGTCGGACCTGTCCAGGGACGAGGGCGGGCGGTAAGGGGGTTTGGTTTTTCGGGGTCTAGATTCTGGTTGCGGTTGAAAAATGGGATCTTTACTTGGGGGCTGCGGGCGGAGAGAGGGAGGAGCTACGAAGGAGTATTCAGAGCGGAGTTTCGAGAAGGCGGCGGAGGTTGTGGACAGAGGGTGGTTCCTGGAGAGAAGAGAGATTAGCGGCGGTCGTCTCCGCCGGGAGAGACGGCCGAGAACGCCTGTCATCTTTTTGTCATTGAACTGGAATCCGCGCAGGGTTTTAGACTTGAGGTGTGGGTTTAAGCATTTGAGTTGTGGTTGTACGAAAAGCGCATTTTGGTCAATATTTACATTTGGATTCATATTCTCAAAATTGTCATTTCTTGAACCAAAAGTGTATTTATTGTTTATAATTAATATTAGGCCTTTCTGTAAACAAGATTCTGATAAGATGAACAGCAATTTTGTTGTCGACATGCAACTAAGCAGTTTGAAGATGGAGAAAATATAAGAAAAGCTGAAGATGATGTGAATTTCAAGTCCTGAAACCCACAAATCTATCCTAAGTGTGAAAGACAGCAGAAGAAAAACCATCGTTTTGATACCTTAGGCATAGCAGCTCCTGGTGAGGTGAGTCATTGTATCAGATGGTCCATCATCACTCACTGCGAAAGCTGATAAAAAGAGACGATAACAATCGAGACTATTGCTTTTAACCCCTCAAACCACTGTCATTTATTGGCTACTTTTAGCACGGAAACGTTGGTACATGCCTTTAACTCGAAGCAACTGGAATATGATGATGACTGGTCCATATGGCCACTAGTGAATGAAGCCACTACTGATTATGATGGCTTAGGGGCATCGATCGTTTGTAATTATCTTAACATTTAGCGCGCTATATGCCGTATCTATAAGGTTCTTGCTTCATTTGCTCATTCGCAGGTTCTCATACGAACTTTCACTATAAGATGAGGAAATACAAAAGGAGTCAAATGGCATTCTGAGCTATCCTTTATTCTAGGATCAAGATAGGTTTAGTGCCAAAATCTTTTTATGAACTTGCATGCCTATAGTTCCCGTCTTTTGGGACTTTAGCACTTTGACAAAAGATCTTGGGAAAGTACTGTTTCACCAGTGTGATTTGGATTCAAGTGTCTGCTCTGACGCAATGGTAGCCCAATTGTTCACTTGACTACATTTGGTTTGTGCAGAATCTGTGATAGTTCAAGTTAGTTTTCAGCATGATGACAGGTATCGACTCTTAGATTTGACATAATTGCATGCAAGTTGATTTGCTCGTCTGACATGCATCCTTTTATAGAGTTGCTTCAGGAAACATTACTCAAATTTCTTGAACATGCCATGCTCAACGTTTCTGCTTATTACTTTGTAGCTAAAACTATCAGTACCAGTAATTTCTCTATTCGTGATTTTGTGCTGCTGCTTCTTTCAGGAGCAACATTGATAGTAATAGTCTTCCTAGTTTCCAGCCTCAAGGTTTTAAGTTCATTTGCTGGCATAGACTCAGAAACATATGTGGTTCACATGGACAAGACCAAGATCAAAGCTTTAGATGTCTCTCTTGGAACATCAAAAAGATGGTATGAGGCCATCATTGAATCTATTGCAGTGTCCTCAGCAGGTGCAAATGAAGAGATAGATCAGCCAGCAGCATTTCCTGAACTTCTTTATGTTTATGAAAATGTTCTTTCAGGTTTTTCTGCAAAGCTCTCCAAGAAACATCTTGAATCTCTAAGAAAAGTCGATGGCTTTCTCGCTGCCACAACTGATGAATTACTTATCCTCCATACAACTCATTCGCCTCATTTTCTTGGCCTGCAAGAGGGAAAGGCGTTGTGGGCTCCTCAAAATCTGGATTCAGATGTGATCATCGGTGTTGTGGATACTGGAATATGGCCTGAACACCCCAGTTTCAGTGGCTCAGGTGTATCACGGGTGCCTTCTCGTTGGAAAGGAAAATGTGAGGCTGGCACGAAATTCTCAGCTTCAAAATGTAACCATAAGCTCATAGGTGCCGGAGCCTTCTTCAAAGGGTATGAGGCTATTGCTGGAAGAATAAACGAGACATTAGATTACAGATCACCTCGTGATTCTCAAGGACATGGAACGCATACTGCTTCGACTGCAGGTGGTAATCTTGTAGAGGGTGCAAGTTTTTTAGGTCTGGCTAAAGGACCAGCCGCTGGAATGAGGTATACAGCAAGAATTGCAGCATACAAAGCTTGCTACCAATTAGGATGTGCAAGTTCTGATATATTAGCTGCCATAGAACAAGGAGTCAATGATGGGGTGGACGTGCTTTCACTTTCCTTAGGAGGCGCCTCAAAACCATATTACAATGACAACTTGGCTATTGCATCATTTGGTGCAATCCAAAATGGAGTTTTCGTCTCGTTTTCAGCTGGCAATTCAGGTCCTCGAGACTCCACAGTTAGCAATGTTGCACCGTGGATCATGACAGTTGCAGCTAGCTACATGGACCGTGGTTTTTCGACCAAAGTCCAACTTGGTGACAGGCGGGTTTTCTCAGGAGCCTCCCTGTATTCAGGCAAGCCCACAAAATCATTGCCATTGGTATATGGTGAAACTGCAGGCAGAGGAGCGGCTAAATTTTGCTCCAGCAGCTCCCTCTCTCCAAGACTAGTTAAAGGAAAGATTGTCATTTGTGACAGAGGAATAAATGGCAGAGTTGCAAAAGGAGAGGAAGTTAAAATGGCAGGGGGAGCAGGGATGATACTGGCAAATGATGAAAATCAAGGCGAGGAACTCTTGGCTGATCCACACATCTTTCCTGCTACATCATTGGGAGCTGTAGCAGCCAATGCTGTCAAGATGTATTCAAACTTCTCAAGCAATGCAACTGCTACAATCGAGTTTAAAGGAACTGTTTACAGCAACCCGGCTCCTGTTATGGCTGCATTTTCCTCACGGGGACCTAGCGTGATTGGACCCGATATCATCAAGCCAGATATAACTGCACCAGGAGTGAATATTTTAGCAGCATGGCCACCAAATATTAGTCCATCAGAGCTCAAAAGTGACAGAAGAAGAGTTCGATTCAACATTGTTTCAGGCACATCTATGTCGTGTCCACATATTAGTGGCCTAGCTGCACTTCTCAAATCCTTGCACAAAGATTGGTCGCCAGCAGCAATCAAATCAGCCTTAATGACAACGGCTTATACCCACGACTCTCATAATTCTCCAATATTTGATGCCGCTTCCACAAACTCAAAAATTGCCACCCCATTTGCATTTGGTTCTGGCCACGTTGATCCTGAGAAGGCTTCTGATCCTGGCCTAATCTATGACATCTCAACAGAAGATTACCTTTCCTACTTGTGTAGCCTAAACTACAACTCTTCACAAATGGCCCTCTTTGCTGGGGGGAACTTCACTTGCTCCCCCGGCTCTGATCTTCAATCCAGTGACTTAAACTATCCTTCTTTTGCAGTACTTCTGAGCAGCAATGCTCGGAACATTACAGTAACATACAAGAGAACAGTCACAAATGTTGGAACTCCTGTGAGCACTTATGCGGTGAAAGTGACTGAACCCGAAGGTGTATCCATCATTGTTGAGCCTAAAGTTCTGAAGTTTCGTAAGTTGGGGGAAAAACTGAGTTACAGAGTGCGTTTTACGTCAATAGCTGAAGGTACTGCATCAGCTAACTTCTCATTTGGGACTCTAGTGTGGGCTTCCAAGAAGTATTCTGTCAGGAGTCCTATTGCAGTCACCTGGTTGCAATAATTAGAGCATGACTATCCTACTCTGAACTAGAACTTCTCAAGCTAAGCCCACATATCTTCTGTACTCTTATCTTTCTCAAGATTTGAAGAATGTTGTGGTATTTCTCTGCGAATGTAGCAGTATGAATGGACTACTATTATTTCAAACTTTCAGAGCAACCTACTTCACCAACCAAGAATCAAGTGATAATCTCAGCTTGTGCAAATTAATTGGAGAAGCTGTCGATATAAAAAGTAAAAAAACCTTCTTAGGTAATATAGACGCAAAATGATTGGCCTTATTTGGGTCAAAGAATTTATATCTTATTTCCATCAGAACCTTCTCTTTTGGTATCTCCAAAAGTAATTGAACTTTTCTTCAAGCAATTGCTAAAGGGCTTTTAGTAATATACCTACTTATACCCAAATTAGCTCAACTTGGCCCATCAAGAATAAAATATACTCTCCAGATCCTCCTGCAGTCCTGCTAATAATGCAGTAAAACGACTTTTCGAGAAAGTTATGACTGAAATTTTGAAGCTTTTTCCTTTTCTTGCTCTAATGATTCATTCAAAGTTGGAAAGACTGACCCATAAATCAAGAAGAAAACCAGAAAATGAAATAACGCGTTTCTGGGTTGGGCTGGCCACTAGCCAATAGCGTAGCTCCACGTACATTACGACTCGTGGGTGTAAGTAGGTAACTGCAACTGCCTGCATTTGTCCAACCTATATCTCTCCGAATCATCAAGGTGTTCAATCTGTAACCTAAAGCAACCGGTAAAAAGTTGACTTTTTTCTTGAAAATTTCTACCCAAGAAAAAGATTTTGGTTTATGGTCAGGTATTATTGCACATTAAGCGTTATACAATTCACCTGGTTCAATATTCTTGTTTTCCTCCTTCTGGGCTCCAGAATATCGGTGAATTTACTGAAAGAATTCAAAAATTATAAGGTACTCATCTTCCCTCTTTGTCTCTCTCTTGCTTGATCAGCTTTTTTCAGGATCCCAGCTCAACTGGATCGATGATTTTCATGTTCTTGAATTGTAGGAAGAAATTGAAAGACCCAGTTGATAATTTTTCTTGGTAAATTCTCTCGTCTCTAAAGATTTCATCTTTTTTTCCGCCAGAAGCCCGTTAAATTTCCGTTTATCTGGATCACTTGTTGGTTTTAGTTGTTAATTCAGGCGAGGAAAAATCATTCTTGATTCAGAAAGAAAGGCCATTTTGATAAATGCTGTCTGTTGAGTTTTTCAATGACAAGATTTTGATCTCTATGCATGTATAGTAGAATCAGAGGTTAGAACAATTTGGTCCGCGAATGGACAACAACAATAGTTACCCTTCATCTCCATTCCCCTACAATCCTGGCTATGGCTACACACATGGTCCAGCACCTCCAAATCAATACCCACGACCTGCTCTTCATCCTTCGGGTTCGGGTTCATATGTCTATCCACAGCATTCTCATCATGGAGCCCCATATACCCTTTCACATACAGGGCCACTGGATTATCGATATCAAGGTCCTTCAACATCACTGGCACCCACATTTGCACCCGCCCAGACATCAGAGTATAATTCCGACCCTTATCAACTTGGTGTATACCCGGCTGCTCCTCCTCCACAACCTGGTCTTCAACCATTTGGTAGTTTCCAATATGGTTCATATCATCACCTCCAACGTCTAGAATCTGGGAGATTGCAGCCTCCGGATGTTCAATCTGGAATTCCTTCTAGGCTCAGCTGTGATTACCCCAGTCATCACCGGCACCAAAGTAGTTCATTGTCTGGGGGGGATTCAATAGCAAAGGCTGACAATCTAGATGCTAGTTCCCCCATTTACCCTCCGGTTTATCCTCCTATTGATAATCAATTGGGAAATATGCATTTGGCTGATGATCAGAACCAGTCATCTGTGCCAGCTTCCCCTCCAGCCCCTGCATCTTCATCTGCATCGCCATCCAGTCCCCCTCAAAAATATCACTCGGGACCCTTGCCAAGGACTAATAAACATAGTGGTTCTGGGGCTATATATGGGCAGCGTATTTGCTCCTTTTCAGGCTGGGAGACATCTCCTACTGTCAAGGCAGAGCGCCCTTCTCCCATAGCCTCACCTATTGCCCGACGTCCCAAATTTCCATATGGTGGGACAGGGATGCAGCTCGTGGAAGTTTCGTCGTCTAAAACGTCTTTGAGGGTTTTGCTCTTACATGGGGACTTGGATATTTGGGTATATGAAGCAAAAAACCTTCCAAACATGGATATGTTCCACAAAAGAATAGGGGATATGTTTAACAGATTGCCTGGTAATATGAGCAGCAAAATTGAAGGACAAATAAACCGTAAGATTACAAGTGATCCCTATGTCTCCATAACAATAACAGGTGCCACTCTTGGAAGGACTTTCGTTATTAGCAATGATGAAAATCCTGTTTGGATGCAAAATTTTATAGTTCCAGTAGCTCATTATGCTGCAGAAGTGAACTTTGTGGTGAAGGATAACGATATTGTAGGGTCGCAGCATATAGGAACCGTGTCAGTTCCACTTGAACATATATATGGAGGAGGGAAAATTCAGGGATTTTTTCCAATTCTTAATGCTAGTGGCAAGCCTTGCAAAGTTGGAGCTGTTTTGAGTCTATCGATACAATATAATCCAATAGAGCAACTGAGCATTTACCATCATGGAATTGGTGCTGGCCCTCATTATCCAGGAGTTCCTGGGACATATTTTCCACTTAGAAGAGGTGGGACGGTTACTCTCTATCAAGATGCTCATGTCCCTGATGGATGCCTCCCAAATTTGAGGCTTGACAATGGGACACAATATATGCATGGGAAATGTTGGCGTGACATCTTTGACGCAATACGCCGTGCTCGACGCTTGATCTACATTACTGGATGGTCAGTGTGGCATAAAGTTAGACTTGTTAGGGATGATAATTCCATCTCTGAGTATACTTTGGGTGAAGTTCTGAAGTCAAAATCACAGGAAGGAGTGAGAGTGCTGCTTCTTATATGGGATGACCCTACGTCAAGAAGCATACTGGGGTACAAAACAGTAAGTGCTTGCATTATGTTAAACATTTTGATTACTGCAACTTGAACTAATATAATCAATATAATCTCAGAATGTGATTGACTTCTGTTCTGTTGGTTAACATTTGTAAGCATGGTACCACAGGGCAGGTAGTCATCCATCTTTATTTAGCCTCAATGACCTTGCTGCTCTTCTAATGCGAAAACAAAAATTAGAGACGCCTAAGAAAGTTTGTGGTATCAGATTAACAAGTATGCATGAAACCTCCTTCCCCATCTTGTTTTACAGACAGATGTTTTTGGGGAGAAATTTAAGTTTCTACCATTTTTCTAAATGGAGAGAGTTAGGTGATTGTGATAAAATTGACTTCCAAGCTTATCAGCGAAAGTTTTGCCATTTTTGGCATGTTTTCCAGTTCTATGAGTGAAGAGAATTGATGGATCACATTGGATTTTTGATCTCCTAAATGCTGATTAAATTTTTATTTTTCATGTGTAGTTTCTGTTAGGAGCTTTAGAGTCTAATATCCATTAAATGCTGGGTCCTAAAGAACTTTCTTTTACAGTTTCTGATTCTCCGATTGAGTAAATTGGTCTCTTTTCTCTTTTTCCTAAGCAGTCCATGATTGTAAATTTATACATGTTCAGGATGGAGTCATGCAAACTCATGATGAAGAAACTCGTCGTTTTTTCAAAAATTCTTCTGTTCAAGTTTTGCTTTGTCCTCGAGTGGCTGGAAAGCGTCACAGCTGGGTGAAGCAGAGGGTATGGTTTCAGATGAATCGTTTTACCTTTCTTTCTCTTAGTTCAGGATGTTTATATCATGTACATGCCAGAAGGACTAAACTTTGTTGCTACCCTTCATTAACATTTTTGTTTCTACAAAATCGAGCATGTGATGATTGCACAGATTCTTCATATTGCATATCTATGACTAATGATACATGTGCATGTTCTTTGAATGTGTAGTGGTGCTCAATGAACGTTAGCTCCTATATCTCTGGTGTGCTGCTGAAGGATGATGAGTTCTAAAGAAGCATTTTGAGCTGCTACCTCTAGAATTAAAACCTTTCTCATGTCTTATGTAATGGCTGTTACATCTTAGAATGTATAAGGTTGGAAAGTGGCAGAAGTCAACCTTAACCTGGTGTAGGGAGGGGGGTGGCTGAAGCAATGTCTTCTAAGAAGATGTCAAAATGTAAATATCAATTGTCTGATTCTTTTTATAAGTACATACATGAAACTGGAAGTCCTAAAAGGATTTCACCAGAATAAAGTTCCATCAAGGGAATAAACGAAATAAGTGGAGACATTCTTTACAAGTGATGCAAGAGAAGCAATAATGTTAATGTCTAATGAATAGCATTGTATAGTTTAGACTTTAGACGAATTCCAGGTATAACTCGACTAATATTGAACTTTTACCTATTTAAGTAATGGGTGTAATGCTTAATTAGTGGCTATTAGCAGATAAAGAGTGGGAAAAATGTTGACTTACAAACAAAAAGTAATAACACTTCTCCTTTTGTTTAGCTTATTCTTACTTATCTAGACTTTGGGGGATTACTTGTTTTCACTCAATATTCAAGAAATTACAACTCTGCAACTTGGGTGCATAGGATGGAGTAGATCTTGGAAAGGTAGAAAATGGATGCCTTTATGTCAAAATTTGTTGGACCACGCATGGGTTGTGTCCTACCTGAAAGCGACTGCTCATGTTGAACTTCAAATGTTGTTGAAGTCACATGCTGACAACAGGAGGAGTCTACTATTATTGGGATTGGTTGACACGAACATATAAGTCATGTTAAACTGTTGAATAACAAGCCTTCCGTTTTCTATTTCGATTTATAGTATAGAAAATTTGTGTGCTTGGGAGTCCCTGATAATTAAATAAACCAAGATTTTACCATGCCTGCAATTTTAGAGAGACGCGAAAGTCAGGGGTTCTAGCAACATCTCGTGAAGCTTGTGTTTTCAATATAAGAAGCAAATATTAGTCGTCATCTGTGTCTCATGTTAAAAGTTGAGTCCTAGATTGGTTTTGCAGTTAGTCTAACTTAGAGTATTCTGCTCTGTTGCTTGTGGGTTCTTATGTATAAGTTTTACCACATTCCTTCTATGAGCTTTAGATTACGCTTGAGTTGAGTTGGATAGTTCTGATCATTGGAAAAGTGATCTTATTGCAATGCGGCCTCGTTACTCTTTGCTAGAGAATTTTGATTTCACATGTTCAGAACACATGATGTTGATCTACATTTACTACTTTTACCTAATAGTACTTAGCTTAACTTCTCGGCGAGGGCAGCATTTCGAGCAATTAATGTTATTAGATGACATCTGGTCAGCAAGAAGCAGTTTCATCCAAATTTTGTACATTGCTTTACGTCATTAACAACAAGCTCTTTACATGGCACAGTGAGAGCACCATTATCCTGGAAAGCATAAACGGTCACTATGTTGTTTAGCTTAAATCGCTGTTTTATTGAACTGAGATATGCTGATTACCTTTTAAAAGTTGCTGGTTTGCTCTTGAGTTGTGCTTGTTACATCAGCTTTTTAATGTTGGGGTCATTGTCTAAATTGACAATAAAACTTGGTGATTAATGTCTTATAATTTCATGATTAGGAAGTTGAAGTCATTTATACACACCATCAGAAAACTGTTATAGTTGATGCTGATGCTGGAAATAACAGAAGAAAAATAATTGCTTTTCTAGGAGGACTGGACATGTGTGATGGACGATATGATACTCCTCGGCATTCACTATTTGGAACGCTGCAAACTTTCCACTCAGATGACTATCACAATCCAACTTATACGGTAAATCTTTTCCTTCTATCTCCAGTGCATGTTATTTTATGCAAGTACTCAATTGCTGTCAAGTTAAAAATTTTAACTTAGTTGGCCACCAGCGCTGACCTCAGGAAACAGAATATGGTTCCACGTGCATGGTGGACCAGAGACGATAAGAATTTAATATGTCACTATTTTTTTCTTACTACTGGCTGTGTAGTGCACTAATTATCAAGCATCTCTTATCTATTCTCTAAATAGACAAATAACAAGGAAATACTCCTCATTTCTTTAGTTTAGGGATAATCTGAGCCATGCCAATTCTTCATTATCTACAGACCCTGATGTAGCATCAAACAGACATGTTTGTTTTCTGTTTAATTTGATGAAAATGCGCCCTAGCAAGAGAGACCAGTTTGTGGTTGTAAACAGTGTTGCCTTTGTCTATTTCTTGATTGAAGTCAATACCTGAACAGGGAAATGTTACTGGTTGTCCACGAGAACCGTGGCATGACTTGCATTGTAAAATTGATGGGCCTGCAGCATATGATGTTCTAACTAACTTTGAGGAGCGATGGCTGAAGGCAGCGAAGCCCCATGGAATTAAAAAACTGAAGATTTCATATGATGATGCATTGCTCCGAATAGAAAGGATGCCTGAAATATTGGGAATGGCTGATGCTCCTTGTGTACGTGATGACGATCCTGAGGGTTGGCATGTGCAGGTAAACTGGTCCCATCGAGCTTTAGGATCCGTTTGGTCCTTGGATTTTAATCAGGAAAGGACTACGAAAAATATGTTTCCTCAACAAATGACTGTACTTGTTTGCTTTATGTTTGATGCCCTTTTTCCTTCTCCTCACCAAAATCCAAGGTCCAAACATAGCATTATAGATCGCAAAATTACATCAGCTTTATGAAAATGGACTTGATTTCTTCTTCTGTACATCATTCAGGTGTTTCGTTCTATTGATTCAAATTCTGTGAAAGGCTTCCCAAAGAATCCTAGGGACGCTACAAAGCGGGTGAGCTGAAAACTGGATTCTTTGCAATCAAATCTTTTGGTTAAGAGTACCTTTCCATAAAGATTATTGTTATATTGGACAGAACTTGGTGTGCGGGAAGAACGTTCTTATAGATATGAGTATACATACGGCATACGTTAAGGCGATCCGTGCTGCCCAACATTTCATATATATTGAGAATCAATACTTCATCGGGTCCTCATATAACTGGAATCAATACAGGGACATTGGTAAGAGCAGTATTTCTCATTTCATAGTATAATTCCCTCCCATCCGGAATTGGTTCGTTATAATAGTGGAGATTAAGAGCTTGAACTCTCAAGCTACACTTGGCTTCATGTTCAAAATCTTTCAAGATATCTTGTGGCCCAATGTTTTGCAAATTACGTCTCCCTGCATTTTCTTGATTTCACTATCATTTGTAGCAATATTACTATTGAAAAAGTTGTGGTGCCTGGCCTTCATGTTCTCAAGGTTCCTCGACCATGCACACTGAAAGCCACGTGATTCCTTTGCAGGTGCTAATAACTTGATTCCCATAGAAATTGCGTTAAAAATTGCCGAAAAAATTAGAGCGCATCAGAGGTTTGCAGCTTATATTGTCATCCCAATGTGGCCTGAAGGTAATCCAACCGGAGCTCCTACACAAAGGATTCTATTTTGGCAGGTGTGTACTGATCTAACATCGAAGGCCCATATACATAATTTCTGCTGTATGAATTCTGTAACATATGCTTGAACGAAGAGGAGAAATTGGGACTATATAGTATTAAATGAATGGTGATATGCTATTTGTATCGATCTCTGCTTTTCTTAGAGTTGCATTTAGAGTTTGCATTAATGGTTAGCTCTTTTGCAGCATAAAACAATGCAAATGATGTATGAACTTATTTACAAAGCTCTAGTGGAGGTTGGCCTTGAGGATGCCTACTCACCGCAAGACTATTTGAATTTTTACTGCCTTGGCAACCGTGAGGCACCCGATGCAAGCGCTCCATCTGAGAATCAGGCCGCAGCAAACACTCCTCAGGTATTCCATCCTTATATTTTAGGGTTATTTACACTTCACTGTTTACACGTGTCCTCTCTCATTGTGGTTTGCACGAAAAATACTCACGTTAGTAAAAATCATACAAAATTTAGTGTCTATTTTAGACAAGATTTTTCATGCTCGTTTTGTATTTCAGGGACTCAGCCGGAAAAACCGCAGATTCATGATTTACGTTCATTCTAAAGGCATGATCGTGGACGATGAGTATGTAATAATCGGGTCGGCAAACATTAATCAACGTTCCATGGAGGGTACTAGAGACACAGAGATCGCAATGGGAGCCTATCAACCTCACCATACCTGGGCAAGAAAGTTATCCGGTCCACAAGGACAGGTAACTAAATTCTTGTGCTTTTTAATAATTAATGGCCGCAAATGAGAAAATAATACAGGAAGAATACAATCCAGCACACTCGAAACAAGAGAATAAAGACACTTGCGGAGTCTAAAACTTGGTACCTTGTCGTTTTTGTATAGATATACGGGTATAGGATGTCGCTATGGGCCGAGCATCTTGGATTCTTGGAGGAATGCTTTACTAGACCGGAGTCCCTAGAGTGTGCAAGACGAGTTAGATCACTGGGGGAGGCTAACTGGGAACAGTTTGCATCCAATGAGGTAACAGAAATGAGGGGACACCTTCTCAAATACCCGGTCGAGGTTGATCGAAAGGGCAAAGTGAAGCCGCTACCAGGATATGAAACCTTCCCTGATGTCGGAGGAAACATAATTGGATCATTCCTCGCCATACACGAAAACCTGACTATCTAACTCCTCTGTTGCTCTGAACCACATTTAGAGACACTGTTATAAACTGGAGTTGGCAATTTTGAATCTTGAACTTGTAATGCAGTGTGAAACCTTCCGGCTGTTGGTTTTGTATATTTCTGGGAGCAAACAAGTACGCGAAGCGATGATCATACTACCATTGTGAAGAATTTTAGGCGTACGTTGTAAACTTGGAGTCGGGTGTGTATATGTCCCCTCTTCTTTAAAGTTAAAATTCAAGATCCAAACACAACAACGTAAGTATCCGAGTAATAGTTTTAAGGGCGAGAAAGTCCTGAGAATGCAACTTTTTCATTAACAGGAAAAAAAACAATTCTTGGAGCACTTGCAACTTTCTTGGAGTCAGTCATATGATGCAATATTATGAAGTAGTTCATACCAAAATGGTACAAATTCAGACATATTTTTCTCATGTTACACAGTTCAATTGAGGATAAGTGGAGAAGTATTTATTTAGTTTCTGGAGCCAAACATGACAGATAAAAATTAAGTAGTGTAAGTGGGTAATGGCAGAGTGGAACTGGAAATGGACCCACTGCACTGAGAGTGGACCTCGTTTTTCACGGGCTTTTTCTAAACAATGGGACCAGAGAGAGAGACCACTGCAATAACAAAAAAAGTAGACTTCATTTCTCAATTCAATTATCTTTACTCATTTGGTGGGCCTTTTACTACCTATTCATTGCATTTAACCACCCCCCTCCCCCCAGGAAAAATATATATATAGTCCTTACACAATGTTTTGCAGCAAACATGAGTCGAGCTTAAGTAGTTTAATTTTGTTTTAAGTTTTCATAATTACAACATTTATCGACTATGGAGTACGAAAAATTTCAAATATGATGGTTTTATTCATTAATTTTGAATCGTAAAATAATTTAATTTATTTTTCAAGTCGCGACCATATTTATTTACTTAGGTGTTGTAGTGAAGCCCATGGTTTTAGCATTACCAAGATGAGTTGTTTGGTAGATTAAATGGGGGTGGGGTCCATATCTAATATGAAATATTGATGACTTGGAAACACAACAAGAACAAGAACAAGAACCTCATCAACCTCTCCCCCAACCTTTAATTTGTGGACCACCTACCTAAGAGTGGTCCTCAATTTCCACCCCAATTATGGACCCATGCTCCATTCACCATGCCCCCACACTCTTTCTTTCCACCTACATTTACACATCAAACCCTCCTTGAATTTAAAACTGTGAAATTTGTCCCAAAATCTTAATATAAAGGGTACTTTTAGTTTGAATCAAATTCAATTAAATTAAAAAAATAAAATAAAATAATTATGTAGTAAATACAATATTACTTTGTATGTAATTGTTGTACAGTTACATATGAAAAGGTATGATTTTTAGTAAATCTTTTTATGAAATTATTATGTTAATAGGAAACATTTTTTTGTTCAAATTAGTTAATTTGAATTGTTGAACCGGAACCCTAATCTTAAAAAAATTCTTGAGTATTGTAAAGCAAATTTTAAGTTTTTGAATGAGGGACAAAATATTTGGATAAGAATGAGTGAAATTTGAAAATCTTTAAAATACATGTTACTCTATTTTGCATGTTATTTCTCCCCACATACCTTCTTTGTTTCCTTACTATATATCTAGGGTTTAAGCACACAAATTGTTCCAAACTATGTTGGACAAAACTTGGGACACTTTCTTCATCAAAATACATCTCTATTACTTAATAGTAGTTATACGTCTGAACTAATACGGTTAGTGTTGATAATTGATATCTAAATTCATTATGGTTCTTACAATTAAGATTAATGATGTAATTAAATTTTCCAAGGGGAGAAAAGGAAAACGGTTAATGATAAACAAGCTCCACTATTTATTTAAGATTAAAGATTATGAGTAGTTACATCACCTAATCCCCAAAAAAAAAATGAAAAAGAAAAGAAGAAATGGAATTATGGTTGAAGGGGTTGCTTGACCATAACTATGCGAGGAGATTGAGATTATGAGACTAAGAAAGAAATGAAGGTAAGAAGTGGAGCAGCAAACGCGTTGAAGAGGCCCACCAATGTCAGAAGCCCATTGCCGGCCACGTCCCCCCACTCTCCCTTCTGCTCCACCAAAGCTAGGCCCATATACGGGACCACCCCGGCGGCCGCCCAGCAAGGACGTTCTCCGCCTGCGGGTCCACCACCTCGGACACTGTGCCCCCACGTGGGCCCCTTCTCCCTTTTCTGCCTCCACTCTTGTGGACCCCTTCCGCCAACCTAAGCTGGAGGCCTTGCTTCCACTATCACACGTGCGCATCTTAGTCTCCAACACCACCGTCCTCCTTGAATCGGCGCTTCACGCTGTTGTTGACCTTCCATTGGAGTTCATTGTCAAGCTGGAAACCTCTCGTCTTAATTCTTGGCCGAACGAGTGGGCACAAATGGGAACTCCTTTTTCTCGTGAATCTCCCAGGAAACATCCCTCAGCATCTGCGTCTTGGTCGCCCCAGAACTGTTACTCGAACTCGGTAAATTCGGTTTCTCCGCTGAAACTCCTGCGCTCAAGCTCTGAAAAGTCTGCAGATTAATCTGGGCCACAGGTTGCGCGACGTTAACGCCGCCGCCGGAGGGTTGCATAGCAGCTACGAAAGCAGAAATAGGCCGCGCGGCGGCGGAAATGTTGACCACCGGGGCCAAGTTTAGAGCAGCGGCTGGCTGAACTGTTAGAACCTGTGCGGCCTGATTTGGTGGGATTATGAGGAAAGTTGGGGTTGATGAGTTTGAGTTTGATGCTACTGTCGGAATAGCCCACATGGCAGGGATTGGGATAACTGACATTAACGGGGCGGAAACTGAAGCGTTGTTGCACGATATAATTGCGGAATTATTAGCATTGGTGATGGCGAAATTATTAGTAGCGTTTGATGCGGGGTAGCCGGTGGTGTTTACATCAATGAATTCGCTGCTAGAGGGACGCTTGCGTTTGCGATTAGTGGGATCGTCGGAGCCGCCTCCCGCGGCGGAAGAGGTGGTGGTTGGGATTTTCAAAGTGCCGTTGACCGACATGGCAATGGCGGGGACGGTGCCGGTCCCGGTAGCGGCGATGATGGCGGGCTCGGCTTGTTCCAACAGCCAACGGATGGTTTCCCCGTCAGACTTGTGTCCGAGCTCTCGGGTGAGCTGGAAGACCCTAGCGGCGCAGGTGGCGGGCATTCGGATTCTCCGGCCACGGCCCTCAACTTTGGTGTGGCGGTCTTTAGTTGAAGACCTTTTCATCTGGGGGTGAGGAAGTATTCCTGGTGGTTTATCCTCCCCCAAATCGGCGTCAGGTTCTTCAAGTTTGAGGGATATGGTGGTGGGTGGCGCCATGCGAAGAGGCTGCGCGGCCGTCGGCGTCCGGCGTGGATAATTAGGAGTAGAACCCTTGTTGTCTGTAGGGGGTGGGAGATTGAGTCCGGTTTCTTGATGATCTGCTGGAAAAGCTTGCGTGTGTGGGGAAGCCATGAAAATCAAATTATAAAGACTGAAAATTCAGAGAAACAAAACATAGAAATTAGAAGAAGGTGAAGGAAAGGGGAATCAGACGATCAGTTTAGTTTAGTTTAGATGGCAAAAAGAATGAACCCTGCCTGCAACCCTTAAATACTTATGACTTGTACGACTACTTGATGAGAGAGAAAGACAGTTAATTAGAGAGAGAGAGAGAGAGCGCGAGTATTGATGAGGAAATCTAACGGTTATTAGCCAACTATATCCATCAGCAAGACAATAGATGGGGTCCACGTGATGGTTTCATTATTATCAATTTTAATTATTTTCTTTATTAAAAAAAAAAAAAGAGAGGATATTCTTGGCAAAGGAAAGTCAGGTTGATTCGGATTTTTGTTGCAAAGATTAGAAGGGACAAAACAAACAATGCAGTGTCCCACTGTCACTGTGTACGTAGGACTCCCATTACAATTTACACTACTTACAAACTCACATACCTTCTACAACTTCTCTATCTCAATCTCTATTATATATTTAAATTTTAATTTAATGAGATAATGATGCAATTATCACATAATTAGTGTATTCTGAGAAAAAGAAAAAAGAAAAAGAGCATGTACAATGAATATTAATTATGTAATAACTGGTTTTCTAGATGAATTTTGATTGTCTGTAAATAATTCCACATCAAATTTAGAGGGCTGGTATAAAATATTGGGATAATTATATTTTTTTTAAATTTGATATAATTACATGTAAATTCTATATTATTTGAGAGATTATAATTAGTATTCTTAAAATTTGCTTTTGTCTAATAATCAAACTCTCTGTTGATTAAAATTCATTGAATTATTGTAACTAACAAAAACTTAAAATTGAAATTCATATCTAGTTACAATTTATTGACTATTATAACTCAAATTATTCTTGTACATTCCCACAAGGATAATTTAATTAAAAAAATTATTTAATTTATAATAAATTAATAAAAAAATATAATTTTTTATTAAATATTTTTTTGTTAACGAAAAAAACATAATTTTTTACAAGGATCTCCTAGAAAATGCAAAAGAGGGTTTTGTCCATGGAAATTTTGACACATCTCCATTGCGTACGAATGTGGGCCACAAGGACAAGGTGGTCTCGTCATCGCTCAACTCATACACCATACGCACCCTATACATATGTAGATTGAATTAATCCAGCTTTAATACCCCCCACCCCCCCCCCCCCGCCCACCCATACTATTAAATTCCAATCCCTGCTTATGCTTAGGGCTGGGGCTGGGGGGGGCACCACTCTAGGAGATGGGGGTCGGACGCCTCCCCGGCTGTATTTTGTGGTGGTGGCTGCCCCTATATAGAAACGCATAGTAGTAAAAGCATTTTTGGAGAAAGGCCCACAAGAAGTGGGGCATGAGACGCCATTCAGCCCACTTGCTGTGGGCTGGTCCCCACATGGGGTTTGGTCTGGATAGGGACGCTTCCTATTGGGTGGGCCACTGAGGCCGAACCCGCTATGGCTGCCACCTCCGATCCTCTTTTATTATGCTATGGTGGGGTGTGCTCTATGCTATGCTCCCTTTTCATGTCTATATATTTCACTTGCCCCCCACCCCACCCATCTAAGTATCCAACCTACCTAAGATTAGAACATACCAAATTACATCCTATTCCAAATTATATCAACCATTTTATAAATTTGGTCGGAGTTCATTTATCAATTGACAATCAATATATGTCGACCCCTGCTTCAACTATAATCTCTTTCCATGCTCGAGTGAGTGAGGCCCCATATATAAAAACATGTCAGCAAGTTCTGTTTCGATATTTTCTTTAATCGAGTTTGAAATTATTTTTAATATTTTCATTCCTAAGTCACGTGTATAAAAGATTGATGTGTCAGCAGTAGAGCGTAGTTTTTGATGGACAAGTATTCTGTATGGTGGGTATGTACGTATAGTTGGGGCCTGGGACTGAGACTAGAACTGGGGGGGCCATAAGGCTATATAGGGTGGGGTAGTACCGGATTTGTGGGTGCGGAGGGTTGGATTGGGTCCATTAGCCTAACAACACCCTCACCCACACACCCATTGGCCACAACTGCACTATATATATATATATATGTATATATATAATGAGGGGGTGGGGGGGGGGGGCTAATTAACTTCACCAGGGCCCAGGCCCTTTTTTCTGCCTAATATTTCAATCTTGACCTAAGTCATTTATTAAGAACCTATCCTTTTACTTTTATTTAAACAAGTAATAATGATATATATATATATACATGTATTCGGAACTTCGGAAATATTGATTATGGGAGTGGCGTTAAAAGAGAATAATATTGAAATAAAAAATTCAACAGGAGTAATAACGTTGAGGTTACTGACACCATGATTCAATTGGAGTATCATACATATCTTGACAACGTGATTTTCTGACACACAATTTGGAGTAATAACGTTGTTGGCATACATTACATGAACAGAACTATGCTTTTAACTGCGTATTATTGATGTGTCTGTTCATTACAACCTGAGCTCAAGTATTGATTGAATAACTGAAAGCTAAATGTTGCCATGTTTAACTAAAGAGAGGGGTTGTAGCACAACATTGAAGAAACTTTGAAAATCGGTAGAACCCATCAAGAATTTGTGTCATGAACCAGACATGTAGGTGTATCGAGTCTGCGCTCCAACAAGTAGTTCGACGAGTTTCTCTGCACAGAAAAGAAAAGATTTTAGTCAAGTTCCAATGAAAAAATCACACGCCGTGAGCCCCAAGTTGTCGTCTTCTAGCAATGGTGTCGCACTTGTCCTCACTTTACAGAAACTAGAAGAGACCCATTACACCCACGTATAAATCATTTTCACGTTTCCTCCCACGAGCACATAAGGGATATCACGAAAAGTATTCGTTACAGTGACATGATAAGAATAAATGTTTACACAACTGCAAAACTTACCAGTAAGAAGACCTATAATGGGCACCGGTTCTAGTAGCTTTTGTGTGGCGTCAAGTCTTTGCCTGAAGCATAGAACAAATGTTAACACACTGTTTCTTTTTTCTGCTGATCATACAGAAGGTGGAGCAGAAGAGGGAGAACAAGAGACAGAATGATAGAAATCTGCCATGAGAAAATATGGATTACCGGGTATACTTGGCGAAAAATGGATCTCTCATTAGGTAAAGTGCCCACAGCAGCTTCCGCCTTTTTAACTGCAGTATGCCCATATATGGAAAGAAATTTTAGCTTTAAATTGATATAAGAGGAATCTCAGTCGGGCAATCTGGTAAAAGTTATGGTCACACTGTATATGGGCAGAAAAATGATTAAACTTCATGAGAATAGAAGCGGAGTGTAGTTCTCTAGCAGGAAATAAAAAACAAAAAGGCACTTTAATAGGGGCAGACAGAGAGCCTAGAGAGTTTATAAAATAAGGGGAGACAAAACACATCCAGAAAACATGAATGTCTAACCTCATTCTTCTCAAGGTTGGAAAGATGGAAGTCCTTGCTATTGTGCCGCAAAGTTGTGAGAAAGGAAATAATTCCATTTCCAACGAGGTCTATGGCCAACGAAGTAAGCCAGGGAAACCATGATTGTGCACCATACTTTCTAATTAACAATACATATATAAGTGGTCTTAAGATAAACATCACCTCTCCCGTTAAACATAAGCCCCCAGGAATACCCTTCTCAGTCAAGAAAGTTGAGAGACTTGGTGTCCCCGCCACTGGTGCTGTGATGGCAGGAAAAGATAATTTAACAAACAAGTCTGGTTTATACTGAGCAATTGCGTGCCAAAATAAAATGTTTGACAAAGGAGAAAATTACTTGGAGGCTCCATTATCCCCTGCTGGTGCTGAACCCTGCGTAGCCATGTAGGCTCCGCAACTGTCCGCGCATTTTCACCAAATCTAGTTAAGGCAGACAATGCCCTCCCTTCAAGATTCCATGGATCTTGTCCAGGGTGATTCTTCAGAAAACCAGAAACCCCTTGCTGACCAGAATTTGATAATAACCCATTTCTGTGGGAATCAACATCATCAGAATTGCTTTTATCATTTATGCTCTCCCCACCATGTAAAAGCATTTTATAGCCGCTGTTGCGCAGAATTGCCAACCTAAGTAATACCCTGTAATTGGATCATCCACAGTTAATTTGTGGATACAGATTTTGGTTAGTTTTATGCAGAAAGTCACGGCATTTGGAAAGAGTTTAGATAATGTTACTATTTACTTGACAGATTCTGTTATGGCGATGAAGTTCCATTTCTTTTCTTCACCATAAAATTGCTGCGCCGCAACCTCAACAAGAGTTTCCAAGTCCTTAAGTAAAGTAATGCATAGTGAGAATGGTAAGGAAGAAGATTCAACGCGCCCTGTTTGCGGCTGTGTTGGAGTTGTATCGAGTATATGTTCATTGACGGTAGTGAAAATACCCAAAATTGATGTTACTGCAGGAAATTGCATGACATATATGATGGAAAATATCTTCATCAACAACAAAGGATAAAATGCTTCAAGGGATATAATTCTACATGATACACAGCATGGTTAAAAATGATTAGATATGTGAAAACAGGAAGTACCAATGGTTATAGGGAATCATGTTGTCTAATCTTCAAGCAATCATGACCACTAAGGTTTTAGTTGAACTAACATAATATCTCTTAATACAATGGATTCTGATTCAAATTATAGCGGGACTTCATAATATCCCAAACTGAAAGAATTTCTGACGTCAGGTTTTAGTGAAGATAGGCATGGAATTCTTATAAAGCTGAACATACAAGTTCATTTATAATCTATTTCACTTATTTTTCATTACTCAACTACTTTGAAAATTTCTTTCCAAATTGGTCCCTGTCCAAATGGGAAATAGTATGATATTCGGTTTACAATGCTTCTACTTTTCCTTTTCGCTTTCTTTCATTATATCTTGGGTCCAAAGAAGTGTTAGGGTTTATGAATGCGAGCTGAAAAGAGAAGAAAATATATTATAGAATGGAATAAAATTCATTTAGGTACATCTCATTAGTAACAAGAAGAAGCCATTGTTACCAAAATTCTACAAAACCTGCTTCTGGTCCAATTTCTGATTCTGAAAACCGCTCCGGGAGAAGCCATGTTAAACCCTGAACATACATTTTAAACAACATGGTAAGGTTGTGGCTTGCAAATCTCCACACAAGTCAACATCATTATATTCTAATGTTTCCACTTAACCCGAATGAATGAGAAAATCTGGAAAAGCTGCTAGAGAATATCCATCCCAGATGTTGAAGAAAAATTGCAACGACAGATACAGAAAATACTTTTTCAGATATAAATTGCAGATAAGTACCAAATTTGCCACCAATTACAGAAAACTTACAAATGGGGATTCAAGTTCTGACATACAATACCAGGTACTACTAACTTCATCTATAAGTAAAAACTCGATAACAGATAGACTTTTTCAGGCTCTATGTAATGCTTCTTATGAAAGTCCTCCACATTATCTTCATATCTAATTCAACAACAAGGCAAAACAACAAGTCTACTTGCTCATACAAACCTACGCCGATTGCAGTAGATTCATCACGACCAGAGAAGATTCAGTTCAAAAAAGTGGCAAGAGGAGGTAAGGCATGTTTCAGACGATGATTATGTATTCGCATATTGTATCCAACTTTCAGAGGAAACAGTCGGCTTCACCATGTACTGCTAAACCATATTATCTCATGTATATCACCATGCATCTTCAGCCATCTAACCACAGTGATACTAGAACTACCTATCAGACTATTGCATCATCACATCTCTGAAATGTCAGAACCCCTCAATACTAGTCCACTAGCATTCCAATTCCCCGGGCATTCAAGTTTCGCAACAATAAAAAAGAAAACTGGTCTTGTACAATCAATCTGCTTGACTAAATCCATAAATTAAATAATCACAGAATATATGCAAGTAATTACATTTGCGCCACGATCCAGAAGCACAGTTGCTTCCATAGACACCCAGAACTCTCATCGTACTGTAACTCTATTCTTACTACTCTGAAGTTTTTCCCCAAAACGAAAAACAAACAAAAAGAACGACGGATAAAATTCATCTATACCCCTGCTTAATTAGATATAACCACCACGAAAAGACAGATAGGAAAAAAAACAAAAACAAGAAAACGAAGAGCTTATCCGAGCAGGCTTACATTAGCTAAAGACTCGAGGGAATGCACATAGTCTCTGTTCCTCCGAACCCATCTCTTGTAAGCTTCCATGGGAAACAAAGTTTGAATCTTTACCAAAAACGAAGTACTCTTATATAATCCTTAAGCTTTGCCAGTTCAGTTTAATGGTAAAACAATTTGGAACCCTAAACTACTGGGCCACCATCCACCGCTTAATTGGAATCTTTTGCGATTCTGAAAGAAGCCCAGGTGAGGAAACAGGGAAAAGAGAGAACCCTTTTGGGGGTTTTATTTCTTGGGACGTGTGTGCGTGTGTATGTGACATATGCTTACAGGGATTGTTGCAGTAGAGGGAGGGATCAGGATGCGTCTTGAATGGATGAACAGATATTTAGTGGAAAGAGTTCTAATCAGACATGCCGTTTGTTGCATTGGGTATCTATAAAATATATATATATATATATATATAAAGAATTTTATTATTTTCGTTTTTCTTGTATAAGTACATCTTCCTTTTCTCTTTTTCTTTTATTGGGGATATTTGTCAATTTCTGATTTTGTGTTGTGAATTTAAATTCTCGAACTTGTAATAAATCTGTCGCTAGTTCAAATCCGATACTCTTTTTTCACCCACAATGGTTATATTACAATCTTTGTAACTGCTGGCCGTCACAATATTTTATATGCAAGTTCTTTATCATACTATGAAGAATTCATCGTAAAAGAGTAAAAATCATGAAGCACTTTCAGTTTCTGTCTGATAAACATTAGTCCATTTCAGAATCCAGACTTTTGAGACTGAGATTTTCACATGAAGAAAGAAACGAAAGATGCTGATCCAACTGAATTGTACTGTTGCAAGTTTACAAATGATGCATCATGGGACCATCAGATTACAATCAGAAAACAAATCCCTTATTGCATCTAAAAATGAGGGGGGGAGGAAAGAATTAATCCTTAGATCCATACAGCAGTTTGAATTTGTAATACATACTGATAACCCTCTAAAGTTGAATGGAGACGCAGTTTGCCATACGTCACTCTCTCCATCAGACAACGCTATGTGAAGGACTGCCTCCATGATACTGTGTTTGCATCAAACCTTTTGTTTCCCCTTTCTGAGTCTTTCGAGTTCTGCCTCAGCATCCTTAAGCTGCTCTCTAAGTGTTGATACTCTCTGCTCAAGCTCTTCTACTGTTCCTCGTTGAATGGATGATTGATACGGGGATAAAAAATGGCGTGAAAATGATTTCAATGCTTCAACCCCACAAACCTGGTAAACATTACCGGTCAATCGACGAACTCAGTAAACAAGAGTCAAATAACCTAACTATGGAAAGAGAAATCAGAAATATGGGAGTAGATCCTATGATCCATAAAGCAGGAGTATAAAAAAATGTTCTTGAAGATTTCAATTTTTTCCTTGCATAAAGAACATAAATTCATCAAACAATGAATGCTGATTGTCAAGGGTGAGAACAGGAATACTCAAAATCCATCCAATTGGGCACTTGAAAATATTGAGAAGATGAAGTTAGACAGTCTGTATATACCTCTTGGGGCAGCAATGGCAACTTAGTAATGTTAAAATCGTCGTATAACATGTAAAACTGATCCAGGTATTTTTGCTGCATGCGCATTCTAGCTTTGAGCAACTTTGATTCGACAACTGTAAAAATAACAAAGGCCATGCGAACTATAATTGGTAAGAAGTTTAATTTGGTATTGTAAAAGCATCGCCGCACCAAAAGAAAGAATTACCTTCTTCATCATAAATTACTTGGTTGATAATGATATTATGTGTATCTATCTCAAACTTAGTAAGTTCCTGAACAAGTCGTTCAGTTTCGTAAAGAGAAAGGAATTCTGGAATGCAGACACAGACAAAGGTTGTCAAATCCTGCCAAAAAAGGAAAAGTGAGCATCACGAAATTTTCCCAAGAACGCTGCGGGAGACAAATGTTAATGAAAATGTAAGCTTTTCCCACAATAATATCCAGTTACCTAGGTAGATGCACTTTACTAAGTAATCTATCCACACACTCAAACCAGCTTAAGATGGGAAAGAAGCTAACATTGACCAACTATCTTTTTACACGAGAAAGAGCTCAGGACAAAGAAAATATTCGTCAACTTATATTGTTCTTAGGAAGCAATAATAAAACCTTACCGGATCCTTGAACTGCTTGTTCACTTGTTCAATCACATCTTTCATGCCCTCAAGCTTTCCCAAGATGGCATCTTCACCAAATTCATCACCAACACCAAGAAGACGAGTCATCTGCCATGAAGTTATTGAAAGCTACTTAATTTCAACTTAATTATTTACTTAATTTCATATCAGCAGAATAGTTGTTTTCATTTGCAAGAATAGAAAAGACTGAACATTTGAACTAGCTAAAATATATAATAAAATAAAGCATAATTACCACACTTATACATGGGTTAGAGAAAAGTAATTGGAAGAAATCTCATCAAGCACCAAATTTCTTGGGTGCTTGATATCACCACTTGATTCAACATAAGGAGATCCTAAATAATCAGTATCAATTCATATGACCATTCAAGAACTGTAGTGAGAGTTCGGACTAAATGCATGAAAGCCGTACTAAAGTTCAAATCATGGCTTCAATCAAATAAACGAACTAGAATTTCAGTGTGAACATAAAAAATAAGAAATCTAGAGTGTCTCCGAAACCAATTCTAGATGGACTTTTGGGTCTCAGATTACAAAGTTGGTCATTGTCCATTACCTTTACAAAGACTTCTAGTGTGAAATGTCAATTCCACAGAACTCACCTTTTTGGTGTAGGAATTTAACTATCTCAAAGATCTAGCAGATTGTTTTTCTAACTCTTAACTTGAAAATTTGTTCCATTGTTCTAATCGAAAAAGTGTTACATATCGAGAATATAGGGGTTAGGTTTACAATTCATGTTGGAACAACAACTATTACAATTACAAATTTGGAGGCTACAAAAATGTGTTTCAAGGTGGTATTTGTGTTGATTACTGAAATCAACATGGCAAATATAGAAGCAAGCATACATACTACTTTAGTTTCGATTACAATTTTGCCCCTAAAGTAGCCATCAATCTCCACCTGTCAAAGAAATGTTTATTTTTAAATTAAAAGGTACGCTGGAAATCATACCTGGCTCAACAAGCCACCAAATTTATTCTTCAAACTCATCATTTTAGCAAGCCCTTTTTCTAATGTTGAAGGAAACTGTAACAGCCGAAGCGTATGGCCAGTTGGAGCTGTATCAAATACTATGACAGAATAATCCATACTTTGCACTAGCCTGAAGAAGATCATTAATAGCAATAAGAATTTTAGGACAAAGACCAATATCAAATTATATAATAAATCATATATGATGGATCACCAAATATTTGTTTACATTAGTTAGAGAACTTGTGATAAATAAACATTCTTTCGTTTGTAATCCAAACTTCAGAGTTAGGAGTACATTATCTTACTCTGAACTTTAGAAGAGGAACTAAAACAATGTAAAGACAAGAAAAAGATGTAGGCTGAAAGGGATTCCCAAATGCAGCTGACATAATATCAAAAAGTGGTCACTCCATAACTGAATCAATTGACTAATTCAAACCAATATTACTTCTCAATACAACCTGTCTGGCATATTTTACTTCTTGACAGAAAGTTTCATATCTATACATGTGAATTTTGTCGAGAAAGAGGACGGAAATTGTACTCAATGAACTCTACTTTGAGAACGTATCAACAAAAAGGCTCTTCTGCCAAATCCAACCAGCTAACCTTTTGTTCACTTAATAAATTAAAGATAAAGCTGGAGTACATTGCAGACATCAAATGTGGAGCATCTTGAAACACTAGTGAGACATCAAACTTACTTGAGCATTTCAGCAAAACTCATAGCCTCATCAATTCCTGGAATAGAATTTGCTAAATCTGATATAAATCCATCAGTAATATCTGTCCCAAGGCTGTCTTCATGTTCCACGGTAGGATCAACTTCCTAGAACACAGAACCCCAGCTAATCACGTGTCTAAGATCAAAGAATTTCATGCATACGCCAGTCCACATATAATGTCAATACATAAATTCTCCATTCCAAACCATATTCATAAATAAATTTCAAGTCAAACCAAAATCTGTGTGCTGTAAGTGCTGGATTTCTAACAGCTATTCATCCATTAGTGTGAAGAAGAACACAAATCGGCAACCAAAAAGCTTCATGTGCATCAATATTACTCTGTTCTAATGCCAAAGATGACTGAGTATAACTCACAAACAGAGACAATCTACCACCAAATTAGAAGGAAACAATGGAGTTGGTATTCCACTTGATCAACATTCCAGACATGATTAACCACAAATTTTCAAGGTAAGACCCAAAGAAAAGCTTTCTTTGGTAAATGTCTTAAGAAAAAAATCCAAATAAAAAAACATTTAAAAGTTAACCGATTGTGAACCCAACAAAGTTTACACTTCCAGACAATCACAAACTAAATTATCGATTGACAATCTTAAAAAATAGATTACAAACTTAGAATGAATGAAGACAAGGTTCTATAAAAAGCAGACAGGCGCGACTCGCTATACATCCAGAGCTGAATTCCGCATAATCCCCCTTACAACCAAACATCCAACCCAAAATCAATCCCCAACTTTACTTCTCAAACCAACTAAATACGATCACCAAATTGAAAAACAACCCAAAGGAATGACAACAAGAAGTATAGGTTCAAGAATCAAATTGGGGTTCGCGAGGACCATACCATGGCGTACAAGTTAGAGAAGCCATTAACAAGGGTAGGGCTCTTGGTGAACTTCTGCTGGAACGCATCACTTAGATTATGTGCTGGGTCGGTGGAGATGATGAGCACAGACTGTCGCACCCGCGCGAGCAAGATGGACAGAATAGAGCTGCACGTAGTCTTACCCACGCCGCCTTTCCCACCGACGAAAATCCACTTCAATGAGTCCTGCTCGAGTATATTCTGCACTGTTGCCTCCGGCAACTCTTCGTTGGAACCCATCAATTGTCGCTGAATGCACTTGGTCTTGTTTCTTTGATGTTTGTGTACTGGTCTCTGGGGTTTCTTGTTGTCTTGGAATTTCTACAAAGCAGTTGGAGTACGGCGGAGGTTTTGCTTAGGTGTCTTGTTAGAAGAGATCTACGGGGGAGTTCTGGTTCTTGCCTGAAATAGAAGACTGCCTTGACTAAAGAATCCTTCTTGGTTCTTTTGGGTTCTTTTACAAATAGTTCAAAGATACAGTACTTATGTGTTATTATACTCAAATTTCTCCCACGTGAACATAATTGCAACATCTCCCTTTAAGGTTCATTTATTACAAAGATGCCCCTTTGTTTTTTTGGTACAAAATTAATTGAGGAATATTTATTATTTTCCAAAGCATTTCAATTCTTTCCTTTCATTTTTTCTTGGGTATTTTTAAAATTTAGCTAAAAGTTTTCTGTATTAAAATAATAGACAAAAAATTCCTATATTTTTTAAAATATTGCATACTCTTCTCTTCAATTAGGTAAACTTCAACGGCATTAATTTTTCATTGAATTGACTGTTATACATTTCTTATTACAATTATTGATCTTAATTCTTAAACAATAAACGGTTCAAATCTTAAAAAATTTAAAATATATATGATTATATCTACAGTATAATGACCTATAAGCCTCGTTCTACCACCCCTTTCTGGAAGGTGCGGCAGCCAAATCCAGGGCAACCTCGCCCTGGATCTGGATGACCACCGTCACCTAGATTTGAGGCGACGAAGAAAAAAAATTATTTTTTCTAAAAAAAATATTTTAAATAATATTTACAATAAATAATATGACTCGAAATAATTAATATAATTTGTTGGTATTTTGATATTTAATTAGTATATTTTATTAAAATATAAAATGTATTCAATTAATAATATATAATTTTTATAAGTAATTTTTATATTTCATAAGTTTTTAATTTAAAATAATTTTAGTATATTAAATTTGTATTGTGTTAAATTAAAATTTTAATTTTTAAAAATTTTATATACTGTTCAGGTGCATTTATATTTGAATTTATACTTCATATGAAATTCTTAATTTAAAGATAATTTTAGAATATTAAATTTGTTTTGTATTTTTTAAATTAAAAATTATATACTATTTAGTTGTTTTTATATTTAAATTAATATGTTTCATAATAAATATAATTTATTGTAATATATTTGAGCTCAATAACTAATCTAAATTAATTCAATATTTAAAAAAAGTTATATAAATAAATTAATTTAAAATGTATTTAATATTAAAAAATGGACAAAATGGACATTTAGATACTTAAAATAATCCTCAGAAAGACAAAAAAATGAAGCTCTCTTGCACAAAAGGTGAGTGCGAGCCACTCTATGTTTGTTTTTAACGGATAAGGTGTTTTTTTTTTTTTCGCTGTATTTTATAAAACATAGGGAGTTTTTTACCTATTAAATTAACACAGAGGAGCTTTCAATTTCTTGGATGCAATCCCGTTCAGACTTCCAAGTCAAATATAATGTAAAATTCTCTTGTTATTTCTAGAATTCAATAACAATATGAAAAAAAAAAAAAAGAAATATTTACTTTTTTATATAAAAGATAATTTGCTCGTTTGCAATATTACATGAAAGGTTGCTTGAAGAAAAGATCATCAGGTTGCTGAAGAAAGATGATTTCCAGATATGTACATAAGGAGTTTACATTTGAAAGTGAAGAGTTCATATGCATCACACAACTAGTGAAGGGTGATTAATAGAGAGAATTGTATGTGAAACAAGTGGCAATGATGGAGCAGATACAGATCAACAGGGAAGGCAGCAGAGTCGCATTCAAGAGCTTGCTCATACCCCAGTAACCAGCCAACGTTATCGTGCCGTCTGCCACTACTCGAGCCAAAGTCCCAGCTTCTGTCGACAGCAACCCGCCGTTGTATGTCCCTCTTGAAAGCCGTGATGACATCACTCGAGACAGGAGAGACAGGTTGACACCTGGATTAAAGAAAGGAAGTAAGAGTTGAGACAAGGTTTTGTAGCAAGACTCATTCTTGTTTTCTGTACGTTATGTATGTCTATTTTCTTGACAAGGGCTTATCCCTGCTCCTTTCACAGGATTTAATCAGAAGATTCAGAGCTTACCTTCTAGAACTTCAGCAGCAACAAATGTAAGTAAAGCCGAACAGACGTACTGAGGCACAGAATAAGGGATTATAAGGTGGAAGCTGAGAACTATGCCCACGAATACCATGACTTCTGATGCCAGTAAAACTTGCCTGCACAGTTTACAGGAAAAGCCATATTCAGCAGTGCCTCATGGAGATTACAAAAAGGCAAAAATGATCACCTCTTGCATGGATGAAACTAAGTACTATTTTCTTACTAAGGATGGAAATTGTAAATTGATTAGGTTCACAAATCTATGAGCATTTGATCTCCTTCATCTTTTACAATTATGTGTGTTGGCAAGTAAAAGAACAGGGTCAAATGACATGAGCTGAAGAGATTCAAATGAAAGTATGTCGAGTTTGGGTGCATAAAACTCATTGCAGAGGTCCTGATATATCTTATTAAAGTGAATATTTACAAGGTAGAAACCCTGTGTAGTATGTCAACCAAGAAAAGGCCAATATTTACCTTTCCTCAAACATGTTGGTGAGGTAGCTTCCAACGATAACATTTACTGGAAGGACGGTAAGTCCAAGGCATGCCAGAAAAATTGCAACATTGCTGGATGACCATATGAAGTAGTATGCAGTAATGACGCTTGATTCAGCCAGCAAAACCTCCATAGCATACTTGAGCATAAAGTATATAAATAACTGTACCTGTTTTATCAAGAAAAGCCACCAATCTTCAGAATATACGACTATATCATAATATAAAACTACTTTGCCAGCTATTAGAGACGAGACCTTTACAGATGGTGTAAGCAACTTATATGCAGACATAATTGATGTGACAGGTTTGCAGCTTTCCTCTGAAGCTTCTTCACTAATGTCTTCATCTTCATCTTCATCTTCATCTTGTTGCTTCTCTACTGAGCTTGAAAGCAGTGGTTGGGAGACACCATTCTGTAAACCTCCTGTTCCGAGTCCTACATTGCAAAAGGAGCATAACTAGATTCAATCTAGGTACTAGTCAATTTTGTCTATTTCTTTATGGATATATGAGAAATCGTGTGTTGGACTGGACAACAAACATTTTCAGTCCGAAAGGATAAGCTAATTTTCTTCTTCCAACCTAAGTTGAAGATGCTGCAGTTCAACTGTAAATAGCCAGGACTCAAATTGTCAACTGTAACTCTCCACCAGCTTCATGCCCTTTAGAAGGATGATTTAGCCCCAAATAAACGCCTAGCAGTCCTACTTACAGACATGAGGACTACAAATGTTGATCTTAAACAAGCGAATTTAGGAGATTAGTTTCTTGTTTCTAGCCTTCTTTGGTAATATCAAAAGCATAGTATGAAATGATAAGATAAACCTAATTCACATACCACTGTTAGTCTCCTGTTGCACAGAATTCACTTTCTCATCCTGAGAGGGCTCTTCAAAAGACATCCACAACCAGAATAGATAGACAAGCCATGCGAAAGCCATAACCCATCCTGGTAAAGTATCTTCATTGAATGTAACTTTGAAGATCTTAAACTTAGTTTGAAGTAAAGAGGCAAGAGCAGGACCACATGCCATTCCAAGTGCACTTGCACTAACAAAACCAGCAGAAGCCTTCATACGCATATTTAAAGGCACACAATCAGTGATGTAGCGTCGGTTAATGGCCCGCGCAGATCCCAATCTGAAACAGCAGTGTTCAAACATTTTAAGGAATTCCATACTTCACTTGTGAAGTACAAATTGCTATTTTGAATTGAAAAGATCTTCGTTCAGCTCAAAAAGTGCTCTTCTGGTGTGTGCGAAATAGGCAGTGTTACCTATGTCGTTTCTGTGAAGGAAAGGAAGAGATGTACTTCTTACCCACAAAATAGACGACCAATCAGGAGTATGTATATTGAGTTGAGATCGTAAGCAAGAGCATATAAGGTGTTCCCAACCAGAAGAACAACGCTGCTGAATACGAGAGGTTTCATGTATGATTTATTTGACCATGCACTAAAATAAACTGAAGAGAAAACCTGAGCAACAGCCATTGATCCAATAACAGCGCCACAAACAGTTGCTGCAGCTCCAAGACTCAACGAGTAGCTATCTGCTGTTGGGACTATTATATAAGTATTCACCATGTATAGAAATGTATTCGCGAGGTTTAGAAGAAGAGACATGAAATGATATCTCTCATCAACATTGTCGTCGGATGGACTTGGCAATTCCTCCTCCGGAATAAGTGCATGTTTACCCAAATACTGGAGGAAATCCGTAGAATTTGTTAGTCTGTCAACTGCAGCGTTGATAGACTCAATGATAGGGTCCTGCAAGGGAGAACAATTAAGAAACCAAAACATTTCTAATAACAGGAATACATAACATGGTGCTATAGTTATAAATGCAACTGCATGGATTGGACCTTGTGAAACTTCAGGTAAACTAGTTCATCATAAAATACTTTTAGCTGGACAGACATATTAAATTTACACAAGTTGCAGAATACACCTATTTTCCCTTCATAACTTGGAAGAGGTATGTAAACAATATAATTAGGAACTCCTGATTGTAAAGGATAACCTGGATGAGCTTACTCAGATAAGTTTACTGATCTAAACATGCTTTCATCTGAGATTAAAGATATTGTTAAGGAGCTAATATTTGTAAATTTTACTGATTTTTACATGCTTTGACCAGAGATTAAAGATATAATTGAGGAACTAATATTTGTAAGTTTTCATTGTTCTTCTGTGCTCTTGAGTCATTTCTAGCTTTTAATTTCAAACAAGTTTCATGCAGAAATCTGAAATTAACATATCTTCGGTGGTCTTGCAGATTTCTAAATTGACATATCTTTAGTAATCCAGAAAGTAGGAATTACGTGGAACAAGTCAAAAGGAAAGTATTATAATATCAGTAGTTCTGATGTAGTATTGGATGTGAGCAAAAACCGGGAGGGCCAGGGCTGGATGATCATAAATTGAGATAAAGCTCTCCTGATGATCCTGGAGATCTGCAAGGTTCCGAGATAAAGTTCCAACAACTGCTGAAATTCCCTGCATGGGTTTTTCAAAGTTCCCAGATATGTTAAAATTATAGTAACCTTTACCACTTAAAACGATCAAGCTGTGGCAGGAAAAGATACAAAAGAAAAAATTTCACAGGTGGAAAGAACGACCCTACTAAAAGACTCAATGAACAACTGAAAGTTATTGTCTTACCACATGCTTTAACACCTGTCTTAGCTGAGAGTAAGGATGATTTGCTCGAGTCTTGACGTAGTAGTTAGTGAACTTATAACCAAATCTCTTATCAAACTTCTTCAATATTTTACGTAGTCCAATTGCATTAAGTTCCACAAAGTACAGGAGTTTTAAGAGATCCCTCCCCACATCTCTATAGGCTTCCTGCATTTCAGGTATCCTCATGGTATCTGCTTGCTGAATAAGGGCATCATGCTGTTCACCAAGACTGGATAACCTGCTTGCCAGCTGCCCTTCTTGTTCTAATAAGAACAGGACAGTTTTCTCAATCTGCAGTTATGGCAGAAAAAAATCTGTCCTGAGATAATCTTGAAAAATGAAAAAAGGGTTGCAACTTAGCAAAGTTCCATAGAATCAGTGTTTAGATTAGTTATAGAAATCTCAAAATGAGCATAAAGACATCCTTAAGAAAATTCACGTATATTTATCAGCTAGAAGATGTTATCCTCAAGATGCAGTCAGAAACAGCTTCAATGATAAATTGATAAATGATCCTGCACTATTTGAACTATGAACTTATCACTCCTTAGCAATTTTAAACTTTTACAATATTTAAAGGTAGTATGGCATCTATTTTCTTCACATAATTTTTTTTTCTTTAATTACTATGCTTTCAACCTGGAGGAGGAAAAGAGTAGCACTTACTGATTCTTCAATGATATGCAATATTACTAGGCCCATTGAAATGCCCTTCTAATATAACTTGGAAGCAGGTACTAAACTTAATAATATATATACAAACTGCTCAAAATCAGGTAAAGGCTTATATTAAATGGATATTCCATAAAATTTTCAACTGTTGTTGGTGTCCCAGGTTTTCTCTCGGCAGGTGAGGATGTGATTTGGTACCTGCTTATCCAGAACCCTTGAGAAATCCTTGAGGATGTACTCACGATTTTCTGCAGAAGCCTCGATTTGCTGGACATATTGCTTCACTTTTTTCTTCATCAACTTGTAGTTAATATAGTAGCTGGTAAGCAACATAGCTCAAGCGTATTAGCAATGTAGATAACAAAAAGAAACGCAAACCACATATCATATCTCTTATAAAGACTAATAGTTTATGATATTCAACTAAGAATTCACAAAATCGAAAGGGTGTTCTATGTGAAAGTTTCACAAAGAAAATTCTTACCTAGAAACAACACATCAGTTCGGTTTAACTAACAAATTTTCAGAAGTTACTATTCTCAAAAGTGTTACGTACTAAGACCACCTAGGAATCACAGGGCCGGCATTCATGAACCTATATCCTCAATATCCAAAACTACTATGATAGTAAATGGCTGATTAAACAATACAATCAAAATTCTCATTCGGACAGCAAAGTACAGTAGCAACAAAAGATGACATAGTATGGCAAAGACTTAAACATACCCTTGCCACTCTTGAACCTGTAATTGTTTCAGTTTTTTCCCAAAGGCAACCATCCTGTGTCGAGCGATGAGAGATCTGCAAGAACAAACATACAATCTTTGAACCCAACTGAGGAAAAAGGGAAAAACAGTGTAAATGAATCCAATAATTGCATTTAGGAAATTCAGACGAGACCTATCGACACAAGTTCTATGAATGGATGACAAGACCTTACAGCTATCTACACCACATAACTATTCCAGGTCACTGATGGTATGCCGAAAAGGCAATCTTGATTCTTGAGGTTTCATTGGCCACTGGTAACTTATCCACTATCAGGAAATAGAACATGTTCTTCACCAGCTGAGGCCAAAATTATGGGCTAAACTGAGAGAACTCTCTCTCCTACACAAACTTCACGTTTTCTTGAGGTACAGATTATCCATTGCAACTAAAGAAAGATTCAAGTTAAGTCTCTCTGTCACAGAAAAAATCTTCATCAACCACTACCAAGATTCACATTTTCAATTTCTGAGGAACAATTTCTCATTTAGTACCACAATATGGTGTTGTCTGGATCAGTCTGTCAAGAATTCATCCTCAACTATCAAAGGGTTAGAATCAATCAGACCCATGCATGTGGATTTTTACATAGCCTTGGTCGCAAACAATCGAAATCTGCAACCATCAAATAAAAACACACAGAGAGAAAGAACGAAAGATGTACTTTCCAGAGTTTCATTATGAAATAGAAACCGAAACAGAGAACTACCTCAGAGTTCTGATTACAGTGGCGGAGCCCAGAAATGTCCTGTGAATCAACTTTCACTTTCAGAAGTTGGAACCCAGAAAATCATTTCTACCCCAAGAAAAATATATACAATATTACATACAGAGTGTGCTTTGCATGTAGAAAGTGTTTGTGTGTGTGTGTGTGTGTGTGTGTGAAGAGGGCACATATGTGGAATACAGTATCAAGATTCTCCAAAAATCTTGAAAATAGCCAGCACAATGAAGCATGACATGATGGTGAATTTCACATCTGCTTTATACAAAATGACAAAAATTTTCCGAATTTTTTAATTAATAAAGTAGTTTATGACCAGATTTTGCTCCTGTTTAAGTAACATGATATATACTCTAATCACAAATATTTCATGAGTTGACAAATCCATTTTTCTCAAATGATGTTTTAATTTAATAGATAAAATTATAGTATCTACTATCAAGTTCGAGTCTCATCATAGCTTTATATATTATATTAATGTATTAATTAATTTGAATTATTACAAATGCTCCCGAATCTGAAATTTATATGCAAATAGTAGGAGGGAGCCGTGATTGTGGCGCGTAACACCTATTGCTTGGGTAATATATGAATGGCGTAGATCATCAATATCAACGTTACTTTGGAAATTGCAGCACCCATATGCCTCAATATTGTATATTTTCTTATTTTCACATATTTCCTATGTTTAGAGGATAATTGACAAGGGCAACTACCTCTCAACCCTTGCCTCTTATTTTTTTTCTCTGTCCAAAAATTTCAGTTGGGTGTTGATAAAGACACCCATAATCCATAGATATCATTAAGTGGGTTCCACTGTATATTCACTTGTCATGATTTCCACGTGCCATCACCAAATTGGATATATATTCAAATATTTATCTTTATTTTCTTTTCATGAAATTCCCCTACTGTTTGGTGCTCACTTATATTATCATAATAATATATAGTATTGAAATTCGCCTCGAGCTTGAGCCAATTAAATTCTTTAACTTGAGTCACGTAGTTCAAGTATAATTATATTTTAAGTTTGATAAAAGTTCAAAATTTTTGAATAATATTAATATGCTTAACTCGACTCAATTTCCTTTCATGTTAAAAGAAATTCCCTATTATTTTGTAAAATGAATAGATGGAATTCTTGAAATGTCCTTGTGAACAATCCATCCTCAATGAAACGTGAAAAAACAAGTACATGCAAAGAAAGCAGGAGAAAACTTACAATTATTGCAGTACTGATGAGAAAAACCAGGATTATGTCCCAATCCTCCAAAACTCAACCCTCTTGTAAAACACAGTTGGGACGTAGTGTGTGTGTGTTTGTATGAATCTTGTTGTCTTTTCTGCATGTGTGTGTATGTGCAGGGACTTTTGGGGTTGGCGATGGAGGGCCATATATATATAATAAGGTGTGGAGCAATTAATTTAAAGTGGTTA
The DNA here is from genome assembly GCF_026168435.1 of Sesamum indicum. Taxonomy (NCBI): domain Eukaryota; kingdom Viridiplantae; phylum Streptophyta; class Magnoliopsida; order Lamiales; family Pedaliaceae; genus Sesamum; species Sesamum indicum. The sequence continues at coordinate 22,480,466 of NC_142657.1, forward strand.
TTGTACCACAAATTGACGCGTGTAAATTGTCATTATTACACTACAAAATTGCCTTGAAACAAGAGACACATAAAAAACTACCCCCCCTCATGAAAACAACTTGTACCTAAATTTTACAAATGCATATAGAGGTAAGAAATTCAACATCTTTTAATTGTGTCCGTACGTCCCCATTTCAATATTTCTTGTTTCTATTTTCGGGACGGGTAATAAATAATAATAAAATGATAACGTCGTAGTCGTATTAATTTTTCAACTTTTATTTTAAATATTTGGTTCTCGTCGGACCAATAGTAGTGATGAAGTTAAATTAAGTGTCGCAGTCGTGTATTTGGTGGCAGCATTGCATTCTTATCTGTGTGTGAGGGGATGAGTGGTCAAAAGCAAATGAATATCCCCACAATATCGATCCCATCTTAATCTATCTTTTTGGGGCTCAAAACAAAGATATTAACTGGCTTTTGGTCACAATCACGGGTGGGTTTAGGTGTCTCCATTTACTCAAATATATATAATATTAATGGTAGACTAGTAAATCTCATTTTTTTTGTTTTATGCTTACCATTACTTACCTAACTCTTATTTAAACTTTGATAAAGTTATTTCATAACAATGGGGCCGTGTGTGGGAATAAGGCCATTAATCGATTTTAAGTCTCTAATCTGTGATAGGCAATCAGCTTAAACGACTAATTAACTTCAAAGTCTATAAACTCACGAGTCTCATGAACTAAGAGTGAATGAATCACTCTACACGCCACAACAATCGAAAGGCCTCACAAAAAGTTTGTCGGGTTGGGGGAGTTAATATCATACATTTTTCCTAAATTATACATCAATTACATATGTAAATATATTGCACTTGTTATATAATTAATTTAAATTTAATCGAGTCCGATGTGAGCTAAAATTTTCCTTGGGTGCATGTAAAAACCTTCAGCAGGTTCAAGTGGATAGTGAAGTTGGGCAATCTGAGTTTAGGGCTTGATCTGCTATGAAGTCCTATGGGCTGAAATTGGACTTATAAATTAGGCCCTAAAGAATTGACTCGAGCTATACTATTAATGACCAAAACTACTTAATTTGGAGTCAATTGCTAGACACATGATAGAGCATTGTTTTATGACATTAATTAAATTTAATAAGAAAAAAATACATTTTATTTTATAATTATTAAATATTAAATATACGAAACGACACAAATCAGATGATTAATTCTAGAAAGCCATAATTAGAATTGTGGTGGACAGAGTTTTGGTAACTGCAGGGTTGGTGCCAGCAAAATTGATGCCCACAAGGAAAAACCGTTAACACTCATTAATCATATATCGGATTCTTGTAATTAACAAACAATAAATAAAATTAATGTTACCAAACCATTTATTTATTCTAATTTTTATTTTATTGGATAAAGATAATTACCTCATAGTTCACACTCATTTGACTCATTTCCTACCAACCCAGAAAGTAAGTGAACGTTAAGCTGTACATGAAGCATCACCAATCTTGTGATAGAAATTATTTAAAAATAAATATAAATATGTTGATTAATTCTATAAAAGTGGAGAACTTTTTTTTGTATTTAATATATATAATCTGGTTATATCAAAATTTAGAATATACCACTCTTGATGCGTCAACTATGTGCTTCGTTTCTTGAGGTGAAACAAGAAATGCTGGATGATGGATGGATTTTCGGTTAGCGTGGAGTAGAATTTGTGATGACAAAATCGAAGCAGGAATTCTTGGAAAAATAAGAACTCGTAGCTAAATTGACCAAAGCGATATTTTCTGTAGGCTAAAAAAGAAAAGATTTTCATACTGCATTTGGAGAAACAGAGTATAGAACTAGACCATGATGTTCTTCCTGGAATTGGAAAATGGTGTGATCATGATGACGAGGCCTGGAAACACATCGTCGGGATCATGGATATGGGGGTTCTGCTCCACGATGAAAGGGTCGCCGCACTTGTCACTGATTGTGTGGAGAGTTTCGCCTTCTCCGACTACGTAGATTTCGTCGCAGGCTCTGCTCATCAGCTGCTTTCCTCTCACAGTGTCGTCCTCCTCCTCCTTTCTCGAGTAGCTTACCAGGAGGAGCCCCAGCAGGAGAAGTTTGCTGTAGAACCATGCTGTTGACAGTGTTGATGTTGAAGCCATGAGGAGGAGGAGGAGGAGGAGGGGGAAGGTGGTATATGTGCGTGCGTGTTTGCTGTGTGGAGTAGTTTTTCATGTGTGTTGAAAGAGGTTCAGGTTTGGCGGTTTTTGAAGGGGTCACACGTTGGAGTTACGTGACTCTTAACTTACTTTTTGGACCAAACTGCCAAAAGAAAGAAATGGGCTTTATGGGTCTGAGTTTGGTGAATTTTCTTTCTAACCTTTCGTTTTTAGGCATGAAAGACAGGGAGGAAAGAGTCAGGATCTTTCCCATTTAGAAACACCAGCGAAAAAGGAAGAGTCAATGATGTAGGCAATATTTGACGAGGAAAAGAAAAGTTAGTCCCAATTCGGGCAGCCCAAAAACGATTTCAGTTGAACGCAGAACAATTCAGAGGAAATATGCAAGTCAACAATTTGAAAAGGAAATTTATCATAAAATTGGAGGAAACAGTCTATTTGTGTTCTCCCTTGAATTTGACCAATTGGTTATGTCTTTGTAAGTTGTCTGATGAGACTTATATCATATATATACCCTATACACTTCGTATATATTAAATGCAATAGAAATCAAATCCAGAATATCACCAAAGGTCATGAGCTCATATTACAGCCAGGCGAAATGGCACAACATAAGATTATCACAAATGTATAAGGAGAATACTGTAACTCGATCAAAGGGAAGGAGGTCAGAGTAACAGAATAAGGAAAATATGAACAATGGAATGGGAGTGCATATACAAAATTGTTGCCTTTTACAGTTTTTTTACAATTGGAAGCTCTTTTTCTTCAGGAGACTACTATCAACAATCTAAATTACAAGATTTGGCTCGAGAGCTGCCTGAAATATATATCGACAGCATTCTCTCTTCAGGAGACTACTACAATGCAGTTTCTTCATGCGGATCTCCAAGCAATTTCCAGACAGAGATCTCCCCACTTGCATCACCGGTGAAAAATAGTCCGTCGCTGCCAATTTCAATCACTTCAACTTCCCGCTTCGAAAATATTCTGCCCCTTTCGGTAAAGCTTAAGTCATAAAACAGACACAGAATTAGATGGTTGGCAAAAAGGAAAAGAACCTATTGACAGAAATGATATTGGGTCGATGCTACTCACGATGGCAAGTCATAGAGGCGGACGGTGTTGTCTTTACATGAGCAGAGCAGAATAGGCTTGACTTCAGCATCATGTATGCCACAGAGATCAATAAAACCCTGAAACAACATAAAATATATTCAAGAATGATAAAAAGATTTAAAAGCACTTGACATCTGTAAAGATAGAGAAAGGATAGGAAATACACACGAGAATGGAGGCACTGCACAAATTAATGCATTTTTTAGTAAATTCTTTTCAAGTCAATGTATTTAACTTACACAATCTTCTTTGACCTCATGAATCACCTCAATGCTCCCACTTTCAGTTGCAGCCCAAATCTATTTGAAAAAGAAGGGGTTAAGGAATTTATAAAGCTGCAGCAGATCGTATAACGAAGTGAATTATAAAATCAGTGGTAAAAGGAAATTAAAGAGCCAAACCTTCAGTGTGTTGTCCAGAGAAGCAGATAATAGATAGTTATCCCAGCAAATGACAGCCATTACATCTCTTGTGTGCCCATATAGTGTATGCAAACACTGCAGATTTTGCCGGTCCCACACCTGGAATATGGTAAACAAATGAATAATATTAGGTACATATATGAAGGGAAAAATAGCAGAAAAACGGAAGAAAAAAAGAAATGGAAGAAAAGAGAGAAAGAGCATTATATGAGAACTTACCCTTATGGTACCATCCCTTGAACCTGAATAGAGCCTATTGTTAGACCCTAAAACAAGCGAACACACGGCAGCATGGTGCTCCTTCCGCTTTTCAGCAGCCTCCAGGGTAACGGTCTCCAGATTCAATTTCCACATCAATAGGCTACCATCCTGCAGCCATGTAAATTTCGTTCATACATAAAATTGGAAATCCGCATTGCAGCTAATCCTCAACAAGCAGGCGATAAATATGCACTAAAGACCCTGGAAAATACCTCCATTCCAGCAAACAACTTATCATCATCCAGAACCATGCTACAAACTAATCCAGGAAGTAGACCGAAAGAAAACTCGGCTTGAGTTTGAAGCTTCCATGCCTGTTTGCCAACACAAGAATTAAGTCCACATTGGAAAAAATAAAAATGAACTGGAAACTGCATACAGTGACCTAGTGCATCAAAACATGATAAAAGCTGAAAGTAATTTTATACCTTCAAAGCAGTTTGCAATCCAACCAACAACCACGGGCCTTCGCTAATTAAACAACCAGCTTCACCATCTGTAATTACACAACCAGCACACTGCATCCAAAGAAGAACAGGAAAATGAATAACAGAACGCCCTATTTACAACATGACTGTTTCATTGATAGAAAATAATTCCCACCTGACCAGTGTAGCAATCCCAAGCTCGAATAGATTTATCCTTGCTACATGAATATAGCTTGTCAGAGCCAGATGGGAGGGAAATCCCAGTAATAGCCTGAGGAAAATTGTACAGAAGTACTTTGGTATTAGTGAAACCTATGGAGAATGCATGGCTAAACAGCACGAACATTTATCCAAAGAATAAGTTAAATTAGCATATCAACCATGATTTTAAAAATAAAAAACTCATGTGTCAAAAAGTACCTTTGTATGCCCTTCTAACTTTCTCAACAATGTGAATCCAGAACCAGAGAACCAAGAGTGCAGATGCTTGCACTTGTCTCCGTGGACACAATTTCCAGTGACCCAGTACTTGCATTGCTTTGGCTGAGCTTTCTGAGTGGTAAATTTTTCAGGTTCTGTTCTTACAGCAGTCAAAACCTCTGACTGGGCCTGTATATCACTATGAATGTTGGAGGAAGCAATGGTCATTTCTTGATCTATATGACCATTCTCCTTTCCAGTATTTGCCAAGACCTTCTGACGGCTGCTCCGACCACAGGTACTGCTGTACATGCCTCCCTCATTACTTGAAACGTTAGCAGTCTCGGGATTGTAATAGTTGGGCCTTCTCCAGGTCATCTTTTTAGATTGCATTCCATGTATGTCTTTAGGTGGTGCCAACTGGGTCTCATGAGATGGTGGAGGTGGCGATTCTCTGTGCATGAACCTACATGGGTTCCTCTTGCATCTCCCTGCAAGCCAGTAGGTGCAGACTTGGATTTTCACAGGCTGTCCTCCAACTCGATCAAAGATTGAGACTCTATTTGCTGTCTTGACTGCCATCGTATACTTCTAAATCAAAACCGAATAACACAATAATCAAAAACTGAACCAATTTGGTGCAATTCAAACCATAAAGCTTGCTGTTTCCGCAATATAAAGTTGAAGCAAACCAAAAGCAGCAAGTCCACTTAAATCCAAATATCATCTCTGACTCCAGAATTGTTTCCTCAATACAATGCCAAGTGAAAACGTTTACAACCTAGAAACTCATCCTAAAATTCCAACCAGTATCTGCTGACACAATTCGCTGAGGGACTGTAAGCGAAAACCACACAATTCAAAACCTATCTGAAGCAGATAATGAAATCCAGAAATTCAATGAACTGATCTTCATCACGCCGGACCATAGCTTTCCATAATAACATTAAAAGGACCCAGCAATCCGATCAGAAACCATTGCTTCCAAGATTCTTATTTCTTGAACCAAAACATAATCCTCCCAACAAAGATCATCGCCGTAGGAGACAAAATTCCTGACACTCTATAAGCAAAAACCAAACACAACATCATCCAATATCGTGCACATAAGACATGGAAGAACCACATAAATCGTAACCTATCAGAAGCCGATAATGAATCCCACAGTCCAATGATCCGATCTTCATCTGGCAGACCATAACTTTCCATAGTAACATCAGAATGATCCGGTGGTGACGTCTATCAGATCAGTAGTTTCCAAAATTCTTATTTCTTGAAACAAAACATAATCTCCCGAGAAAGATCGACATCGTTGCAGAGAAATTTACTCGAGCCGAATATTACAAAAAACAAGTAAAAAACAGTTAAACCTAGGTAATCCGAATAAACAGAGTCCTGAACAAAGACGCCCTTAATTTCGCAACCCTCACGATCCAAGACAAGAAATCTGATAAGTCCGAACCAATCATCGCCGATTCTTGAAAATCCATCGATGTTGATGATTCGGTTGATCGCTTGAAAACGTCCACAAATCCAATCTAAAACTCTAAAAATATACACAGAATCAAAAGATAGCGAACCTGATGATACTGAATCAGAAACTTTGAAGTGAAACTTCTTTGATCATATATGAACGATCAATTGACAGAGAGCAATTGAACAAAGAACTTTTTTCCTGAGGAGTAATTTGAGTGGTAAAATGATCTATTTCTCCGTCAAACTCGGTCCTATATATAGTAAGAAGACCCCGGCACCACAGGGGCTCTATTATTATCTATTTGCAACTATACCCCTGTATTTTACACTTTTTCCTTTTTATCCTACGGTATATTTTATTTAATATTTTCTTCATTTTAGATGTCCCAACTAGGGCGGATTTTGAATTAAATGGGCATTAGTGTCATTGGTCACATTTTGTCGTGACACAAAAGAGTTCGTCCATAACATCTAAATTAAGTTCGAATTTTGAATGTTTGAACTTGTTAGGAAAGCATTATCTGTCCGCTACAACCAAATTCAATCGTTCGGTTCCCTCACTCCATTTTTGGATCTCTCTTTGGGGAGTTGCCACTTTCCTTCAGCTATGTCCCCAGCCCTCACACTTTTTGGGCTTCCGGGCTTGGGACTAGAACTCAGGAAAGCAGCAGTCCCCCTTGGTTTAACGCTCCTAACTGCCTAGTATCTTCTAATTTTTTATTTATAAAATTTAATAAATTCAACAATATTATTCTATCATATTTATAAAATTATGAAAATATTATCTCTTTTAATATTTTAAAAAAAATATTATAATATTGTGTTTTGAATTATGGAAATATTACAAGTTTTATGTGGGAAAGAATATTATATCTCATATAATGAGGAGTGGAAGCTTATGCTGAATGGCTGTAAATACTGATTTATGTGGGCATCTAAATAATTTAACCCAACTTCATGGTCTAACTGAAAATAAAAAGACTCCCTTCTTAGAGGTTCTTTATTGGTCAGAGTTGAGAATCTTGGCAGCTTCACAACGATGGCGACGGGTTCTGAAGAAGCCAAGCTCGAGCTTTTTCTTCAGTGGCTGAAGGTCTGTTGAGACTTCCAGGACGCAATTTCTTTTTTGTTTGATTGTGTGCTCGCTTGCAGTTGTTCCCAAGAACATTGAAAGTGGTATATGAATTCAGGTGAACGGAGCGGAACTTCGGGGTTGTAAACTCAAATACTGCAATTCGAAAAAAGGGTTTGGGATATTTACAACTAATGACGTCCCTGATGGTAAAAATATCGAATTTCACCTTTCACTTTCCTCAGTAAATATTAATTCGTTAGGGCCATTCTTGCGTTTTTATGTGTTATTTTATCTGTAAAGAAGTTTGAACATCCATATTCATTAAGGTACTGGGGCTCCATTAGGAGAAGCTCGCAGAACATGAAATTTCCTATTCTGTGTTTTTATTGAAATTCAGTATGTGGTAATAGTAGTAGATGATACCAACAATAATATCTACAAGAATGAAAACAATGTGAATTATGAATTTCAGTTTTCTTTCACTAAACTGGTGGATCATCTAGTTGCATGTCCTTTTATTCCTAAAAACATTCAGGAATTCTGCTGGTGGTTCCACTTGATCTGGCGATAACTCCTATGAGAGTGCTACAAGATCCTCTAATAGGACCTGACTGTAGGTCATTGTTTGAGGAAGGGGAAGTAGATGACCGGTTATTGATAATGTTGTTTCTAACCGTGGAACGTCTGCGAAAGAGCTCTTCATGGAAGCCGTATGTACGAAATATATATTTTCAATTTTTTCTTCTTTGTAAAGCAGGAATTTGTGTATCACTTAGGGAGGATTTCTTACAAGAGAGGGTTCTTTTTGTTCCTATTAGAAACATAATCATCCTCTGTTCTTAATCTCAGGTATCTTGATATGCTTCCTACTGAATTTGGAAATCCACTTTGGTTTACTGATGATGAGTTTTCAGAGCTAAAGGGAACCACATTGTATCGGGCCACTGAGCTGCAGGTGAAGTGTTTGATTCTTAGAACTGTCTGGTGCGGAATTTTAAAGTGTGGAATCACACTTTCAAATTGCTGCATGGCATAACAATTAACAAATAGGTGCCATTTCGATCTTGAGAACATTCATATGTTCAACTATTCTGAAATCTGAACGCTAAAAATGCTTATGGTTGTAACTGATGATTCATATGAATGGTACTGTTTTAATTGTGCAGGCTTTGTTTCCTGATATTTACCATTTAGCTTATGTGACTGAAGACAGGTTTGTGTTAACAGAAGAAAAACTTGAAGTCTCTTTTTGATGGGAAGGTGAAGAAATTGGTGGAAAAGCTTTTGGCACTTGATGGCAGTTCAGATAGGTGTGTTCAGTTTCCAAGCTTTTCAAGCACATTTATGTGTATTCTCTGCACAACTATACCATTTTTTCTGCAATTTCCTTCCTATATTGTTGCATGTGTAATCTTAGTTGTTCACCCTTTTACAAGTTTTTAGGCACTTATGATATCTAATGTCTCTTTAGGAAACAGTTTCAATCTGATTGGTAAGATTGATTGATAGATAGAATATTATTTTAGGAACCTTTTAAAATAATCTAAAAAGAAAATTATTCTCACCTTCATTTCTTTTGGACTTTGACAAGGATTTAAAACCAACCAACTTGAATTCTTTTAAGATTTTGGGATCTGGAGTATGTGGAAAGATGATCTTCATTAGGACATTGTTTAGTTTTTGAAGAAAAATAGAGTTAGGAAATCAATCTATATTTGTGAACTACTGGATTCAATAATTTAAGGTTCTAGACTGTACAATATATGATCCAATGGACTGTATGGGCCTACTGCCAAGTGCTGTCAATTTGACCATGACTATGTCAGTTGCTATAATATTCTTTTGCTGTGTGCTTGCCACGTGAAAACAGTATGCTATGTACTGCTGTTAACATATTAAGTATATTTCTATCTATAGTCGTGTCCCCAAATTATTAGATTCCTGAGTTCTGCCTTCCTTGTTTGTTTTGGCAGAGAAGTGAGATTTGAAGACTTCCTTTGGTATGATCTGACCAGTTTCTTGTTCTATACATTCAATATACTCTTAATTTGTTAAGACGAATCCTGTAAGTTGTGTGCTTTATCTAGGCAGCTGTTAGTTTATATTCGACATCCTTGCAGGGCAAATTCCATATTTTGGACCCGTGCACTGAATATTCCTTTTCCAAGTTCCTATGTGTTTCCAAGAGCTGAACAAGAGCAAGACAGCACAACCAGCATTGTTCCTGGTGAATCTAGCAATCATGTTTCTACCGAACAAATTGTCAGCAGAGAAAATAAAAGAAGTAAGTTTGTTTGCCATTACTTCCAACTGTACACGATCTGAGATGCTAAATTCTGAAAGTTAATGATCTGCTTTCCACTCTTAAATCATGTCACTATTGTGATTAATCAGCTCTCCAGATAAACAACTCTGTGAGACAAGTTTCTGGAGTTGAATCCACTCTTCAAGAACGAGAGACTATATGGGTTGAGGGTCTTGTGCCAGGCATTGATTTTTGCAATCATGGTAATCTAAATGCACTGGACGATCGTTTTTTAATTCATTTGGCTCATTCAGAGTTCTATACTTGGAAAGTCGTTTATTGTACAAGCTGGACATCATGGATCCTTATTAGTCTATTCTCTTGTATTCTTCAAACTTTGTTGTCTAGACTTAAAAGCTGCAGCAACATGGGAAGTCGATGGAACTGGATCAACAACTGGAATCCCTTTTTCTATGTATCTTCTTTCTGGTAGGATTTTCCCCCTTGTAGTTTATAATTCTCTATTATGCGGGGATGCTGCCGTTTTAAGCATATTGTAATAATCTGCCACCTAAACCTTATTCAATTAGAAAAGTGGATTAAATTACTTCAAAACTTTTGTTGAAAAACACAATAAGAAGGGTAGTTTCCAAGTTGCAATCTGCCAAGTTCTTTCAGAGTAAATTTCCTGGCCAATCTTCATGCTGATATTTCTCATCATTGGCTATCAGTTTGTATATTATTATGAGCGGGCATATGTTATAACTGTTACTGATAAAGTAATTAAGCATTTTTGCTTTCAAGCCAAGGAGTTAACTCGATATTAATTTTGTCATCAGCTGGGAACGTTCTTCTCCAAGGTGAGAAAGAGATATCTATCAGTTATGGTAACAAGGGGAATGAGGTATGCTGGATTTTGCAGACATTTCTTGGAAATTATAGGTCATCTAATAAAATCTCATGACTGTAGAACTACATACATTACTTCTTCTGTTAGTGGTGTATAGATAATGGATATATTTTGCCCATTTAACTTTTTATGGAGCTGAATGTGTAAATCATATGTTCAATGAAGCAAATATGATCTAGAAGGTACATACTAGGCCTGACTGCTCCTTACAGGAAAACAGATTTACAAGTGAAATCATATTAATGGGCAAACAACCCGTGCTGACTGTCTGCTATTCTTTATGCCATTCTATCTTTTGGACATGATATCACTTAAATAACACTGTTTTGCTGGCGGTTTCTAAGTGTGGCATCTTGTTCTCTCCTTTCTTAATTTGTGAATCTTGTTATCCAGGGTAGTCAATCCAGATTGTGTTGTATGCATCTTCATATGCATGTATGCAATAATGACCGAAAAGCTGTGCTTATATCTTGGGTTTTCTATATGGAAATTCTATGTTTACTCTAAAAATTTTGAATTAACTTATTTTCTCTCTTCACAACTTTGTGCCTTTGTGTCTGACAAATGTAACTTTCGTCTGTTTCTGTCGGATTAGATTAAATAAATGTGCATGTATGCTTGCTAGTTTGCCAAGGGGTTTCTATTTCTTTTGTGGGTCTTTAGATTTTATCAAATGACCAACTGGAGAAACTGGAAGCTTCTGTTTTAACTTTCTGAACATTCGATAATCAATTGAAACTTGATGCAGGAACTTCTGTACCTTTATGGATTTGTCATAAAGGACAACCCAGATGACTATCTTATGGTAAATCCTAGATCAAGCAACCCACATGACTAGATGAGTCATATTAAGGCTTCTTAGCTACCTCTCTCTCCAACATAATGATATATCTTTGATCTATATATATTTCCATAAATTGTGCAGATCCATTACCCGATGGAAGCAATTTCGGATGTGCCCTTTTCAGAGACCAAAATGCAGCTCCTTGAAGCACAGGTTATCAATTAGTACCACGGAGTCAAGCTTGACCACACAAATGTGTCTGTCAATGCATGCTTCACATTGCATATGCTGTTGTGCAAGTGAATAAACATTTTCATCATTGGTTCATTTTGTTGTTTTCTGCAGAAAGGCGAATTGAGGTGTCTATTGCCTAGAAATTTGCTAAAAAGTGGTTTTTTCCCTGAAAGTACCTTGCCAGGAGGAACTAGCAACAAGGACAGTGGCAGTCAGGGATTCAATTATAGTTGGAGTGGACAACGCAAGGCGCCCTCATACATTAATAAACTTGTTTTCCCTGAAGAGTTCTTAACTGCCTTGAGAACAATAACCATGAAGGAAAATGAGCTTTACCAGGTTTCTTCATTACTTGAGGAGGTACGCCTTTCTCATCAGCAGTTCCTCCCTTATTGTTCAGCAAATGTTTCGTATGTATTATTGGTTTTCTAACTTCTTAATTTGGGCAGTATATTTATTAACCTAAGTTCAGTGTTTATATACTTCGCCTTTTTGCTATTTCTGTTCATATTGTGTCTACAACACTGGAACCTACTCTGAATTGATGAATCACTGAGAAAATTTTGTTTATATGATAGTTGTCTTCTATCATCTTAATTGGCATGTTGCTTTGCAATTTGCATTTGGATTTACACCACCAGAATACAATTAAAGAGCTTCATTATTTCTATTTTGACTCTTACCAACTGACCAAATTCTGAACTGTTATTAAGCTTGTTGGATCTGGAGGAGAAAGACAACCATCCGAAAGTGAAGTTCGCACAGCCATATGGGAGGCTTGTGGGGATTCTGGAGCTTTTCAACTGCTTGTTGATCTTCTTAACATGAAGTAATTTCTGGCAATGTCTTTGTGAATATCCTGAAATTATTAAGTGTCATTCCAAGAATCCAATATTAATCTTATAATTGGGCTACAACCTCCATTTTGATTCTTACCTAATTTTGTGCTTGCAAAAAGGATGATGGAACTGGAAGAGGGTTCAGGGACAGAAGAGAGTGATGCTGAATTACTCAAGAAAGCCGATAAATGGGGAACTCCTGATCAAAACGAGAGGTACATTAACAGGCTAAAGATGATTTTCATTTCCGTTTTCTCTTTTCTAGGTTGGGTAAAAGGTAGAATAGCTAGCCAACTAGAAACCCAAGTATATTTGCAATCTCACATGCAGTTGTAGTTGTGATAATCTAACTGCAGTGTCATACATGTTATTATATGAAGATAAGGCACTATGTTTTGATAAGCTAGGTGATAAATCTTTGATTTTGATTTGCTGCAGATGTTTCACCAACTGCTCTCTTCACTGTTTGCCAATGAGTAGAAACAAATGGGCTAGCATAGTATACCGGCAGGGGCAGAAGGAACTGACTCGTCGTTTCATAAAGGAGGCGGAGCAAGCATTGCAATTCGCATTGAGCGAAGGGAACTAGAGGTTTTCCGGCTTGGGCACAGTTCTTGTGCTCTCAGCCTCTTCAATCTTTTGGACAAAGATGGATTTGCTATGGCTTAAGGGACTAATGTACTTTTAGTAGAGCTTTTGTTCTAATTTATAGCAAACACATAAAATTGATGTGGTGAAACAGAAACATGCCATGCCAGCACAATTAAGTTATAAAAGGTTAATTGTCGTATTACAATTTGAATAAAGAGGAAATGGAATAATTTTAAGCTCGCTTGTTATTTTTTAGGTTATACGTACCCTCTCTGGGACCTTACACTATCATACTCGTTTTGATCAAGAAACTAAAATGCTGTGCTGCATTGCATGCATGGATTTAGACGTAGAAATTCCTACACAGGTTCCGGACCTAACTATAAAATCCTCTAAATTCCCTTCTCAATTAACTGTCTTTTAAACTCCCATTCCCGCCTCTACCTCAATCAACCTAATCCATCTATATACCAATCCATTTATTTTTTACCATCATCATCCAAAAATTATAATTTTACTTTTGTATGAATTTATTTTGTCAATTTATTCTATAATTTTAAAATTTTTTGCATATTAAACAAATTGAAAATTGTCCTACCATTTTACTAAATTTCGGTTATTTTTTTTAATGTGTAGAAATTTTAATTTACAAGACAAAATTACTAAAATAAATATATATAGGACTAAAATTTCACGAATTATAATTACAAGACTAAAATTATAATTGGTTAGTGATATATAATTGCAGGAATCTGTGGGCGTTTTGCCCAAAAAAAAATAAAAGGGAAGATGATCAAGAATTTATTTATTTTATATTTTTAAAAGGATGATCAAGAATTGCTCGTAACCAACTCTTGGGTTCAGTTCTTCCTTATAACCTCCATAAACCCTCTCTACGTAAACTACACTTCCATTTCTCATACTCTCTCTCTCTCCAAGAAAACAGATGGCAGCCAACAACCCTGATCAAACACCTCAAGAAGCTCTTCCAGAGGAGGCACAAATGGCAGCCAACAACCCTCCTCAAGAATCTCTTCCAGAGGAGGCACAGATGGCAACCAACCCTCAAACACCTCAAGAACCTCTTCCAGGGGAGGCACAGATGGCAACCAACAACCCTCAAACATCTCAAGAACCTCTTCCAGGGCAGGAGGTTTCGGGAGATCCAAACATGGAACCTGCAGTGTCTTCAACTGAAGCTGCACAGATGGCAACCAACAACCCTCAAACATCTCAAGAACCTCTTCCAGGGCAGGAGGTCTCGGGAAATCCAAACACGGAATCTGCAGGGTCTTCAACTGAAGCTGCAGTAACGGAGCAAGATGACACAAGTAACTCCAATCCCATGATGATCCTCCTTGATCCGTCCGGCGTCCATGGCAAAGAACAATTTCGCATAATGGACCCCATTGGAACAGCGTGTAATGGGAGCTTACAGGTCTACAAAGCGGCCTACATAGCCGATCGTTGTGAAACATATGCAACACTGAATCTTCGAGATGTCTTTGTTACCGTGAAATACGTGAGTGTGTATCCAGAAACTGAAGTCTCCATGAATCTGAGAGCCCGAATTGAAAAGAATGGCCTAATCCCCGATCACCCAAACATACTGGGGACCAGGAATGCTTTCTTTTACGGGGGAAATATGTGTGTTGTTTTCCCTTTTATGGAACTGGGCTCCATGCAATCCATAGTGACTAATACATTTCCTGATGGCATGCTAGAAGGTTGCGCTCTTGTGGTTTTGAGAGAAACCCTTAGAGGTCTCTTCTTCATCCATTCAAAGGGCCATGTTCACAAAGAAATCAGTTGTGGCCATATTTTCTTGAATGCAAAACCTGAAATTAAGCTGGCTTTTTCAGCGTCTGTATTCGAACTCTATGAAGATCAAGATCAGTCTTCTTCTTCTTCATCATCATCATCATTTCTGCCGGCGGCTTCTATCTGCGAGTGGGCCGCCGCGCCTGAGATTCAAGAATCTGTTAACAGTGAATATACACAAAAAGCTGATATATGGTCGATTGGGATTACTGCCCTGGAATTGGCCTATGGTGGGCTGACGGTTATGAACAGGGAAGTCCTGGAGAACATTGTGGCAAAGATAAATCTGAAAAAGAAGCTACCCAAGAAAATCAAGAAAGAGGGTGATCGGATGAGGGACAAAATGGCGTGTTTGGTTCCGACCGGGGGTCATTTCAAGAAGAATAGATTCTCTAAAGAGTTTGAAAATTTGGTGGTAAAATGTCTGGATTTGGACCCGACAAAGAGGCCAACTGCTGATGAGCTGCTGCAGGATGCAATCTTCACTAATTTGAACTTGAATGTACGTTTCTTTGCAGCTTTGGTGAGGGACTGAAAAGGAAATACACCCTGTTTCTTGATTAGTCAGTTGTGCAGGATTTATGTGAGACACAGAACTAGTGCCTTTGTGATGTGTTTTTTAGTACAATAAAAACATGGCATAATTCAGCAAAGTTATCTCATGTGTTTTGCTATATGCACTTGCACTCTTATAATTTCTCCTGCTGCAACCAAATTCTCAGGAATTCACCTTTTTTTGTCATTATCTGCTTGCTGTTTCTTGATTTGTAGTGGGCTTAAAAGGTCGAACAGCCAACTAGAAAATCTGACTACATTTGCAATCTCAGTCTCTAACTGCAACGCTCCCTACATGTTATTTAAGTTTGAAATCTTTCTAGTCTCTTTACTTGTCCATGACTACATAATGTGGATTGTCAAAATAATGAGTCTAGATATAGGGATGGTAAATAATAATTCCAAGTTTTATTTTACTTTCATAATTGCAAGACTTTGGCCTCAGCATTTTTTAAAGTGGTCAAAATTTAGTGATGTGTACAAATTATGACTTTTTAAATTAGAAATTTTTGCCACCTAAGCATTGACTTAGCAAAAGAAAAAGGGGGGTAAACGCTTATGAGAAAAAACACAACAAAAATGGTATATAATTTATTAAAAAGAATTCTTTTTTAAAAAAGATTAATCCCTACCCAACTATACACCACGGCCGAGCACAATTCCCTAGTAGGGGATGACAACCCAACTAGACAATGGCAGTTGGTTGTGAGGGTGGAGAATGTCGCCCTTCTTTGCTGATCGACGTAGTCGTCACCCTTTTCTTGTGGGCGCCAGCTAGGAAGGATGGATACCACAAAAAAAAAATGGGGGATTTCGAGTGTGCTTAGGAATGATTTTTTTATCATTTGGCTGGTTAGAATTCAAGAAATTATTTTAAACAAATTTTGGAATGGTTTACGAATAGTTGCTGTAGACAATGTTATTACTTTTTAAGAACGGTTGGTGACCATACGTTCCAATTTGGAAGGAACAATAAACACATTGATGGTGACCGTTTCTAATATTGTATTTTAATATAAAAGTTTCTTTTTTCTAATTGAAACGGATTGGATAAAGTTAATTAGAATGGTTTTACAATTTAATTCGGATTATTTTTAGAAAGGTCTTTGTAATACTCTAAATTGAATTTTGGAACTGTATTTATATTTATTAATGATATATTTAGAAACAGTCATTGAAATTGTTTGGTGGTCAATTTTTAAAATAGTACTAAGAAAGGTCAATTTTTTGCTTGAAACAGTGTTTTGTAATTATTTTAGAAATGATCAATCTTATTTAGAAACACATTTTTAGAACTGTTTTAGTATTGGTATTAGAAATATTTTTTGTTTGGATTTGTAATATTTTTTTTACAATTACTAAAATCGTTCATAATTTTTAATTTTATAATTAAATTTTAATTAATTATACTTATGAGTTTAAATAATTGAATAAATATGAAATAATCTAAATTTATGAGTTTAATCTAAATTACTATTTGCCACCCTTATATTTAAAATTGTTATTTTGTCATTCCTAATATATAGAAGAGTAAACCCAACTAAGCCATATTAAGAAATACATGCATTATGTTTGTTTTTATTTTTAAATTATTTTCGAGACAAGTAAAAACATACTTAATATTTGTCATCATTCAAATAACTGTTTTAGCATAGATACATATATATATATATATATA